>NC_072490.1:18666250-18971093 GCF_027574615.1 Eptesicus fuscus
AGGAGGCTGGTGAAGCTGAAATGGGGTGAAAAGCAGGAGATCACGACAGAGAAGCCAGTGGGGCAGATCATAGAAGCCACAGCGAGGTTTTGAGCAGCAACTGCCACGCACTAAATTATACTCTCAGGAGACCATTCTGACCGCCATGAGAGAAGAGATCAGAGGGGAGCCAGACCAGGATAGGGAGGTGGCCAGGATACCTTCTTAGAGGCCACTTTAGGGCAGTGGTTCTCAACCTTGGCTGCATATCCGAATCACCTGGGCAGCTTTACAAAACTGAGGCCTGAGCTGCAAAACGCTAATTGGTTTGGGTGCAGCCTGGGCACTGAGACTTTGTGAAGCTGCCCAGGCGATTTGTATGTGCGGCTCAGGTTGACCATGAGTTTTAGGAGCACTCGGCAGTCCCACCTGCTTGACTTTGCAGCTGGGAAACAAAAACCTCAGCTGGCCCGGTCTGCTTATTGGCAAAGCGTATTGGCAAGGCTGTTTCGAGGCAACCAGATACCTCACTGCCACAGCAAGGCCAGAATGGGCACTGCAGACAGTGTTCCAACCGGGATGGGGCTGGATGGAGCCCACCTGGACCTCCACACGCACCTTGAGGAATTTGCTCCCATTCTTTGGCTGGATCCAAACTTCAGCCTCTAATCAGCCTCTGAATGGGAGAGCCAGGCTTTCTCCCTACACCGGACGGAGCGGAATAGAAGTATAAAGCTGGAAGTGGGTATGTGATTCGTTCAAACAATCATTTTTTGAGAATTATAGTTACAGTGTGCCAAGCATTGTTTGAGGATCTACTGATAAAAAGCTAAGCTCTCACCGTCCTTGCCCAAGCGAAATGGCTCCAAGTGAATGCCGTATAATATTTCAAAATGTGTTATTTGTGGGAAGGCTTTAAATAAACGGAAGGGAGGGGCACCCTTCAGTTGCATATCTGAGCTGTTGGCATTTCTAATTCAGAGGGATGAATAGACCATCATTGTGTTGCACGGGCACAAGTACAGCAGGAAAAAAAGATGCTTGGAGCTGTGAGGCGAACATGAATCAGCAATCTCGTTCTATTGTTCAGAAAATAATTATGATGCTGCAAGTAGGCTGCAGAAATGTTCAGGGTGATGAAATAAGGAATATGAGTTTTGGTAAATAAGTTCAAACCAGGGAAAATATCAATAAAATACTTCTAATGCCTACACACAAAAATAATCATCATCATGCAGAAAAGCCCTTCCCCCCAGCAGGAAACAGACACTGGCTAAAACACTGCATCTTGTTTTTGGCTTCCTGGGGTCAGAGGAATGTAAAAAAACTCAGAGAGGATTTACAGAAGGCTGATATGTAAATATGAAAAAATTCAACCCATAAGAAGGGAGATGATTTAGATGCAGCGTTGGTAACGCAGGGGGAGGGTTTATCCACTCTCGTGATGAAGTAGAGCTGCCCCAGCCTCAGTAACTGATGTTTCCTGAGTACCTGCTCTACTCTGGTCACGGGGCCAGGTGGTGGGGAGAGGAAAGGAGCGGTCCCCACTTTTTGGAAGACGTCGATGCCATGAGCAGGGAAGTGCAGAGATACTATAAATCACTAGTTGTCGAACTCCAGCCTGCATCAGGGTCACACTGGAGGGCTTGTTAGAACACAGACCGCTGTGCCGCACCCACAGAGCTTCTGATTCAGTGGGTCTGGGCTGAGCGTGAGTATCTCCGTTTCCAAAAAGAGTTCCCAGGTCATGCTGATGTTACTGAGAACATAAAAACATGAGGCAGGAGAGGAGGGTGGGTGTGAGTTGAGTACAGAAGTTCCACTGACAAGGTGCAGGTGACCTGCTGGTACTGTGAAGATGCCACTTTTTAAATGTGTTCGCCAGTGTGTAGCTAATAGTTTTTTAGTTAGCAGTATGCTTTGGATAAGCCACACTAGCTGTGATTTTGCTACCACCCAAGGAAGAGACAGGGGAAGAAACTTTTCTGCAGGCCTGTAGAAGTCAAACAGAACATAAGACAGCAGTGAATCCAACCAGTGAGCACGCATGTGGACTCATAGCAGCAGGCAAGAGCGTGACAGGGGGTGACCTATCCCCACACTCATGCTCATTCTGAAGAGCTTCTTTCATGAGTAGAAATTCTCAATGGAATCAGCAGGGAGACCTTTTCTAGGTACACATGCCTGGGCCCAGCCCTAGAGATGGGGAGCAAGTCTCCTCTGCTGATTCTGCTGTGAACCCCCTCCTGTGAATTAAGAACCACGTTTTCTGCAGCCTCCATGATTGTGCCCCAAACTTATGTTAGCAGAGTGCAAAGCCAACCTCTTTGCAAATGTAAAACTTCCGCATATATCGTGTCGCATTGACACTTTATTACTAGAAGACTTGAGTATCTCAAATTCAAGGGTGCCCACTTAAATGCAAGTGGCCTTCGGAGAAGGTAACTGTTCACCAACAGAGCCTGGTGCCTTGGCACCACCTTTTCGCTGGTGATGTTCTGGACAGGGATGACTGTGCCTTGGCAAGAAGTGTGGGTGCCGGCCCAGCTACAGGTGTAGCTGACCAACATGGCACCTCACTTCCTCTAACATGTTCCCCAGCGGCTTAGGCTGTAGCTTCTAACATGTGATTCCTGGAGAGTATAGACAGTCAGATCACCTGGGAACTTGTTAGAAATACAGAAACTCAGGCTCACCCACCCACCCCCACCTGCAGACTGGCTAAATCAGAATTTCTGGGGGTGGAGCCTAGCAATCTGATTTAACAAGACTTACAGGTGCTTGTCCAAGTTTGAGAACAGGACAGGATGGAAAAGCAGGCAAGCTGTCATTTCTAGATCACTCATGTAAGTATTCTGGCATATTAAACATTTCATACCCATTTGTCAGATTTTCACCTAAGATAATAGTGTCAGGCCAACTTCTTGACTACCTTTGGGCAATCCTATAATTCCCAGTGCTAATGGGACTTGTTGCATCCCCCTCCTTAGATGACACAAGGGCTGGGTTCTTTTACTTTTTAGAGACTTTATCACAACCTCCCCCAAATGATAGGAGCTCATGAGGAAATTCTGAATGATGGTCAAGTCTTATTTATTCCGAAGACTGGCTTGTAGCCTGCAAAGCTTCTCTGTGTCTCATTCTCTTATTCTCTACTCCAAAATAGTAAGCCAGGCTGACTCACTTAGCTGTATGAGGCTGAAAGGTCAAATTATATGGCCATGGTCTCACAAAGAGTGAGGGGTGAAATTGATATTAGTGGGCGATCTCTTCATCCCCACCAGTTGCTGGTTGAAGTGGGTTTCTTGCGATGTCATGAGAAAAAGAATTTTCTGACACTTGCACAGGAGAATGAGTGGCATTTATTTGCAAGGAATTAAATCCCTGGTTTCCAAGGTCCCATTTCCCTTCATCCCACCAGCTGTGTCTTTGGAAGGGCTAGAATTAAAGCTGTTGCCCAGAGTTTCCATACCATGTTGGGGTACAGTCCAATCCAGCATCAGGCTAGCTTAGTTCATATTTCCAGCTGATCCAACAGTCCTTTGCACGTGGGGGGTCCACATGACTATGGAGGGAACACGAGCGAATGCAAAAGAGCCACAAGAACCAAGAAAGCCAAGAGCTCCTTTGTCTGGGGAAATTATTCTCACATTTTCATGGACTTGCAGGGATCCCACCCCCTCTAATCAGTTATCTTTGTTTCCAGGTTTAACTGACAGGCACCTGCCCTATATCATCCTGACTCATGGCACCTATCTTACCCTTTGTCCCTTCCCTTCCTCCAGTAATCTGCAGGAAATGCATCGGTGGTTCCCTGGGTGTAAAGTTGCATCGTCCTGATGAAGCTACCCAAATGGCCATGCTTATAATATCTGATCTTCCCTTTGCTCATTTCCTATTATTAATAACTAGCTAATTACAGTGGTAACAAAATAAGATCATGTAAACCACACCTTTGAACTTTTCACTGGTTTCCCAAACTGTTACAGCCATTGTTCCCAAACGCTGTACCAAGGCACCCTGGGAGTGTCACAGCAAACCCATAGGAACACAATGGAATGTGTTTACATTTTGAGGAAAACACATAACAACTGTCAGACACCACACAAATACTATTTGGCTATTTGGACCTAATTCATTAATACAATGTTTAAGTATTTCTTTTGACTGTGAAAAAAAATTACTGAAATACTGAGGGTGACATGGATTGAGAAAGTTGGGAATGTCAGTATTCTAGAATCACTGACCCCAGGAGGAAGTATATTTTAACTGTACACTTTCTGGTCAGAATCATGTAGAGCCAGCACATTTAAAGAAATATATATTCTAAATTTAACTTAAATGTCAGGGGAAAAAACCATAAGAAATTTGTACATACATGAATCTTTCACAGGCTTCTTTTTTTCCTTAACCTTCCTACCTAGATCTTCTCAGCCCAACTCCCTAACTCATCCCTTAGCTATGGTTCCTTTGATTAAAAATAATAATAATAATAACCTACATTCTCATTTGGTGTCCCAGCCCTTTATCACCTAAACATAATGGGTTAATTCTTACAAACTTGGGTTAATAATTGCTCTGGTGCATTCCTGAAAAATCACCCTTAAAACAGATTATTGAAAGACTAAACCTAGGCTGAGTGTGTTCTGTAGTATGTACATAACACCTCCCAGGGAACCATAGAAATTTGCCAATAAACTCAGCCAAAGGAACCTTCTTCAAGCAGTGTCGAACAAGAAGCCAATGACGGGGAAATGGAGACCGTGTGAAGTTTATGGAGTACATTTCTGTAGGGACTCTGCACTGTGGTCCCCCTCCCCCGCCCACTGCTTGGCATTTAAGTAATAACCAATTATAACTATATTTACCAGGAGAATTTTATTTCATCTTCAAGGAATTTTAGGAGCAAATCAGTCTTCCCAACACCTTTTTTAGGAAGATTCTTCTTTTTATCCCAGAATTAAGAAATCTGCAAGGAGCTCACTGTGGATTCTAAAGGCAGCAAAGCATTAGCTCAGTCTGGGGGAGGTAGCATCCTGGGATGTAGATAGCTCTTTCAAGTGATCAGGTGCTAGAGTCTTTTCTCACGAAGCTGTCCAGGGTTGGGGGGGCAAGAGTGGGTTCTTGTTTGTTGTTGTTGTCTTATTCATCAGCAAACACTTTTGAGAAGTCAGTAATAAATTATTTGCTTTACTCCTAATGTTTTATTTTCACATTCTTGTTTGGGTTTTTTCATGCACGTGTCTCAGTGAGTCACTAACCACAGTTATATGTTCAGGCATCTGGTGGTTCTGTGTGGCACCCTCATTCCTCCGGAGTTATTTAACTCCCCGGACATGATGAGTTTCCATCCCCTTCAAAACACACACACACACACACACACACACACACACACACACACACACAGAGAGACGCACACACTTTTATTTTCTTTGGCACAGGAAAGCTACCCTACTGTCCACCAGGTGTCAGTAGAGTCAGTTTTAACTACTTGCTTTGACCAACAGGGCATCTGTTAAGTTCTTTCTAAGCCACCCATCTGCTTCCTCTAAAGAGACTACCTTCTTTTTCTTTTTCTTCTTCTTTTAACATATTTTTATTGATTTCAGAGAGGAATGGAGAGAGAGAGAGAGAGAGAGAGAGAGAGAGAGAGAGAGAGAGAGAGAGAAACATCAATGATGAGAGAAAATCATTGATTGCCTGCCTCCTGCACACCCCACCCTGGGGATCGAGCCTGCAACCCAGACATGTGCCCTTGACCAGAATCGAACCCAGGACCCTTCAGTCCGCAGGCCAATGCTATCCACTGAGCCAAACCAGCTAGGGCTAGTTTCCATTTCTTAGAAATATTCGGAGATGATAGTCCACCTGTAGAGAAAGGTAGCTACAAGGAAAATACACTATAAACAGAGCAGGCACTCAGTCTGATTCTTTTAGCGCTGGCCTCATAAAACTTTTACTGGCTGGTTTTTTCTTGACTTTTCCATCACTGTGTTATGTGGCTAGAAATTGTTCCAAGTTTCACTCAGTGTGACAATAAATTAGATGTGGCAGCAGATTGCTTTATATTCACAGGGGGCTTTTGTGTTTGTTTTAAAGCCCACTCTGGCCCCAAGGGCCCCGCTCCCACTGCTGACCTAGTCCTCAAAGCAGAAACAGGAACTTACTCAGGCTGCAGCCCCAGAACCCTGCACACGAGGATGGAAGAATTCTACGTGTCAAGTGCACGTCTCCTATTTAATTCATGCATTCCCCTGTGTAGTGAATGGCCTTATACATAGCTTGGGAATGCAGCCCATGGCTCTTAACATCCCCTGTGTCATTCTGTTGGTCAGTGGCTGGGCCCACACCCTTTCCATGCCATGGTGACTTTGCCTGAAGAGAGAAGGAAAAGGAGAAGAGAAGAGGGAGAGAAGGGGAGATAATGATGTGGCATGGACATTGGTTATGATGAAGAGTAGAAATGAGCCCCATCATGAAGTTGAGCTTGAAGTAAAAGGGGTGGGTGGGGTAGGAGTAAAATTTAATCATTTTGCCAAGAACAAAATAATCAGCCACAGCAAATTAAGCTCAATTTCAACCACTGATCCTGGTTATATCATCTCACTCCCTCAAGGCAAAACACAGCGACTACCAGAAATCTGAAATGCAAATTATAGCTTTGCATTCAATAGTCATTTGCCGATGTCTTTTATATGGGACCCTAGTTTCCCACCATCCCCAGCAGAGGGATTCCGACCCTGCCTTCTGCTCTAGGAGGTGGTCCACTAGGACTAACACTGAGCCACGGCACAAGGCAGAGCTCCTGCTATTTTTCCATGTTTATTAACTCAGAGTCACATGTTCCTTTCTAACCAGCCTCATCCCCAGTCTAACTGTGCTGGCTTAAAAAAAAAAAATTGTTCTTATTTTTTATACTACACCCAAATAGGGTTAGTTTTATCAGTGGAAAAGGTGGATTATTGTGTGGTCTGATTTGAGTATACCTTACCTCTATTCTTTGAGTTCTCAAAGTTATTGCCATCATCAGAAATTCCACCATTATATACTAGAGGCCCGTGCACGAATTCATGCACAGGTGGGTCCCTCAGACTGGCCAGCAATCAGGCTGATCGGGGTAGTGTCATCCAGTCCTGATTGGGGTCAGTGGGCCAGGGGGGAGGGACCACAGGAGGTTGGCTATGGGAGCGCACTGACCACCCAGCTGGCTTGGGGGAGGGACCGTGGGAGGTTGACTGTGGGAGCGCACTGACCACCAGGGGGCAGCTCCTGTGTTGAGTGTCTGCCCAATGGTGGTCAGTGCGTGTCATAGCGACTGGTCAACCAGTAGTTCTGTCAAGCAGTTGGAACAGTCACTTAGGCTTTTATATATATAGATTCACTTCCTTGGATGTTAGATTTACTATTAAAATGCAAAAACCTCAGGCAAGGACAATGCCACTGCATTAAGGATGCTATAAAATTGGGTGCACATTCATCTGTGTGTCCAACCTTCCTTGCCCCTCAAAACAATTTTAAATGAGCATGAAAGTTAACCTTGAAAGGGGGGGAAATTTTAAAAAAATAAACATAAAATTCAGTCTTGGAAGAAGAGAATGGCAGTGGAGAGGGGAGGAATCCCACCTCCATTTTATCTTGGTGGTGATGGGTCTAGGCCAGTGGTCGGCAAACTCATTAGTCAACAGAGCCAAATATCAACAGTACAATGATTGAAATTTCTTTTGAGAGCCAAATTTTTTAAGCTTAAACTTCTTCTAACGCCACTTCTTCAAAATAGACTCGCCCAGGCCGTGGTATTTTGTGGAAGAGCCACACTCAAGGGGCCAAAGAGCCGCATGTGGCTCTTGAGCCGCAGTTTGCCGACCACAGGTCTAGGCAGTCGGCTTCTGTGCTGCTATGAGTCTTAAGCCACCTTAGGACCCTTCGAAGTGGAGGCCAGATCATAGTTCCAATTTCCCACACCTTAGGGATGATTGAAGCTGGTCAGGAGATGAGGAGATCATAATAATAGTAACTATAATAATGAAGAAATATTCCAATAACGACTTTTAAATTTACAAAGCATTTTCAAATTCCCTTGGTCCCCATCATAACCTGAAGGGTGGGGGTGGGAACTGTGATTTCACTTTACAGATGAGGTTCAGGGAATTAAACAAGCTGTCCAAGATGGCCAAACTACTGAGCCTAGACTCCAAAGCACCTGGAATGACTCCAGTCCAGTCTCTCCTCCATATCCGGGATTGAACTTGTTCTTAAAAATGTTTCCCGAATGTCAGGGTGAAAGGTTTGATGGAAAGAGGTGTTTCCCTTTGAGGGGAAGGGGATGGGAGGGAAACTCCAGGAGGGAAAGAGGTGCTTTTCAAAGTGGGGGCAAGAGGCACCCGGCAGATTCCACAACCCCTTTGCTCTCCCAGCGTGGGGTGTGGCCCACTGAAAGGACAGCCATTTGCCTTCACCGGCTGCGTTTCCAGATGCCATAGGCAGAGCAGTGGCGATGGCCGAGTGGGGACAGGGTGCAGTGTCTCACTTTAACTA
Source organism: Eptesicus fuscus (assembly GCF_027574615.1). NCBI lineage: Eukaryota > Metazoa > Chordata > Mammalia > Chiroptera > Vespertilionidae > Eptesicus > Eptesicus fuscus. The sequence continues at coordinate 18,674,765 of NC_072490.1, forward strand.
TGTACGGACTGTCTGAGCAGTGACTCGGTAGTTCCATATGGAGAGATTTTTAACGGTGTCATTTTTACAGTTGTCCCTTCGATATTGTCGTTTCTGTGGGGAAAATGGAAACACATAGGGATGACAGGCATGCCATCAGGGTGAGTGCACTGGAGCTTTACAAGACGGAGTTGGGGTGATCTCTGCGGGCCTTGTCGATCTAGCTTTTTGACCTTGAACATGAAGTAGAAAAACAGCAAGGATCCCACACAGAGGTGCCCCCAGAGGGTTAGCCTCCTCTACACTCTGGCAGAGTGATCGTTCTCGAATAGGGTCATGCCTTTAGGACCTTCCATGGCTCTCCATTTCCCACAGGATCAAGTCCAACTTTGATAGCAAACCTTTCAAGACCCTTCACCATGGGGCCCTAAACAACATTTGCAGCTTCGTTTTTTGCCACTGCCTGCCCCCTCCCCACCCCAAATCATATATCCTGTGCCACTCTGCTGTCCCTTTTGCTCTTACGTTGTTTGTGAGCCACACCTTTCATCCTGGAGGCAGGCTCAGCCCTGAGTGTGTCTCAGCACCGGCCCTTGGCCCATGGCATCGTGGCTTGTGTTTTTAACTGCTCCTTGCCAACAGTTCTACCTTTTCAGCCAGCTTGTAAAATGGATTGTAAATCCCTTGAGGACTGAGAGCCTGTGGTCTTAACCTATTTGCATCCTGGGTGTTTATTCCAGTATTAAATGCTCATAGCACATTCATCACTGTCTTAGTATTTCCTCCTCCTATATGTCACTTGAACCCCTCCGCCTCCATTCACCACCTCCACTGCCACCACTGGAGCTCAAGCCACCTTCATCTCTCCCCCAGACCTGCTGTGGCCCCCTCGCTGGTCTGCTTTCACTCAGCAGCCGCTGTGACGCTTTACAAACTTAAATTGGTCATATAACTCCCCTGCTTGAAAGCTGCATGATTTAAAGGAGTTTCCCCGTTTTTCTATACAAGGCTCTTTCTTGCAGAGTAGCCCATGTGCCTCAGGAGTACCAGAGTGAGAATAGAGCATTAAATCACGACACGGGGGAGGCCTGCTGAAAAGAAAAGCCTTTGGGTCCCGGGTCACCTCCCCTGGGAAGCCTCTCCAGATTACCCCAGGTAGAAATGGCCTCTGCTCCCTCTGTGTCCCTGTCTTCTCTGACAAAACACTTAAGGGGAAACCTATATCCACTTTCGCATCTGTTTTTTAGTGTGGTTCTCTCCCTCTGTTAGATTGTAAGCCCCTGGTGAACAGGCTGGAGTACTATCTTTAGATAAAGCCAAGGCTGAACATAGTAGGCCCTTAATCGAGGCCTCTCGGCAGACCAACCAAATAAATGGCTCGTGTAAAAGGCATATTTTCCATTTCAGGAGCACTTGCCTAGGAGCCTAAACTGAATGTCATTCTCCTGGTCAATGTCATTGATGCTGAAATGTTCAAGCTGTTAAAGGACCATGAACTTTGAAGGGCCCTCGCTGGATCTAGCCAAAGACTTCCCGTCCTGTTCTATCCAGTGACATGCAGACCTGTGACTCACCCTTCCTGGACAGAGTTCATTGCCAAGTTCATTGCCAATCTTTCATTAGCATAGTCCCCCTCCCCCTTGTAACACATCGCGCCAACCCTCCTCCCCACTGACCTACTCAGTGAGGCTCTTTGCTGTGTTTGTTGCCCTTCCTGGCAAATAAAACAGCTCAGCTTTCTTTAGTATTAAGCTCTTTGGATTTTGTTTTCTCCTTTGACCCCATGACCAGCTGGTGAGCCCCAGGCCCCAGCCATGGCTCTGGAGGGAACCTTGTCTGCCACACTGTGTGTTACAAGACCCCATGCAATGGACCCTAGACACCTGCCTACTTATAAAATTACATTTTAAAACCCAGAACTCATTTTAGGAAAACAGCACTAAATTTACTAAATACTAAAGTATTATAGTAATAGTCCTATATTATTAATCCTATACTAATGGTAGTAGTAGAATAAGAGTAATACTAGTATATTAATAATGCCATGGTAATGGTAATAGTATAGTCATACTAAAGTACTAGAATACTAAATATAAGATTTTCTTTCCCTGTTCCTGGGTTTTTTTCTGCTTCACGTGTAATTCCTTCCACCCATCACCTAGCCCCTATGCTTCAACTTCCCCAGTTCGGACCTAAGAGTAAAAAATTGCTGATTAACACATGTGATATTGTTTGGAACAAAAAATTATGGAAAATGCAGGTTATAACCTGTGGTGTTTTTTTCTTGTCTTTTTCTTTGTAGGAGATGTCAGTGAAAAAAGGGGTCCAGAATGATTACTAACCTATGACTCCCAACAGTATGACAGGTATCTGTGCTTTTTAATTTTTCTTGGTGTGTCTCCGTTTTTGTTCCCCTTAATTGAGAACATAAGGTGTCTAGAAGACCAACCTGAGAGTCTTAGCAACAATAATTTCCAAACCAACAAGTGTTATGAAATGCACATGCATCCCAGGAATACATCTCTACGAATATGCTCTCATCTTCAGAAACTATGAGATGTGTCCTCACCACAGACTTGATGGGGAGGAAATGAGAACTCACTGTCAAAGGCTAGTTTTTAGCCATCCTGAGGTCTCTCTCGACACCGAATACATTCACTCATTATATTCACTCAGATCAATGTAATAAATAGCTCTGCACACTTATAGACCAGAGTCCAGGCATCTTCCCAAAGTGGGCTGTTTGTTCCATTCAGCAGTAGAATCAGAATGGAATATGATTCAACCACATAAGATAAAGTGAGCTAGAAACTCTTAGCAAGGGACAGAGGAACAACAGTATAACCCCTGAGGAACATAAGATTGCAAAAGCATGAATTATTTGTGCAACACATAGAGTAGGGTTTGCAAACTCAAAGCCCCAGGGACCAAGCAGATATGCCAAGGCCTGACACAGATTAGTTATATAAACAAAACTCTTCTCTCTGAAGAGAAGCCAGTCCTCCACTCTAGGCAATCACTGACAAGCCGAGATGAAGCCCTGTGTGTCCAGAGATGTTGACTCTTCAAAAGTTAGAAATCCAAGTTTTAAATAAAATACCCCCAATTGTAAATGTAAGCAATAAATGTATAAAAATATCAAAAACTCATGGGCCCATCAAAATGTCTGCTGACTGGAATCAACCATGGACTGTCAGTTTACGACCTCTGCAGCCACCATGCAGCCAAGCACCAAGCCATGGCTGTCCTTTTGGTTACTATGACAGAAGGGCAGTACCCATAGACTTCTGTGTGTCATGGGTACACCCTCACTTTTGATAATCTATTTATGTCACTTCCCCACCCAGTGACAAACTAAATGGACAGGACAATTCTTCCCAGAATTCATTCCCCAGTAGCACTGAGAAATTGAAGCAACCTAAAGTTGCTGCTCAGCCTTCTGGAAGTTTACAAGCCTTATGCAATGACCATTACATTACACTGAGTGGCCAGATTATTATGACCTCTGAACGCATAATAATCTGGCCACTCAGTGTACTTATGTATAAGGGAAAGCTTGCAAATCTTGATATGTCAAGGGACCAGGAGATAGTGGCCCCCAGCCTCTGGTTAGTAAGTCCTCTGCTTCTTTCTAACTACCCACAATGCAGTTCTTATACATGGAAAAACCTTATTTTAAAATCCCAACTCTGTGGTCAGTCTATACTGAGTGGCCAGATTATTATGCGTTCAGAGATCATAATAATCTGGCCACTCAGTGTATATTTCCCAGCATCACTGCCATGCCTCTACCCATCTACACTTGTGTTCCTGGTGCAACAAGACAGAATGCCAGAATGCTTCACACCCATAAGAAGTGAGGGTCTCAGAATCACCTTCTCACCTCATTTCTCATGAGTAGCCATCACAATGTACCCACTCCCATGGATGTTCCACTGACGACCTGGCCAATCCTCTTCCCCACTTAAATTTCACACTTTCTATGCCATAAACCTACTCGTTTGGTGGGAAATTTGTGTAGATCAAGCTTAGCTAAGCCTCCATGTGTTTGCTGCTCTGAGTGGGAATTTCAACCAGGAGTGGTGGCCTAAGTCTTTGCAGCCACAGACATGTGTGAGCACACAGGCACCAGACAGCAGTACTGAAAACCAAGGGAAAGTGCCCCTCTGATCAAGGACAGTGTGGGTCAAGTGCGACACACGGTGGCTCTCTACTCCTTGATAATCTGCCCCTTTGCCCCCGCCCTTGAAAAAGCCTCCAAAGATACAATCTCAAAGAACGGACCCTCCTGAGACATGAACATAGTAAAACTTGGTGTAAAAGTGGGTGATCCAATGGTTTTTGCTTGCTTTGAGGTTGGTTCTAGATAGAGTGTGGTACTAAACATCTATCCTAGATTCTTATAAAGCAGAGGTGGGCAACTTTTTTTTTAAGGGCCAGATAGTAAATATCTCTAGCTTTACACACTACGCCATTCTGCCATTGTAGCATGAAAAGCCGTGGACTATGTATAAACAAATGGGCTTGTCTGTATCTCAATAAAACTTTATTTACAAAACAGGTAGCAAACCAGCTTTGGCCCAAGGACTAGAGTTTGCTGACCCCTGTTCTAGGGTCCAAGGTAGTCCAGAACATCTTACTGTTGTCAGCTGATATCCAGGACTGATCTAGGATTCTGGGCCCACTCCAGAACAATTCTGGACTAAGCCAGCTTTCAGCCAATCTTGTGGAAGCCGAATGCTTTCCTTGCAGGCTAAATTGAAACCCAGCTGCCTCCCAGTGAGGTTTTGCTTTCCAGCTTTGCTTCTTAGAGTAGAAACTAACAGTAGTTCTATTTTCAAGAGGAATCTACTGCATACACACATATGCTCAGTATGTTAATAGATTCAGTTGAGAAAATTATCACTTTAGACTCCTTTGTTTGTAGATGAAGTAAAAAAGTGCCTCTTCTCTCTCTTGCTATGGTCTTGTACTACATGTTTATTTTTAAAACCTAAAGGGAGACCATAATAAAGTTGTAACATGTCAGAACTAAGCCCTTGCTTTAGGAGCATAATTTAAAGGGTAAATATGCATAATTTCTTCTTTGAAAAACATAATAGGTAATATTATTGTTATGCAGTATAGAAAACCAATTAACCTTTATGAAAAGAAATCCATTGTTTTACATGAACAGGAGTAAGAACATTGAATTTCTTTTCCTAAAACTAAAGAAATCAGCATTTTCGAATAAAAAAGCCACCTCAGACACGCTTCTTATTAAAGTTATATTTTGTATAAACTCAAATGGAAAATTATTTTCTGGAGTTACTTAATATCAGCTATGATGGAATTAGATCATGCCAAAATTTTCTCACTGCTTTCTTCAACTAATTTGAAATTAGGACTGTGTGAAATAACTCATTGAAAATACTGATTTATAAAGAAGAAAGTAAGAAAGTGCCTTAATATATTTTATTAATCTAGAATTAAGTGCTGCTTCCTAGATAATCTGAGGGGAATTCTGCTAACATTTGTGGCATTATAATGAGCTCTACTTTGCATAAAACCATGATTCACAGCATAAAGGAGTTTATTCTAAGATATGAATACCTAAGATGTTAAATAGCAAAGTTTGAGGCTTTTGGCCGTGGTTGGAAAGGAAACTAAGAACTCAGACTCCTAAAGGCCAGAAACAAGGATCTGTTATGTTGGCACTGAATCTGGCTTCATGAAATTAATATATGGCACAAAGTTGAGCCCTGTTGTGATGTTGTCTTTTTTTCCTCAAGGCATTACTGTTGAGTGCATTCCAGGTACAGGAGAGGGATGTTTGCAAGGATATGACATGAGCTTTCTCTGTTGTTGCCCATGTGCTCTCACTGTCATCTTCAGAGTGTTTGCTTCCTTGTCGGGATGGAGACATTAGTGAAGGAAAATGGGAGAATTGCAAAGGTGTTTTTTTTTTAACTTGCATCTCCCATTATTCCTTTTGGTTAAATATTTTTCATGTTTATTGCCCACTTGCATTTCATTTGCAACTCAGTTGTTTGCATTGACTGTCCAGTTCCCCTTTGTGGATATTATGTTCTTCTATTATTTGTTGGAGTCATTTATTATATATTAAGGATAGTAACTAAGCAAGTTACCTAATCCGTCTAGATCTTGAATTCCTTATCAATTAAAGGAGAAAAGTAAGACTAATTCATCTTTAGTTCCCCTTCCACTTACTTTAAGGTTAGATTATCTTAATACTTAACATTTGAAGGCTTATAAATCACACTTTCATAAAGTAATACATGGGCACATTGATGGTTCGTGTAAAGCAAGCATGTCAAACTCGCGGCCAGTGGGCCACATGCCTCGTTTATTTGGCCTTTGAGTGTAGCCTTTGAGTTTGACATGCTTGGTGTAAAGGAAAAGGGTGCCCTGGAGCAAGGTAGTTTGTGTTTTGAGACTATCCTACTGGACAAATTCTTCAGAGGCAAACAAAACATCTAATTTGGCGAAACTCGGTATTTTATTGTAAAGACCATTTCATTTTTCAAAGGTGACCCTCCAAGTGTTCCTTGGGCTTTTCAGCTGCTCCCTAATGACCGTATCATTCCTTCAGAAAGAGAATCACAGTTGCGCTCATGTCCTGCAACCTAAGTACAATGTCTTTCCGTGGGATCAGAAAGTAGTTGACAGCAAAATAATGACACCCTCAACAATAACATATCATGTTAGCAGCATACATATCGTTAACATTTCCCATTGTCAACAAATGCTACCAACGATTGCGTTCGTGGCTACTTAGTCATCATACAGTGAGGCAGTCCCTAATTGTTAAGCTTTTAATATAATGTTATATCAGTAATGTTATAATGAACTGAATTGTACGTCATATTGCACCTCTGATTATTTCCTCAGGATCACATTCTACTAAGTAAAATGCTGGGTTAGGGGGGATGAACATCTCTAAAAACATCTTCTGTTGCCAAATTGCATCAGATTATTGGCCAGTTGAGGCACCCATCAGCAGTGCAGCGTCCATTTCATCATATTCTCTCCAACTTTGGATTTGTTTTTTGGTAGTTTATTTTTGAGGAGGCTATTTATTAGGCAAAATTTTATCACACTTTTTAAAACTTACATTTTTCATACTTATAATGAATTTGACTACACACACACACACACACATTGATTGACCACTTAAAGGTCTTCGCTTGTAACTTACCTGTTTATCTAACTAATCTATTGTGCCATTTGTCTTTTTCCTATGATTTATATATTAAGAAATGAATTCATTATCTATCAAATATTACAAATATTTTTCCCATCTTAGTATTTGCCTCTGCTTTTTGCTTATGGTAATATTTGACCTTTTAAATCTTTTCTTCTTTTGAAGTAATTCCATAATAACAGAAAAGTTGCAAGATGACTAGTAGTTCAAATAATTCCCAGCTATCCTTTACCCAGAGTCCTCGAATGTTAACATTTTATCACATTTGCTTAATTCCTTCCCTCTCTCTTTCCGTCTCACCTACATAATTTTTATTTTGAACCACTTACTAATAAGTTGTAACATGATAGCATGGCATTCTTTGACATACAGAAGTTTTTAGCTTATATATAGTGAGCTCTATTGAGGTGTCATTCTATGATCTATGTCTTTGTTATCAAGCTTATAAATGTGTTCTGATAAGTACAGAGGGACAGAATTCAGTGGGTTTTATATAACAAGTTAACATTTCTATTTCAGTATGCAGTTCTTTTCCATTAAACACAAGAATGACTAGTTAAAGTCAGAGATCTTCTCAACACTCTCTCATATTTACCTTTTATGCACCAACTATCCACCCACAGTACCCAGTCCTAGCCTTTGGGGACAGGGAGGGCAAAACCTGGAAATTCTTTTGTCCCTTCTCCCAAAGTCAGGACAGCCAAAGCCCAGGCCTTTGTACTGGTTCCCCCTGCGAAGGACATAACCACCGAAGCCAGACGTGGTCTCCACTTCCTTTCCCATGTTACCCCAGGACTGGGAGGCTTTATGTTGATTGACACACTCCTGGCGTAATTATTCTGAAAGGGCATCTGGAGGCGTGTTTCAGTTTCTTCCAAATTCCTGTTTCCCCAGTTGTGGCCAAAAATGAAATGTAGCCTTCAATTCCATAGAGCCATCTATGCACCATACAAATGTTGCCACAAATAGTTTTGGATAAAGAAAACTACCAAGTTGCCTAAATAGCGAGCTCGCCTGTTGGTGGAGCTAATGACAAAAAGGATCTTTGATTCTATGTCTTGGGTATTTAACCCCACGAAGCAGCTCCCTCCTCAGCATGGTGTCACTTCTTTAAAAAATAATCGTAATACTCTCAACGATAAAAATAAATTAATGTTTAAAAATCTAACTGCAAGTAGGCTAGAAAGGAAACATCAGCCTTCCCCGGAAATGCCTTGAGGCCAGAGGCAAGGCTGCTACACACATCACACTGAAAATCTTTAAATTCCTCCTCCGACATCTCTCCCACGGATCACTCCTCATGGTAACTGCTGAAACCTCATGTAAACTTCTCCCCCTCATCCCAAAGGCTAAAAATCCTTGTGTGTTGATGCTGCACACACTGCTTCCCTCCCCCTCCAGTTTGGATCCTCCCTGCTCTCACCTGGTAGCCCCAGCTGCTCATGTCCTTGAAGATTATAGCACCTTCTCCCCACCGCTCCCATTACATCCCTTTTTTAATTTTAATTTCTAGTTTTCAATTACACTCTACTTTCAATATTACAATTATTTGGTATTAGTTCCAGGTGTACAGCATAGAGGTTAGACAGTCATATACTTTACAAAGTGATCCCCTCCGCTATTTCCAGTACCAGCCTGGCACCACACACAGTTATCATAATGTTATTGACTATTCTCTATGCTGTTTTTTACATCCCGGGAACTATTTGTAGCTACCAATTTGTACTTCTAAATCCATTCACCTCCTTCTCCCAGTCCCTCAACCCTTTTAAGACCCCACTCAGCAAATAAACAGAATTTCTCTTCTAAGGAATACACCTTAGAAAGCAAGGGAAGGGAAAACCACAAATGTTTATAATTTTACATATTTTCTCCTGTCACCCACAAATGGGTAGAAGAGGGGGAAAGTCACTCCATGGTGTCCAGTATGGGGAAGAGAGGAGACCAGCACCTCAGTTCAAGATTTTCTCCAGTTTCTACCATAACAAGGGGGAAATAAAAAAGAAACAGAGAATTTCTGCACAGCTAATATATACCCCTTCTTTTTAAACACAAAAGCAAAAGGAACAGAAAACAGAAGAACAGTGACCCTTTATATAATACTAGAGGCCTGGTGCATGAAAATTCATGCACTGGAGGGAGGGTCCCTCAGCCCAGCCTGCCCCCTCTCATAGTCTGGGAGCCCTCAGGGACGGGAGGCAACCCAGCGATCAGGGGAAGGCGACACCCCATCACACCTCTGCTGCTGCCACTGCCGACAGTGCAAGCCTTGGCCAGCCCTGGTTACCTGAGCATCAGGCAGCCCTGGGCAGATGGGCAGCCACCATCTGAGGCTTGCCTGTGCCTCGGGCCGGCCCTGGGTGGCTGGGGGGCTAAGGGGACTGGGGGACTCCAGAGGCAGGCACACGGAGCGGCCAGGCCCACCCCTTGCCGCACACCTGCCACCCCAGCGGGGCTGAGGGGACTGGGCACCACCATCTTGTGGTTGTGGGTACCGCCATCTTTGAGGGCAGGGCAGTCAATTAGCATATTCCCTCCTTATTGGCAGTGGGTGCCTCCATCTTTGCAATGGCATGAGGGTCAATTAGCATATTCCCTCTTTATTAGATAGGATGAGTGAGTATAGAATCGGACCTTGCCATATAGTCTACCTGAAGAATAATGGCATCCTGCACTCTGATTGTCTCTGTTCTCCCATCCCTCCCCAGCCTCTTTAACTTCCTGAAGTTCTCCTGAGAGAGACACTGTTAATGAAAAGACCAAGTTAATGAAATCACACCAAATCCAGCCAGATTAGTGAAAATCTTCTCTCAAAACTCCCGAGACCTCTAAGACAATTAGTTGTAGAACAATTTCACTTTCCAAACTTGAGCTGCAGCCAAATGACCAGGAAGTTGAAATATTAAGAGAACAAGGCTTTATATAGGGTGAAATATGGAAGCAGAAGAGTTGTGGGGAGGAAATTATTTCTTTACCAACAACTCCTGTGTTCTTCCAAGAAGCCACTCTTTACAACCTTTGGCTTCTCCTAAACTCCTAACCCTAGCCCCATTGTCCCTGCTCCCCACCCCACCTCAATTGTCACCACCATCATCATCATTACTACTACCATCATCATCATTGACCACCATTTTCACATCATCACCATTCCGATGAACTCCTTCAAGCCTGTTGTCACCAAGAATTGCCCAGCACATCCCTCCCCCAACTTCTAACACAAATAACAACCTTAACCCACCAGGATTCCGTCAGGACCTATCATCCTCTCTAATCTCCCACATGCCACTAAAGTCCACAGCAGTTGCACATATGTAGGTGCAAGGTCCCTCAAAAGAATTGAAGATAATCTTTCCCAACAAAAATGTAGTCCCTGAAGAGCATGTGAAGTTATTTTGTTTGCAGTGAGCCAAGAGTTATTTTTCTATGCCACCACCACCCATCCCCACCCCAAACTGGAAAGTCCCAGGCTTGCGTTTTATCCCACTTGGCTTTTTTTTCCAGACGTGGCAGTGAGGTCATTCTTGCTGTAGAATTTGGCTGTGCTATAGAAGGGACACTACTGTGCAAGTCCAACCCCCAAGCTGGTAGAGTGCAGATGCATTTGTTTTGATGCTGACGCTGAGCTGAGAGTCGTTTTCTCCAGTCATCACATTTTACACATCAGTAGGCAAAGGCCAGTGTAGTGAAGTCACATGGCCAAGGTCACCACAGAGGACTTAAGTGTTTGGACCATCAGCTCCCCCTGTAGCTGCCAATAAAAAGAAAACTTTAAAAACCACTGGTTTCCCATCATTAGATTCCATTCTACTCATATAACATCAAATTGTGGTTCTCATCTTTCTGCCAAGACCCTCCTGTTATTCCCCACCACCACCACCTCCCTTGAATCCTGTGGTTCAAACCTTTACCTGCCAAACTGCATTTTTTAATAGAATTCATTGCCTATTTTTACTAATCAAAAACAAAAACAAAAATCTGATATATTTGATGAGCAGGATGAAATGACCAGTGTTCCCATACTGCACAGATATATGGAAAAAATTGCTATACATATATATGTGTATTTTTTAAATCAGAAGGCATAAGATTTTTCATGAAAGTGGCATAGGCTAGGGGAAATAATGAACAACATAGACAGATGAACAAGAACAGACCCAGAAACAAGGAGGCATGGATCAGACTGTCGGGCCTCGGGGGGAGGGTAGGGAAGGGTGGGGGTAAAGGGGGAGATCAACCAAAGGACTTTGTGTGCAGGCATGTGAGCCTAACCGGCGGTTAAGGACAACAGAGGGGTGAGGGCATGTGTGGGGAGGGGGGTGGGATGGGAATGGGGGGACGAGGACAAATATGTGATACCTTAATCAATAAAGAAATTTAAAAAAAATAATAAAAAATAAATTAAAAAAAAAAAAAGAAAGTGGCATAGGTTGCCTCATATCATTGTACTAGAGGCCCGGTATATGAGTTCATGCATGGGTGGGGTCCCTCAGCCTGGCCAGCGATCAGGTCTGTCGGGGCCGGCCAGGGGGAGGGACCACAGGAGGTTGGCTGACCGTGGGAGGTTGGCTGTGGGAGCACACTGACCACCAGGGGGTGGCTTCTGCATTGAGCATCTGCCCCCTGGTGGTCAGTGTGCATCATAGCGACCAGTCGTTCAGTTGTAATAGTCACTTAGGCTTTTATATATAGAGATATATAGATAATTTCTCTTGGGCCTTTTCAAACTTTATAAATTGCTTATAGTTTTCCTCAGTACTACTTTTATGGACCTCAAGTTAAGAGCTATTTGAATGAGTAAATTCTGTGTCCTAATTTTCTCAACTCTAAGTAGGAATTATACTCCTATAATATTTAGCTAAATAGAACTATAAATGAAGCCGTCAGAATTCCAATTACTACTGGCACTGCCTTTAATCAAAAAGGTCTTTCAGTATTATTATAAAATTGTTCTTCAAAAATTATGTCTATGTAAGTGAATATAAAACAGCCTATCATACTCAATGCATAATGAAAATATTCATGAGAATTTCAATCATTTGATACTGTGCACCAAATTAGATCAAGAAATCATTGACATAAATCAGAACATTAGTAAATTCTTTGAGTTTTTTCAACAGAAAATTCTAATTAGATTTAACATTAGTGCATCTACGATATTGGATTCTAGGTGATTTTCAGCTGGTAATTTTTTAAACATGCAATACCTGACTATTTAGTCAGGGGCACTGATCTCTTTTCCCTTAGATTGTCAAATTAAAAAAAAAAAATGATAACAGCCAATTCAACAGTAGCTGTCCAGTGTGAATGAATCAAAATTACATCTTTTTTTTTTTTTGTCAGATTAGCAAAGATATATTTTCTCTTTTGGTATGCAACAGAATTTTAGTAATTAGTTTATGTGTGCCATTAGATAAGAAAGGTTGAAAATCATTGCTCTAGGGAAACAGCGGAGATAAAAAAAGAAAACAGGCACAGAGTCTAGTTGAGTACGTAATATGGTACAGTCATTGTCACTAGCAAGCTTTCAGTAAACATGAGTGCTCTCTTTTTTTATATATTTTTATTGATTTCAGAGAGGAAGGAGAGGGAGAGAGAGAGAGAGAGAGAGAGAAGCACCAATGATGAGAGAATCATAGATCGACTGCCTCCTGCACACCCCCACTAGGGACCAAACCCACAACCCGGGCCCATGTCCTCGACCAGAATCAAACCCGGGACCCCTCAGTCCACAGGCCAATGCTCTATCCACTGAGCCAAACCAGCCAGGGCTAAATGTGAGTGCTCTTGCTTCTCCAATGCACAATCTGAAAATTTGATATGATTTCCTTTTTTTTTTTTTTTTTTTTTTGGCCCTATGCATCTTAGCTATGAAAACAAGTTTGTCCCGGAAATTCCTGATAGAATAATTTATGGAATAATGATACATCTGAGAGACTGAGAGGTCAAGTAGAAAATGTCTCAATTGTTCCTATTATTTGGGAATGAATTGACAGGGTGAGAATTCTGTGAAGCATGTTTAAGGCGCAAGGTCTTAAATCATAATGATGTGAGCTACAAACAAATACTGGTTTGGTTCCAACACAAGTAAACAGAGAAACATCAAAGCTGAGAGCCCTCTTCAGAGTCGGTGGCCTTTACATTGTAAAGCGTCCTTTTCAAATCAGAGGAAGGTCTTCAGAGGTGGTACATGGTTCCCCGGGACCAGAAGGCATAAAGGCTGCAGTGGCTCCTCCTGCTTGCTGACAGGTCAGGAAGAGCGTGCAGACCTCTCACAAGAAGCAAGAGGACAGTATCTGCATCCCCCACACTGCTGAGGCCTTGGTCTTCTGGCCGAGACTCTCCCCCGCCGGGGGTGGGGGGAGTGGAGGGGGACCCTCACCTCTCTATGGCCCTCCTTGACTCCTTGTCTCTCAGCTCTTGTTTTATTGCGTCCTATGATTTCCAAATAGGACAGAGGAGCTTTCTATTTGTTTTGTTTGAAAGCCTGCCTATTTTTTTTACTCTCTTGTTTCATCCTTTCTATGAGGCTCTGTTTTATTTCTCTTATTTGCTTTTATGCCTTTCTTTTAAGTGCAGGATGGCATGGGTGCCAGGAAAATGAGGAGGACAATATGTCTCTGAACCAGGAAAGTATATATCATCTTCATTCTAGTTATCTCTGCACCAACCATTTTTAATGCCCCCAAACCATATCTGTATTGCTGACCCCTTAAAATGCAACAGAGGGGCCAAGGGCACAGGCCTGTGGTTAGATCCACCTAGGGTCCAGTGTGGCTCTACCTCTTTAGCTGTGACCTTGGGTAGTTGCTTTTCCTTTTTTAATACTCAGTTTCTCCATCTGTGAAATGGAGGTGATCATTTTTTATTTCAATATTAGTGTAAGGGTCAAAAGAAATAATGTAATGTGCTCAGCACCATGGCTGAAACATTGCTAGCCTCAAGTAATAAATGGTAGGTGCCATCATCAACCACCACCATCTTCTCAGTATCTCCAGGCCAAATGCACCATCCCTTGCCAGAAAAGCTTAAGGAGACAAAAGCAGCTATCCTGTTATCTTACTTCAAATACAGTAGAGGATGGATTTGATACATTCCGTAACCAAATGCCATCCAGCTTTCCTGAACAACCCATTTCATAATCAAATAGTCATAGGTGTGCGATTCAGAAGTGGGTCCCTGGTTCCACTTTCCAGGTCTGATCCTTGAGAACTGTCCATCCATTTTAAGTATCCCTTTAGGATGTTTGTGAAAGAAAACACCACTGAAAACCTATTACGAAAGCATCTACAATCCTTTTGCTGCTGGCCTGCCTCCACAATACGGCTAATTATATCACCCCCACCTTTCCAGACAAGAATTTTCAAAAGATCCTTTTGTGTGTGATTCTTAGCCAGTTCACTGTTAGAAAACTCAGGATGTATTGATCAGGCCTGTGATTGGTCTCATCTCTGTTTCCAGACAGGGGCAGTTGTAGCCATGGTACATTTCTCACCTTTCAAACTACACAGTTCAGAGCATGATTAATTAATAGAGACCTGCTTAAGATTCCAAGTTTCCAAGATTAAGAATATGCTGTGCTTTCTGACCCTGTCAAACCCCAGCCCATCATAAGAATTTTTATTGTGCCACAAATTAGTTGAGAAAAGGCCTTTGATCTCCACATGCACTGACCAAGAGGACAAGAACTAAATTGGCCAGAGTATGGGGCTCCTGGACCTGGGAAAGGTTGGCCCGTCCAATGATAATTTCACCAAACACACTTTCTAATTAGCCTTTTCGCTTCTCTCTCTCTCTCTCTCTCTAAGGGTCTGATCTACTTGTTACTCATAGATTTCGCCACTGTCCTCCATTCCCTTTGTTCACGTCATACCATATTGCCAGAACTGCCCACCGCAACATAGAATACTATCGTTTGCCGCTCCCCAGAGCTGGTTTAGAAAGTCTGTCAACGATCTTGGCACAAGGAATCCTCTGAATGCTCCAGCCCAATATTATATTATCCTAAATAATCAGCAGATGTCTTAATCCTGAGGACAGACTATAGAAATGGAAGACAGGGGCTGCTCGTTCTGGAAACAAGGCGCTTGTTAGGTGAGGGCTACCTGACTCCACCATTTCATCCTGAACTGTCTCAGCTCTCCCTGTGTCAGGTGGGAGGCTCTGATGGAACTTTATATCAGGAGTCCAAACTCTTGGAGGGCTCAAGGCACATAACTGTTTTGCTTATAACTGTCCAGATGGCCTTGATCAAATATGACCACCTTCTTGGACCTCGATTTCCTTTTCTATAAATTAGGTGTTTGAACAGGGGTGAGCCCTAAGGTTCCTGTAGCCCCAACTATTCTCTGAATTTTACTACTCAGAGCCCAATGGATGAGGACCAAATGAGCTAGGTAATTTGCCTTTAAAAACTGGGCGTGGACTATTGCTGCACATCAAGCTGGCATACATGACCCTAGTTGATGGTGAGAAAACAAAGGTAAAGTGGGGAACAATATACAATGATTTATGAAGTCAACTCAGTGTGGGTTTGCCAAGTGAGGATCATTTTTGATGTGGCATCATCATACACTGACATAAAAAAGATCAAAACTTTATGTTTCTAAGGCTTTAAATGACAATAAATTACTCTAAAGCTTATCCCTGCTACTAATTATTTTGTTCATGTTCATGCTGTGTCTGTTTCACTTGCTTTAAATAAAAGCCTATTCACATGCCATCCAAATATAGGTCCACAGCAGTTCAGATAGAAGACAGCCTGGGACTTATGGTAGCAGGGATATTTCAAGTACCTAACATTGGGCCCTATCATAAGAAAACCTATAAGTCAATATTAGTAATAAAAAGAAAATAAATAAGGCTGTTTGGAGCACAGTAAGTTTCTTTCCTTGCTGGAAAGCTATTGTGATCAGTACCAGCTACAAATGATTGCTTGTAATAAAAAAGTACTTATGATTATATTCCAGTGAAACCACATCACAAATTTGCTTATGTAAATTACAACTTCAAAAGGTGAACAATGCTTTGTCAATTTCACCAGCTTTCCCACCTACTAAAACTAAGTGTCCATGTTAATATGGCACCATCGCTAAAATTTCACAGATTGGAACTGAGTTCAGATTAAATTAGTGAATCACTTAAAATACAGGTGTCCTTGCTAGTGCTGCATCTATTAGTCATTCATACCTCAGAGCACGGTTGACGACTGCTGCCTCAGAGTATATTAATTCAATCAGACTAATTCCTAGAATCAGTCCCACTGGTTTGTGGGAACGAGATGACAGCACCTATAAATAAGGAACTCCAGAGGAAGAGCACTTTGAATCAGAGACCCCAAGAAACTCAGTCACCTCACAGCTTTGCCTAAAGCTGGTTTTCTCAACTCCAGCACTATTGACATTTGGGGATGGACACGTCTTTGTTGTGGGGGCTAGCCTGTGCATTGTAAGGTATTTAGCAGCATCCCTGGCCACTACCCACTAGATGATAGTAGGGTGCGCGCGCGCACACACACACACACACACACACACACTCAAGTTAAAAATGCCTCCAGACACTCCCAACTGTCCCCAGGAAGGCAGAATACCTGGCTGAGGACTGCCAGCCTCGGACAGCCCCATAGGCACTCATGATAACTACAGTCTCTGTATCTTCTTTTGAATCAGTATATGGATCCACCAGATTACCCTCATACAGAGGTGACATAGAGGAAGCTCCTTCCTCACTTTGACAGTGTCCTTCCTCCACCCCCACCCTTTTCTCATCTTTCCAGGTAAATGTAACCCTAGGATTGAGGCCGTTGTAAATGAGGCAGTCCCAGGGAGTACACTGCCCATTCTGCTTGGGGTAGCCAGTTTGGATCATTTCGTGACACTCGCCATTTTACCTGCCACATCATTCTAAATAAACATGGCAATGAGAACATGTATTTAGGTTGAAGAGCACTTTGGTGCCACCATTTCAGTAGCTCAGTTTGCTCTGCAAAGCTGTCATCTGTGGACATATGGCAGCCAAACAGGATAATTGCTAATAGCCCAATACTTTTCATTCTTTTGGTTACTATTTGGTCAGAAAATAGGCCAGACTTGCATAAAGCTGTAACTGTTTGTATCTTAAGCTGTGACCTTTTTGTTTTTCCCTAAAAAAAATCATGCCTTTCAAGTTCTCAGCATCAATGTTCTCAGGCACTAAAGTTTTATGGTCGGAATCAGGCAAGTCATTTGGACATAATGTCCTTCCTACGTTTCTAAACAAACATGCCCTTTGACTCCATTCTTTTGGAGGAGAGATTTTGCTTTCTGAAGCCAAGTTTCCTGAGGAAATAGATGAATCTCTCTCAAAGCAATATTTGTGCTAAGAGATGGTCCATCATAATTTCCATAGGATTTCCCATCAGGGCAGCTTGGCCCATCTTGAGGAAGCTTCCAGGCACCACACTGCCTTTTAACTAGCTTTGTGACTTGTGAGAACATTATTTATTTCTCTGGGCAATTGTATCGCCTGTAGAATGTAGTATAGTGGTTATGAAAACAGTTTCCTATTGGTTATCTGTAACTTTGGGCAGCATCTTTAGCTCTCTCAGCTAAAGTTTCCTCACCTGTGAAATGGGCTGACAATACCTCCTTCACAACCATTGTTGTAATGAGTAAAACACAGTATGCATCCTGCCTGGCACATAGTAGGCCTTCTACACGGGTTAGCTGTCACTATCATAAACTCAAAATGAAGTCATCCTTTTGTCAGTTCTAAATTATTTCTTGTCCTTTTAACCTTTCAGATGGGCATCTAGAAAACAAATCAATTCTTTGTTAGCTTGGATGTTCTAATTGTTTGCTTATTTTTGCCTTTTTAATAAGTTTTTTGGCCACTTGGAGGCAGAGTATGTACCACCATAAATATTAACTTTTTTAAAAATATTTTTTTATTGATTTCAGAGAGGAATGGGGAGCAAGATAGAGACAGAAACATCAATGATGAGAGAGAATCACTGATTGGCGGCCTCCCGCACGCCCAACACTGGGGATCGAGCCCGCAAACCGGGCATGTGCACCGACAGGGAATCAAACCAAACCGTGACCTCCTGGTTCACAGGTCAATGCTCAACCACTGAGCCACACTGGCTAAACAACATTAACTTTTTGAAAAATCCTCACTAGCAGTCACTCTGGGAAACAGAATCACTCCGTGCACAGCTGTCTCTTGTTTGATAAATTTACTGGAAGAAAAGACATTTTAATTAGAAAAACAGCTCTTAGTGTTTGAGGTATAGAGTGAAAATGTCAGAATTTGAACAGTGTTGGGATTGAGCAATAAATCCTTGTGGTCTACTAAAAACCATATGCTTTCAATTAAAAAATCATGGAACAAAGAATCAAAAGACCCATCTCAGCTCTTCCTCTGTCTGGGTGACTTTGAGTAAGAAAGTGACCACTCTGAGCTTTAGTTTCTTTATTTCAAACCTCTCATTATATATTCTAGCCCATAGAGTTTAGTTATTTTTGCCTTGATGATCATCTAAGTCAGTGGTTCTCAACCTTTCTAATGCCGCGACCCTTTAATACAGTTCCTCATGTTGTGGTGACCCCCAACCATAAAATTATTTTCGTTGCTACTTCATAACTGTAATTTTGCTACTGTTATTAATCGTAATGTAAATATCTGTGTTTTCCGATGGTCTTAGGCGACCCTGCTAGCGGTTCTCAACCTGTGGGTCATCACCCACAGGTTGAGAACTGCTGCTGTAGAGCCTAAGACCATGGGAAAACACAGATATTTACATTATGATTCATTATATAGGCTCTACAGCAGCGGTTCTCAACCTGTGGGTCGCGACCCACAGGTTGAGAACTGCTAGCAGGGTCGCCTAAGACCATCGGAAAGCACAGATATTTACATTACAATTCATAACAGTAGCAAAATTACAGTTATGAAGTAGCAACGAAAATAATTTTATGGTTGGGAGTCACCACAACATGAGGAACTGTATTAAAGGGTCACAGCATTAGAAAGGTTGAGAACCACTGACCTAAGTCATTCAGTGTTGACTTCCTATAAGCAGCTAACGGGCTGATGTGGTTGGCTAGACCTCCTTGAGTTCAGATCCTGACTTTATCATTTAGTCACTGTGTGACCTTGGGCAAGTTGTTTAACCTCTCAGTGCCCCAGTTTCTCATCTAAAAATAAATGAGAATAATATTTCTACTTCACAGAGTTTTTGTGAAGATTGAATTTAAAGTGTTCAGAATGGGTGCCTGGCATATAGGAAGCATACATTAAATATTAGCTATTGTTTATTATTTCATTGGCTATCTCTAGGGAGGAAAATCTTAAAAAGATGAAATTCTAATCAGATTTCTTGGTGTTTGGGATTTTTCCATTTAATGAACCAAATTTATCAGCTAATCACTTAGGAAATAAAGACATTAAATACCCATCATCCTCACTTCCCTAACCTTCAATCCATCAAACACTACTTTCCCCGCTGATTCCTGAATAGGAAAGATCTTCTCTCTGTATAGTAAATATTTTAAATTGGATAACCCACATGTTTAACAAATTCTATCTACTTTAAATGGAGACTGTGTCTGTAGCACAGTGCCTCAAACATCAATGTGCACATGAATCACACAACGATCTTATTAAATTGCAGATTCTGACTCGTCAGTTCTGGAGCCAGAATCCCGCATTTCTAACAAGCTCCCAGGTGATACAAATGCTGCATATTCTCAACTACACTTCCAGTAACCAGGCCTTGGACACTCAGCCATTTGAGGATGGAGGGCACAAGGTGGCACACCTGGCCCTCTATGGGGGCAAGCAGGTTGGAGAGAGGCAGGCCTGTGGGGAACCATTGCCAGACACCCTTCTACAGCCCCAGGCTTACCAGCCCTATTTTAAGCAATTGAAAAGTTAAAAAATAATAATAAAAGGTATGAAAAGGACAATAGAAATCCCACCTACTTCTCCTGATTCTCCTGAACTGTAGAAACATCATAGAATAGGTGGCACCCAGCAGTATGACCCTTCTGCAATGCTAAATTCTCTTCCACAAAACAGGCAGCTGGGAAACAATTTAATCCTCCACACCATTTCTGCTACTGGGACAGGAACTCTGCGGTACAGATGCTGCTAAGCCAGACCCTCCAGGGGAACATACCCTACAGGGGCTGTCATACCACTAGGACCCCACTTCATGACGTGCGGGTTTGATGGATTTAGCAATATTCTAAGGGCCTGAAGAAAAGCCCGGAAGCTTCTTCTCTCAAGGAGTCCTGGCCTATCTCAAAGCTTCCCCCTACAGGGCAGAGTGAGGAGATGCGCATGCTGTGGCAGCATTTCTGCTCCTGAACAAAAGGAAAAAGCAAACCTTTCCAGATTGAAGTGTTTCCTGCCTAAATGAGTTCTGCATAGTTATATGCACAACATATACCAATGGAAAATGGTAGTGAAGAGGAATCTGTAGACTTGGACACCAGCGTATATTTTTGTCCATGTTGTTAATCCCTGGGTGTGACGGAAAGAAGATGTGTGCTTTGCTGCCAAGTAAGGAGACTCCCTTTAGAGTGTGATATGTAACATCGACCTGCTCACCTAAGAGTCACAGTGTGTCTTTCCATTTGAGAAATTGTACCTCTCAAAGTTTCTTCTTTATCCACAAATTATGCCCCAGTTCTGGTTTCCGAAGTTAGAAAAGATTCCCATGCATTTTCTACTTTTGGAAGGGGTATTTCAAGCTTGGGAACATAAAATGGGGTCGCTCTTATAGGCTACCTCATGTTTTGTTTTGGGTTTTGTTTTGTTTTTTCAAAAATGTGGGTTCAGATTGGCAACAAGAATAAATATTATGATCTGAACTTTCATGCAGGAGAAATCTAATCCTGGCAGCAAACATCTGTTCCCTTTTATGTGCATTTGTGCCTCTTTAATAGGAATGTGTCTGCAACAGCTGTAGCTTTTCTAATATCCTAAATGGAATCACCCTGGCCTTTAGAGTAATTACCTCCAAGTTTGAGTCATCCGACCTGAGGCTTCTCTGATCAAATCGGTATGAATTATGGAAAACCAAGTGCCCGTTCCTGGGGGAGGAGTCCATTGTGCCCTCTGGAGAGCACTCGCCCAGTCTTTGGGGCTCTGGTCAGTGTTCCAGCAGCCAACGCGTTCGGATGTGGTTAAATAATTATAAGGTGTTGCTCATGGATGTGGTCACCGCCATGTTTTCATGCAGTGAAATTCCAAGTGGCATTTCCACCATGATCTTTCCACTGTGTTTCACGCTAAACTTTAAAAAAAAAAAAAAAAGGTTCTAAATGCACACTTGTCAAAAAAAATTTAATGGTTTTAACTTATTATCAAGAGATTATCATTGTAGCGTCTAGTTTCAGAATAATTATGTGAGGTTTCTATAGCTCTGATGATTGTTTTTCATCTGGATGGTGATTGCCTAATGGAATAGACAGGAAAACTGGAGAAGTTGGAGCAGCCAGATAAGGAAAAGATTTGTTTCTCTCTTAGCAGCGCCCAGATCTCACTCACTTAATGGACTGGGAAACCCTGCCAATGAAACAAGAGAAACCCTCCGCGATAGCAAACGTAAATTCAGCCGCACACAGGGCCAGAGAAGGCCAGTCTCAGCAAGAGGGAGAATTCGGTGGCAGGTGCCCAGTCAGAGAAAGACAAAACCATATAGCAATGGAAAAGAGCCTCCCTGAACAAAGAGGCTAAGTTTGCAAGACTGTGCCTACGAGGAAATATTTCTGAGGACACAGTTCATGTAACCAGACGACGGCTGAGCAAGGGCCTCGGCAGATCCGAGTTTATCAAGTCTCTGAAGTAAAGCAGCAGAGTCAGTCTCCAGACGTATACCCTCCTGTTGGAATGTCTGAGCTCATTACATGCTCCTCAGTATTCCATCCACCCATTCATAGATTTTCAAATAAAACCTAAATAAAGGGGTAGCATTTTCTTCTCAAACCACAGCATCCAGTTTCTTTAGGGACCTCTGCTGCAGATCTTGAAATAGTCGCAGACACATAGCACTTGGAAAGAGGAGAAGTGAAGAAAGAGACGATCTGCGGAAACAGTACGGGACCAAGAGAAGGTAATGAGCTAGGGCACTTATCTGAGAAGCTGGAGCATAGAACAAGCACAAAGAGGAGAAATATTGATTCCTGTTTCCCACTGGGCTGCAAAGGAGAGGGAGAGAGATGCAGAGGGCTGCCGAGTTTAATTAAATTCCACTCAAGGCAGTGAGCATTCATTAATGGACCCGGCCCCAGGCTCCATGCTGCGGTACATAGCTATAAACAAGCCACGGTCCCAGCTATTAAGGAGCTCACAGACCTAAACAGGTGAACTAGTAATTACAGTATATTGTGACACACTCTAAATAGAAACATGGGAATCACCTGTTAACATCTCTCCACCCTTATTTTCTCATTGGTTAAAATGACACACTACCTACTTCTTGGCACTGTTATGTGAGTGCCTATAGGTGTGGGAATTGAGAGACAGATTAAGTTAATTAGAGTCCAGTAATGGCGGGGGGGAGGCAGGGGAGGTGTGGATACTGTTAACATAAAAAAAACATTCAAACCTGTAAAGAATTTTGTGAGTTTATTTAAGCCAAACTGTTGATAATTGCCGGGAAGCGGAATCTCAATGTATTGGGATAATGCTCCAGAGAATGGCAGTTTTTCATCTTGTTTTATACATTATAGTCAAAGGAGGAGACATAAGTGGGTGACATGAAATCCACTGGTGATAGATTAGAGAGGCAGGTGAAAGCAAAGCGGGGGAAATCTCTGGGCTTGGATAAAAAGTAAAATGATAGACACATACTTCTTTTACTTGATGAGTACAGGATAGTTAACAGTCAACAATTAACTCAATAACAATGAGGGGATTTTTGGGCTCTGTCCTGGCATGCAGGCCCATTTGGTTGTGCCCTGAGGGGTCCAGAAAAAAGGGAAGTTACAAGTTACCATGACATTTCACAAGTATGTTATCTTAGATGCAAAAAGACAATAGGCTCAGTAAAGATCTTTGTCAAGGAAGATACTTGCCTAGGACATGACTACCCACTATAAACTGCTTCTTAATTAAAGGTTCTTAATTTCAGACCATGTTTTGTCGTTACTTTAGGTCTCTTGAGTTTGCAAGACTGCCATGCAGGCCTTTCCTGAGATTGTCAGGTGGCCCCTTTTTTGTCCACAATACCATTGACACAATACAGGCAGGACATGGTACATTCTTGCCTTATAGAAGAGATAGAGACAAGTATCTATATATATAAAAGCCTGAGCGACCATCCGACTGTTTGACCAGCTGGCCAGTAGCTATGACACGCAATGACCACCAGGGGGCAGATGCTCAACACAGGAGCTACTGAGCTGCGGTGACTTTGCAGCTGTGGTCTTGGGTGACACACCCAGAACCAGAGAGGAAGGAGCCCGATTCCTGGGTGCATCACCTGAGAACTGCCCTCTTGCAATCTGGGACCCTTCTGCGGATGTTGGAGAGTTGGTTTTGGTTCGATCCTCACAGGCCAGGCCATGGGACCCCACCAGTGCACGAATCCATGCACCGGGCTTCTAGTTGTAGATATTTAGGAGAGAAATCCAAAGAGGGAGAATAGTTTGCCCAAAGTCACACAACTAATAAGTAGCAAAGCCATAATTTGAACCTTGACTAGCACAGTACTATCATACTTACTATCCTGCCTCTAAAAAGCAAAACCATTTTCATTTGCACTAGCAGATAAGGGAAGATAATACTACTCATAATAGAAAATCTGCATTGTACTGATTTTAGTAGGATGAGTCCTTCTTGTTACTTACCATTAGCTTTCAGGTAAGAAAAGAGGCATAGAGTCTGTGCTGAGGATATTGTCTTATCTTTGCAAAGTTCCAAGATTATTAGGGGACATAATACTAATTAGGATGTTGTGCTGGGTAGAACTGTTACCAAAAAAAGAAGGAAATTATAAATATATGTAAATGATTATGTCGTGAGGTAAAAAGTAGGAAGGAAGATACATGGAAAGTGTTATGGAAGTTTGGAGAGCAGATGGATGCTTTTAAGAAACCTTAAACAAAAGTGAGGCCTTGAAGGTTGAATAGGAATCCAACCTCTGTTTTCATTATTATGTTGTCTGATCCATCAGGCTAATAAGCAAGCCAGGTATGAAGATAGTCAGGCCAGCCTTAAAGGAAATGCCCACTTCACCAAAATGCCTCCCCCACCTGCCTTGCACAGCAGGCAGGAATCCAATTTTAGACATTCATTCCTTGGGCCGTGGCCCTACACTTTCCAGGCATC
The DNA here is from genome assembly GCF_027574615.1 of Eptesicus fuscus. Taxonomy (NCBI): domain Eukaryota; kingdom Metazoa; phylum Chordata; class Mammalia; order Chiroptera; family Vespertilionidae; genus Eptesicus; species Eptesicus fuscus. The sequence continues at coordinate 18,699,264 of NC_072490.1, forward strand.
CTTCCTAAAACACAACTTCTGCTGGGAGTCATGACTCCTCCCAGGTTCTCAGCCTTCACATAGTGGTATGAAGTCACTTATCAAACTCTTTTCTTTGAAAATCATGTTTAAAGAAGATCTGACTTTGGAGGATGAGAAAGGCAAGAGGATGGGCAAAGGCAAGACATTTGTATGTAGTAACCTATTTAATCTTCACAACAATAGTATGTTCTTATCTTACAGATGAGGAAAGTGAAGTACAGAGACATGAAGTAACATGCCTAAGGTCACGGAGAGATGTATGAGTAGGTGATCTGCCCACAGTGAGGACTGAGCACCCATAGTACAATGTGAGAATAGCAAGTACCTGGGAGGAGGGAAAGAGGAGATAGACAGGGGGTCAAAGGAGATGAGAGGTCATCCAAATCAACCTCATCTGTACAAAGATTCTGTTTAGGACCAAGCAGTGATGGTAGTGGCGTTGATGGTGTTGGTGGTGGTGAGGGTAAAGTAGCTATATCCACTAAACATTGTTTTTTATTAATAAAAGTAACATATTGTTTTATTAATAGTATTTTTCCCTGGGGCTAGAAAGAGAAATATATGGCCACGTGCATAACATAGATCAGATAGTTACAGCTCTAGCTACACCTGAATAGCACTTAATTACTAAATACTTTCACTTACATTCTTTCATTTTATCCTTATTAAAATCCCATGAGCAATATATTATATTGCACTTTTACAAGTCAAAAAACTGAGGCTTAGAGAGAGGAATTGATTTTCCCAAGATTAGACCCTTCAGCTGGGCTCAGATCCTCCATCCCCTTCCTTCCTCCACTAAAACAGAGCCTCCTCCAGGCCCAAACAGGGGTCCAACCTGTTAGGTTTTCCATTTTCAATTAATTTCATTGAGAAATGCAATCCTGATAGGTTCTTTAAAAGGGGAAAATGCAACCCTCATGTAAAAGGAGAAGAAGGGCTGGATCCTGCTTTGGTACATCAGGAGGCGGTTATATAAGGACTAGGAAAGGGTACCCCAGGCACAGGGGAGAGCTTCTGCAAAGACACTGTGGTGGAACCAGCTTCACAGGTTAGAAGCCCAGGTAGCCAACGGGCAGAGTCTCCAAGAGGGGCTCAGCAGGAAGGAGGGGTAAGTCCTTGGGCCTTAGGACTTTATTCCAATATTGATGGGAAGTCATTAGAAGATTTTAAGCAGCTGAGAAATATGCTCTAATGTATATTTTTAAAAGCTCATTTGGGCTATTGTGCAGACAATGGATTGGTGGTGGCTGAGAGTGAAAGCTAAGAGACCAGTGGTGAATACAAATGAGTAATTGGGAAAATTGAATAAGACAATAAACATACTTAACAAAGAACTTTCAAAGTATTAATCAAATGATAGCTATGAATAGGCCAATGGCCACTCATCAAGTTAAGTCAAATACTGAGATGAGTCTGTTAACCAGTAGGAAAAATATGAAAGAGCAGATGAAGTGCTTCTCTGAATTTTAGGTTCCTTGTCAATCAAGAACTATATCATTATGTACTTCCTGGGGTGTTCATAAAGATGAATAAGTGTCTAGCTCACTACCTGACCCATAGTAAATGCTCAGCCAAATATTCATCTCCTGTTCTACGTGACTCCACAGATAAAAATAGGGTGATATGTACATAGTCTGAGAATTCAACAAGGCTAAAACGTATGGGTTGAAGTAAAAAATTGAAATGGAAATTAAAGACATCATACTTAATAGCCTGATCCTACACAGTGATAATTCTACATACTCCCTGAATTTGCAAAGCATTTTATGTACACATTCTCCTAATATTGATGGCCTTTTCATGCAAAGTAAACACTCTTAGAATGAGTGCCTTGAAATCCCTGCCTACTCAGCTGACCCTTTCTGACCCCTTTGTCATAATCCTACTTCCTCTGCCTTGGCGCTTTTCTAAGGTGACAGCTTGCTTTGGTGTCCTGAAATACTTGAATATGTTCATATAATTCTCCCTTTTTTGATGGACAGATTTATTTTCTATCATCGTTAATGAAATTTCCAGAGATAGGCTGTAGGTAGTTATGTTAATGAGATTTATGCTTATTTCTCCTTCGCAAAAGAACCCTGTGGAGCAGTACTATGTCATTCAAAGCCACTAGAATTATGGCCATCTAGTGCAAATGCAGTCATTCTAAACTCCCCGAGACACAGGGGCCAATATGTAGAAGTTATTTCTGTAATAGTTCACATGTCCCCACCTTGTTATTTCCTTTGATTTTACTTACTTATTAATTTGCATCATGACTGGTTAAGTGTCTTGGTATCTAGAATATGAAGTATTAAAAGCCAGGTGTTAGCTGGGATCCATTAAGAAGCAAAGGATTTATACTTCGCCTGAGTAACAAGACATGTTCATTTCTAGAACCCCCCTTTTTAAAAAAAAAAATGTTATTTCTACTACTGTGTACGTTGTGTCTCTAATGCTCAAAACAACAGGATTTTTGAGTGACATTTGGTTACATCTATACCTGTACTCTATAAGATAATATCCAATTAACATCTGACGTTTAATGCTTCACACGATCTCAAAACAATTGATGAATTTTTTTTGTTATAACACATTTACTTCAAGACTGTAAAACATTAGAGTCTGAGAAGGACATTGCAGCCTTATCCAGGACTTGCCAATAATTTGTCTTCATACCTTAGATTTTCTTACCCACATGGGTCTCAAACTCTATTGTATCAGAATCTTTGAGTAAATACAGCAATGCCCGGGCCCCATCCTACTTCAACAAGCCTGGTCTCTGTGGGCTTTCATAGCACCACGGGTGATTCCGATTCTCACCAAAGTTTGAGAATCACTAACTTAACCTTTGATATTTTAATCCCTTTTAAAATATATCTCATTGGTTTGAGTTTTGGGGGAACCAGAGGATATAACCATTAGACATAGAAATAACAGAAAATTCTTGGAAACCATTATTACCAAGCAAACGTATGTGGAGGTAACTTACATTTGACCCAATGACAGCATACCCAATAGGCAGGATTTAATTAAGGAGTCTGGTGTAGTAAGTGCCTTCTCCCTCCTTGGGAATATATAGGAATTGTAGATGCCCCCCCCACACACACACACACACACACACACACACACACACACACACACACACTCTCCTGTTTTGGGGAGGATGAAAATCAAGAATGTTTCTTAAATAAATCCCTATAGTTTCCCCAGGTTTCCCAGCAGTGTCCCCAACCAATAAACCTGCCAATTAAGCAACTAAATATCATTATCATGAATGTAATTACAGACAGTAATTATGAGCCCATAAATGCCTCCCACGAATAAAACCCTTTTCCCAAACCATCTAAGCCTCCTTTCTTAGGAAAATGGAAGGCAATCCTATCCCCTACCTTATCCCTAATACAGCCTTCCTTGCTTAGAAAAAAAAACCCGATCTTGCTGGCCCAGGGGAAAGGCTGTATATACTCTAAGGAGGAATTGTCCCCTTGAGTGGAGTCCCTTTCAGCATCTCATCCAAGTCTGTTCACTAGCTCTTCTCACTAGGGAGCAGTGACGACCCAGTTAGGCTGTATTTCTTCATTTCTGTTAAGGCAGAGATATTAATACCAAATTTTAAGAAGTTCTGTAGAAAAAAAAATGAAATGTTGGAGGTTTTACAAAATAGCATGATGACTTTTAACATTGCTTAAACCAGATGCAATTTACTGAGAACTTAGAGAGTCCCAGAAAATCAAGTAGACATCGCAGAAACATGCATGGGTGAGAAGGCTTTTTTCATGTCTGTAGAAACAAAATGAATCTCTTTGGGCCCAGAATTAACTCTTGCATTCAGTAACTGTATACTTAGCTCATGAAAACCTCAAACCCTCATGGATAATAGGTATTTGAATGGGTTCTACATAGATATGTTGAGTCTGAAATGCAATACAATCCCCCAAGATCTCAATCTGTTTTCTTTTAATGGATCATGAGCATAAGTGCCTGTAATTGTACCAGTGGCTGGCATGGTTGAGTCCAGACCATGCATTGAAGAATGCCATATAAACTCTAAGGAGAAAGGACCCATGTTTGTTTCACTGACCTCTCCAATGCCTAGCAGCTCTCTGTAGAGTGCATTTTCAGGGCTCTTCTCTGAATAAGAGCAAATGTTACATCCAAAAGCTATCATATTGTATGACTTTTTTTTAAAGGGATTATTGCTTACTGGCCAAGGTAGGATATTTCGAGCCACAGCATTTTCATTTACTGTGACAAAGAAATCATGTGTATGACTTCATTGTTGTGGTTGTTCACAGCCTTCTCCTGGAATAGAAATGGAGTGTGTGGGTACCAGGATTTTCACATAGTAACCTGAAGACCCTGAAGGGTAAATGTAACTTCCAAAAGTGACTGAGAGTAGATTACACTTTTAGAGAAACCATCCTAACCAACATCAACTGAAGACAGCTAGTAGCTTTAGAGAGGGTGCTTTTGAAAACCTAAACTATTTTTAACCCTTGTGTTAAATAATCTAAACAACATTTTAAATGTTTGAAAATTCTCAGTACTATGCACAGATCAGAATGGACTTGTCTTTCTAATGTGGATATCTATGGTCCTTTGGTAAATTCAGCATAAAACATTCACTTATAAATTATAGTCTTTCAATCTCTGTATGTGATTGCTTTAAAAGTATAACTGTGTTTATATAATATTTTTCTCATTTTGACAGGCAGTAGCCTAAGAATTTTTGGAAATTTGGATGACTAGATGGATTATATTTTTTAATGTGTATGCCTATACAAATATGTGTATTAGCTTGCTCGTTTTTACTTTCTACTTTATATCCATGTTATCCATGTACAGTATATCTTTATTAAGGGGGTAAAATTCACTAGGAAAGGTTAATATGAAAAGTCTTCATTATATAATTTCCATTTTTTCCCCATATTTTAGAGGGCTGAACTTCAAGTCCATATCAATTGAATAGAAAAAAACAACAACATAATATACATCAATAATTAATTGCCTATTCCTCAACCAAAGAGATTTAGGGTTTATCAGTCTATCGTTGGGGCTCTTAATTCACCCCAAACTAAAGTACCACCTGCTGTCCTTCATCCGATCTCATTGCCAATTTGAGACTACAGTGAAACCATTTATAAGATCCAGCCTCCTTCTTTTAGGCCATTAGAGGTAGAAGGAGAACAAAGTTGTCACTCGTGGTAGCCACATGAACATGTCCCACTTAAGTAACAGAGTGCCCCTCAGGTCAGCCTGTGAAAAGCCCAAGTCAAACAAGGCTGAATCCTGGATGTTTTATGTCCTAAGGATCTGAAGAGTCTTCACGACCAGCCCTGACCCTCCTGACCTCAAATGGTCACCTAAGCAGTGACATAAATTGGTGTAAACTCGCTCTTGGGACACTGCCGTGGAAGTGAGACTGGCGAAAGTACAGCCTTCCCAGGGAAGAACTAAACATAAGGGGGAATTGGGTTGATTAGTCTGACTAGCAATTCAACCATGGTGGCTATATGCCCAAGGCTGACAAATTCTGCATCTTATCACTGCCGTCAAACGGAGATGCATGTGAACACCGTCAGCCCAAAAGAATTGAGAAACAACTTGCCTTCCAGAAGTGCATCTCAACCAAACCTTGACAATGCCAACAGCTCATCATCATGTATTTTTCAACCTTCCAGAAAATGGCCTTCCAGCCTGGGACAAACCGAAGCACTGTCCAGACCACGAACACGACTGGAAGCTAGTAGGAATGTCTGAAGCCTGCCTCCATAGGAAGAGCCATTCGGAGAGGCACAGCACATTGAAAAATGAACAAACATCGCCACATCTCATCCAGACCTCTTGGACTAGCTCCATATTCCACCTGGACCATGACGATGTGAATGATCAGAGTGTCCCAAGTGCCCAGAGCTTTCAAACGGAAGAGAAGAAATGTAAAGGTAAGCAGATTTTTACTAGACCATACCACTGATTCAACAAGGACAAAAAAAAAAAAAATTCTTTGTTGTAGCTGTGTGGTTAGTCTTCATGTATTCCAGTGTTCAGTGCCCATGTGTTTTCCCCAACGATTCTGTTATGAAGTTTCTTTATCCCCCAATCTTCTTTTAAACATAAATAAATAAGTGGGTTCCAAAGGGAAGCAGTTAATTTCAGTTTCATGTTGGGTTGGGGAACTTGCGTTTCTCTAATTAGCAGAAAGGTTGTTAGTTTTGGCTTTAATTCTGTTTTCCAATCTGAGTGAAAACAGACATTGCTATCATTATAGAAGTGCTTGCTTTGAAATGTGTGTGCATGTGTATGTGTGTGTGTGTGATTCTTTCCCAATTGTGCCAGCAGCTAATGGGATCTCCAAGGCTACCTTTAAACTAAATAGACAATTCAGGTTCTAAAGAGAGGTTTTAAGTTGCGGGTGTTTGGTTTTTTTTTAACTCATTAAATCCTTGTGTCATCATCCTGAAAGGCGAGATTATGGTTTTAGGAGGTGGTCACCTCATAAGAAATATGTTAAACTGGCCTACGTTCCTGATTGCTTTCGACTTAACTGGTCTTTACCTCAGGTCGCCTCCACCCTGACAGATGTCTTTGTACTGATCACTTTATTGTCTTAGGGCTCCCTTTGCTTCTTAACTTAGTCTTTAAATGTCCAAGAAAGCAATTTGTGTCTTTAACTGTCCAACTTCATATAACTTCCCATTCTTTTTCAATTTAGCATTTTCTTTTTTTTTAAAAAAAAAAGGCTTTTTATTTTTTCTTTAAGGATTTTGACTCATGATAAAAATTTTAAATTGGGTCTTTGAATATTTGGCAATCACATACAAGATATGTTAATGAACGTTTATAAAGACTCCTCTGTATGAGCCATGAAGGACTTTTGCATACTCATGTAGCTGGGACAGAAACACATATATTTACCCCTCTAAATGAAAAATGATTGTTCTTTAGTTTTTCTGGAAACAGTTCAACCGCTCCTTGGAACTACCAGTTGACCTGGGTAGTTGAGTGTAAAGATTTTCAGATGAAAATAGGAATATCTAAAAATAACAATAAAATCGTGGTATAAGCTCTGATTGGAGAATAGCCCAAACTATCCATGTTCTCTTTGTGAAGATTTGTGTTTGTCCCTTATCTGTATTATTTAGGAGATTTGAGAAATTGAAAGCGATATTTAGAAAAAAGAGCAAAATATGTTTTTTCAAAGGAGTCAGGCTATAGGACCGGTGTGTCTGTGTGTATGTACACATTTGTTTGAAATATAATTGAGATTTAGTCTTAGAATTTGTAACAAGATTGTGTCTTTAAATTTTGTGAGCTGGCATCAAAACTATGTCAGTCCTTGGTGTACAGTGAAATGCCAACAGAAAGTGTAGTGTTCTCCTGATATAAGGAACTCACTAGCTAATTTTTATTTATTCACAATTGGTAGCCATAGTCATTCATTCATTCAATCATAGGGACAATCTCTGCTCCATCATTTATGAGAAATATTGGCCTTGGATTTCTACAGTCCCCCACACCATACACTTTTCAATTTGTTCATACACCTTAAAAGCAAAAGAAAAGTGTCTTTATTTGGATCCAAGACCCTAAGTATATATATAATACAGTGGTTAAGACCACATTTTGAGTCTGACATATTTGGGCTAGAATACTAGCCCTTCCAAATTTCTGTTCTTGAGCAAACTTATGTGATTTTTGATAAAATTAAATAAGATCATGTTTTTAAGCATTTAGCCTACTATCTCCCATATAGTGCTCCCTAAATAGCAGCTATCATTATTACTGTAATCATTGTTGTTAGTTCTGCATCATTAAATCACATCAATTCCTCAGGCTACACTGTGTGCCTGGTAAGGACAGGGGTCGGGAAGCAGGACAAATGAGTGTGGGGTAGGACAAGACATTTCAGGGAGGTTAGAGTTGATTTTGCATTCGTTCAGCTCTCTACTGCTGAAAGTTGAAGGATTCTTCAATAAGACATTTTAAGTAAATATTAAAGTCCTTCCTCAAGATTCTAGTATTAAAAGGAAAACAACTAAGGTTAATTCTCCTGTAGTTTCCAGACTAACCAGGATCCACCTTAGCATGGATGTGAGCCAATGCCTTGGTTCAGTATGAAAATGCCACCAGGAAGGCTATGTTGTCATGACCCAAGAACCATATTAACTGAATTCCAGTCATTCACGGTGGACGCCTATTTACCAGTGAGGCCAGGAAACAATGTGATTAGTCACTCTTCTTTTTTTCTTTTTTCCTTTTTTTTAACTTGGTTCTTCTCCATCTGCTCTGCTCACTTGCCTCTATATAGTCACTGTGAGGAGAGTTCTATTTTGATGTCCGTCTATACTAGAAGTTTATTTCCTGGATATCTCTAGCCCCCAAGCATGCTTGATATCTCAGTTTTGGGCTGCAATTTCATTCATTCATCCCACCAGTGTTTATTCAGTGCCTACATGTGTGGGACACTGCCCTTGATGTCCCAGCATGAAGAAATAGCAGTGGGGCTAAATGAACATCTAAGTAATCCCATTTCAGGGACCCCAAATGGAACAGATAAGATCTAAATGGCCTTCAAGGGTACAAAAAGTTAAGGATCTGTAGTGCAGAAGCAAAAAAAAAACAAGTTGACTGCTTAATGTTATGTAACAAGCCCATCTCCCAAACAGTGCCCCTGTAAGTGTGATTTGTGGGCGAGGCTCCTTCTGCAGACTATGACTTTTCCCACTCTGTTGATGCAAGTGCAGAAACTGAAAATAAGCTTTAAAAATCTTTATAGCAATTTGACATTGCCACTGACATTCAGATGCATAAGCAGTACATCCACCTCACCGAACAGGGTATAGACCAGTTGGGTATTGTCAAACCTGCCTGTCAGTCATGTGGGGCCAGAGCTACGTAAATTCTTGTGCAGTGGAACCATGTATTGAGCCATAATAAACAGGATATTTCTTTTAAAATAATTTGAGAATCGCTGATTTGTGCTTTATAGTGTTCTTCATGTTTTTCTTTAGGTTTATTTTTGTTATGTATCTAATGTTTTGTTTTCCATTTTGGTCTGAATTCTGCTTTCATTTTACTCTGCATATATGTGTACTCCTATCTGCTACAGTCATTCTAATGAAATTCATTGGTAGCATATTTAACTGAATGAGATCTCTGAAGACCTTTCATTCTGCTGCAAAGACTGCAATTCAAATCTGCTTTAGTACCAGACACTATATCCAGCCAGAAGCAAGTGGCCCATTCCCTTCCCCAAGCCACCCTCTATCTCCACACTACACCTCCTGGAATTTTTGTCCCAATTTCAACTGAGAGCTGGCCATGAGGACCACATCCTTCTCCTGCTGCCCTCCACTGTTTCCAGAGTCTGAGATGATGCATTGGGTGGTGCTCACAGTTCACCAACCAGTGGCACTAGCAGCACCTGGAGCTTCTTAGAAATGCAGAATTTCAAGCCCTACCCCAGACTCCTAAATTGGAAGTTCTGGAAAGGGGCCCAGGAACCTGAGTATCAGGAAGAACTTTAGACTATGACTCTTAAATTCTTAGTATAGGAAAGGGTCTGCCACCTAGTGGACTTTTGGAAAACTTGCGTTTTTCTTCCAGTCATCTCACCTGGGGAGCCACCTGAGTCTATCCTTGATTGGGCCTTCCTTTAGTCCGGGCTTATTATTTTAATTGCCAACTCGATGTTCTGTAACATCTAGTTGCCTGGTAACACCTCCCTCTGGGACTTGGACCCTTCTGAGAGTCCAATTCTCTTTGCCTGGAGCCCTGATCCTCCTCTAAGTTTTTATGCTGTACAAGGCTTCTCCACTTGCCTTTTCACACCCTCCTGAACTCTTCTCCGGAAACCACAGGGTCCCCCCAGGCCCACAGGATGGGTCCTAGCAGATGCAGGCACCCCTGTAGCTGAATCTCGCCAGCCCTGCTAAGCCCAGATAAATAGTCAGACCTCCATACTTCGATATTTGTCCTTGATGTCAACCAGGGACCTTCCAGAAATACTGGAACCTGGTGGGAGAAACAAGGCAAGGCAAGATTGGCCCACCTCCCTGCTTGCATCAGACAACAGAAAAGCAGCGATCTGAGAGAAACCAAGATGGCGGCATAGGTGAAACACCTAACCTGCAGCCGGGCACAACAATTTCAAAGGCACAACTAGAGGTCAGAACGGACATCGTCCAGAACCACAGGAGAGCTGGCGGACTGAAATACCCACAGCTGGGGGGAAGGAGAAGGCCACGGGGACAATCGGGGGAGCCGTAAAAGCCTGAGGTATGGAGAAACTGGCGGAGACACCAGCACGCGCGCCTGCGGGGAGGATGGAGCCGGAGAGGAAGGGGCGGCTGACGGCCTGGCCAGCGTTCACTGGCAGGAAGGAGATAAAGGCTCCGGAGTGTGCTAAGCGCCGGCTCCGACTGCACTGAGCGCCAGTTCCGGGCGAAACCCTGGGAAGCCAGGCGCAGGCTGGGGGAATGAATCTGGGCTGTGGGGCGCAGGCACAGAGGAGCGGGGGAAGGCAGAGCTCCAGAGGCGCGCACGGGAAGGGGCACAAAGGACGGACTGTTGCCTGCGCCACTGAACTGCCCTAGCGGGAAGGAGACATAAGCTCAGGACCGTGCTGAACCCCAGTTCCGACTGCACTGAACCCCAGTTCCGGGCGAAACCCTGAAAAGCCAGGCGCACGCTGGGGGAATGAATTTGGGCTGTGGTGGCGGAGGCACAGAGAAGCGGCGGCTCCAGACGCGCGCACTGGAAGGTGCGCAGAGGACGGACTTTTGCCTGCGCCACTGGGTGGCCCTGCTGGGAAGGAGACAGGGACGCCAGACTGCGCTGAGACCCAGTTCCAACTGCACTGAAACCCAGTTCCAGGCGAGAATCTGGGAGTCCAGATTCATTAGGGGAGGGACTGGACTGTTTGGCAGTGGGCGAAACTCCAGGGCGCGTTTCTCTCAGAGGTGTTTGCAAGGAATACAGAGGGACACAGACACAGGAGCCTCATAGGGTGGGGCTGACAGGAAGCCAAGGTTGTAGGCTCCACCCTGTAGCTCCGCCCCAGCCAAGCTGAGCAGAAGCTTTTTCCTGCTGAGTGCCTCAGGTAGTGGCTGACCCACACTGCATTGGAGACCCAGAAACGAGGGCATCTAGTGGTTGGTGGGAGATGACACCAGATTTCAATCACTTGCATAAGGGAGGCATTCTAGAGGCAGACTCAGTGAGCGCCAAGGCATTGCTGCATCAAGACCTGGCCCACAAACATGTCTCCTGCACAGCAACTCTTCCTATATAGACAAAGAGGGTCCTCACGGCCAATTGGCCTGGAGGACAATCCCTCCCAGTGACACCAACAACAATCAAGACTTAACTGTACAAAGGAGGACCAAGATGGAGACATAGGGCGGCAGCCTGATCGATGCCTACCACAACAATATTGAGACTACGACGGGAGAGCAGAGCAGACACCAGCCAGAAAGACCGGGGGGCTGGCTGAGCAGATGCTCTACAACTAGAATAAAAGAGAGGGGTACGCAGGATGATGCTGATGCCGGTGACCCAAAGTCCACACTTTAAGAACTATGGCTCAGGCGACACAATGGTGGCCTGGAAAGTGCTCGGCGCAGTTCCCCCGGCGGTCTCCGGCTGAGGGGACGGCTCCACTCGCTGCCGAGCACGGACAGACGAGCCCCTGGGAGACATGGGGAGGGAGACTCCGTGCTTGCTGACCTCCGAGTCCTTCAAGAATCTCAATGCCCCGAAGTGGCCAGGTGCGCACGCTCAGCGACTGGCCACCGTTGCAGACCCAAGGGCCGACGCAGCGACACCGGACCAGCCCACCGCCGGGCACCGGGCACACCAGAGCCTTGCCGAGCCCGCCGCCCAACGAGTTCTGCGGCAGCCGCCCTGGAGCTCTGAGAAAATGACCGAAGGAATTGCTGAGAGGGAATTGACCAACAGGAATTGGGATCAAGAACACGAAACCCCGCTGAGACCCGAGTCCAGGCGAGCCTGCGAGCCTCTGGGCTCAGATGTGGTCACACGCCTCTGGGTCTAGGTGAGGCCTCACGCCCCTGGGTTTGGGTGAGGCCACGCGCCCCTGGGTCCAGGTGAAGCTGGATTCCGGGTTCGGGTGAGGCCATGTGCCCCTGGGTCCGGGCGAATCTGAACCCTGGGTCCGGGTGAGGCCGTGGGCCCCTGGATCCGGGTAAGGCTGGGTCCCGAGTACGGGTGAGGCCGTGAGCCCCTGGATCCGGGTGAGACCACGCGACCAGGGGTCTGAGAGAGGTAACGCGCCCCTGGGTCCGGGTGGCTTCGTGCACCTAGGTCCAGGTGAGGCCACGTGCCCCTGGGTCTGAGAGAGGCCACGCACCCCTAGGTCCGGGCGAGACCATGTGTCCCTGGATCCGGGTGGGGCCTCGTGCACCTAGGCCCGGGTGGGGCCGCGTGCCCCTGGGTCTGGGGGAGGCCAGGCGTCCCTGGGTCCGGGTGAGACCGTGTGTCCCTGGATCCGGCTGAGGCCTCAAGCACCTAGGCCCGGGTGAGGCCACGTGCCCCTGGGTCTGGGAGAGGCCAAGAGTCCCTGGGTCCGGGTGAGACCATGCGTCCCTGGATCCGGATGAGGCCTCGTGCACCTAGGCCCGGGTGAGCCCAAGTGGCCCTGGGTCTGGGAGAGGCCAAGCGTCCCTGGGTCTGGGTGAGGCCTCGTGCACCTAGGCCCGGGTGAGCCCAAGTGGCCCTGGGTCTGGGAGAGGCCAAGCGTCCCTCGGTCCGGGTGAGACCATGTGTCCCAGGATCCGGGTGAGGCCTCGTGCACCTAGGCCCGGGTGAGCCCAAGTGGCCCTGGGTCTGGGAGAGGCCAAGCATCCCTGGGTCCGGGTGAGACCATGTGTCCCTGGATCCGGGTGAGGCCGCGTGCACCTAGGCCCGGGTGAGCCCAAGTGGCCCTGGGTCTGGGAGAGGCCAAGCGTCCCTGGGTCCGGGTGCGACCATGTGTCCCTGGATCCGGGTGAGGCCTCGTGCACCTAGGCCCGGGTGAGCCCAAGTGGCCCTGGGTCTGGGAGAGGCCAAGCGTCCCTGGGTCCGGGTGAGACCATGTGTCCCTGGATCCGGGTGAGGCCGCGTGCACCTAGGCCCGGGTGAGCCCAAGTGGCCCTGGGTCTGGGAGAGGCCAAGCGTCCCTGGGTCCGGGTGCGACCATGTGTCCCTGGATCCGGGTGAGGCCTCGTGCACCTAGGCCCGGGTGAGCCCAAGTGGCCCTGGGTCTGGGAGAGGCCAAGCGCCCCTCGGTCCGGGTGAGACCATGTGTCCCTGGATCCGGGTGAGGCCTCGTGCACCTAGGCCCGGGTGAGCCCAAGTGGCCCTGGGGCTGGGAGAGGCCAAGCGTCCCTGGGTCCGGGTGAGACCATGTGTCCCTGGATCCGGGTGAGGCCGCGTGCACTTAGGCCCGGGTGAGCCCAAGTGGCCCTGGGTCTGGGAGAGGCCAAGCGTCCCTGGGTCCGGGTGCGACCATGTGTCCCTGGATCCGGATGAGGCCTCGTGCACCTAGGCCCAGGTGAGCCCAAGTGGCCCTGGGTCTGGGAGAGGCCAAGCGTCCCTGGGTCTGGGTGAGACCATGTGTCCCAGGATCTGGGTGAGGCCTCGTGCACCTAGGCCCGGGTGAGCCCAAGTGGCCCTGGGTCTGGGAGAGGCCAAGCGTCCCTCGGTCCGGGTGAGACCATGTGTCCCTGGATCCGGGTGAGGCCGCGTGCACCTAGGCCCGGGTGAGCCCAAGTGGCCCTGGGTCTGGGAGAGGCCAAGCATCCCTGGGTCCGGGTGAGACCATGTGTCCCTGGATCCGGGTGAGGCCGCGTGCACCTAGGCCCGGGTGAGCCCAAGTGGCCCTGGGTCTGGGAGAGGCCAAGCGTCCCTGGGTCCGGGTGCGACCATGTGTCCCTGGATCCGGGTGAGGCCTCGTGCACCTAGGCCCGGGTGAGCCCAAGTGGCCCTGGGTCTGGGAGAGGCCAAGCGTCCCTGGGTCCGGGTGAGACCATGTGTCCCAGGATCCAGGTGAGGCCTCGTGCACCTAGGCCCGGGTGAGCCCAAGTGGCCCTGGGTCTGGGAGAGGCCAAGCGCCCCTCGGTCCGGGTGAGACCATGTGTCCCTGGATCCGGGTGAGGCCTCGTGCACCTAGGCCCGGGTGAGCCCAAGTGGCCCTGAGTCTGGGAGAGGCCAAGCGTCCCTGGGTCCGGGTGAGACCATGTGTCCCTGGATCCGGGTGAGGCCGCGTGCACCTAGGCCCGGGTGAGCCCAAGTGGCCCTGGGTCTGGGAGAGGCCAAGCGTCCCTGGGTCCAGGTGCGACCATGTGTCCCTGGATCCGGATGAGGCCGCGTGCACCTAGGCCCAGGTGAGCCCAAGTGGCCCTGGGTCTGGGAGAGGCCAAGCGTCCCTGGGTCCGGGTGAGACCATGTGTCCCAGGATCCAGGTGAGGCCTCGTGCACCTAGGCCCGGGTGAGCCCAAGTGGCCCTGGGTCTGGGAGAGGCCAAGCGTCCCTGGGTCCGGGTGAGACCATGTGGCCCTGGATCCGGGTGAGGCCTTGTGCACCTAGGCCCGGGTGAGCCCAAGTGGCCCTGGGTCTGGGAGAGGCCAAGCGTCCCTGGGTCCGGGTGAGACCATGTGTCCCTGGATCCGGGTGAGGCCGCGTGCACCTAGGCCCGGGTGAGCCCAAGTGGCCCTGGGTCTGGGAGAGGCCAAGCGTCCCTGGGTCCGGGTGAGACCATGTGTCCCTGGATCCGGGTGAGGCCTCGTGCACCTAGGCCCGGGTGAGCCCAAGTGGCCCTGGGTCTGGGAGAGGCCAAGCGTCCCTGGGTCCGGGTGAGACCATGTGTCCCTGGATCCGGGTGAGGCCGCGTGCACCTAGGCCCGGGTGAGCCCAAGTGGCCCTGGGTCTGGGAGAGGCCAAGCGTCCCTGGGTCCAGGTGCGACCATGTGTCCCTGGATCCGGATGAGGCCTCGTGCACCTAGGCCCGGGTGAGCCCAAGTGGCCCTGGGTCTGGGAGAGGCCAAGCGTCCCTGGGTCCGGGTGAGACCATGTGTCCCTGGATCCGGGTGAGGCCTCGTACACCTAGGCCCGGGTGAGCCCAAGTGGCCCTGGGTCTGGGAGAGGCCAAGTGTCCCTGGGTCCGGGTGCGACCATGTGTCCCTGGATCCGGATGAGGCCTCGTGCACCTAGGCCCGGGTGAGGCCACGTGCCCCTGGGTCTGGGAGAGGCCAAGCGTCCCTGGGTACGGGTGAAGCCAGATCCTGGGTCCGGGTGAGGCCGTGCGCCCCTGGATCCATCCGGGTGAGGCTGGGTCCCAGGCCCGGGTGAGACCACGCGCCCCTTGGGTATGGGTGAGGCCACATGCCCCTTAGTCCGGGTGACGCTGTGCCCCTGGGTTCGGCCGAGACCAAACCAGAGGGAGTCGGACCTCCATTACCACCATTTGTCCACCATCCAGAGCTGAGGGGTCAGTGCTGACATGTACACATAAGGAACTACTGGACATCGAAATTGGGTCTCAAAAGAACTGTTGGTCCAGGGGGAAGCTCGCTACAGATTGATTCATTTGCCTGTCAGCATAACTATTATTGCTCGTCTCACATTCAGTTCTTATTAGTATATATCTAGTGACATATGATCTCGCTCATCTAGGGGAAATGATGAACAACATAGACTGAGGAACAAGAACAGAACCAGAAGCAAGGAGGCATCGATCGGACTATCGGGCCTCAGAGGGAGGATAGGGGAGGGTAGGGGGAGGGTGGGGGGGAGGGGGAGAGTTCAACCAAAGGACCTGTATGCATGCATATAAGCCTATCCAACGGTTAAGTTCAACAGGGGATTGGGGCATGAGTGGGGAGAGGGGTGGGATGGGAATGGGGGGATGAGGACAAATATGTGACACCTTAATCAATAAAGAAATTTAAAAAAAAAAAAAAAAAAACAGAAAAGCAGCGATCTGGTGATTACACTGAATTTTCTCCGTAGGTCTGCTCTGAGTTTTTTATCAAGGTAATTGAGTCTCAGATCCCAAAGAAGACAAGAAAAATAGTCAAAATAATTTCACTAACAAGTTATTTTCTCTCATTATGAAAAGTTTCTAATGGTTTAACAAAAATAATAATTTTTGAAAATTATTTGTAATTCCATCCTGCAAGGACAAGTAGGGTTAAATCTTTATTACATTTTAGTCTTTTTTTCTGTGCATATCTGTTTTTTACCAACTTGGAATCATATTAGGCATACCATTTTTACTTTTTTTCTTTATTGATTAAGGTATTACATATGTGTCCTTATCCCCCCCCCATTGACCCCCCACCCCCTCATGCCCTCACCCCCCTGGTGTCTGTGTCCATTGGTTAGGCTTATATGCATGCCTACAAGTACTTTGGTTGATCTCTCCCCCTTACCCCCACTCTCCCCTACCTTCCCTCTGAGGTTAGATGGTCTGATCAATGCTTCTCTGTCTCTGGATCTGTTTTTGTTCATCAGTTTATGTTGTTCATTATATTCCACAAATGAGTGAGATCATGTGATATTTATCTTTCTCTGACTGGCTTATTTTCCCTTAGCATAATGCTCTCTAGTTCCATCCATGCTGTTGCAAATGGTAAGAATTCCTTCTTTTTTACAGCAGCATAGTATTCTATTATGTAGATGTACCACAGTTTTCTAATCCACTCATCAGCTGATGGGCACTTAGGCTGTTTCCAAATCTTAGCTATGGTGAATTGTGCAGCTATGAACATAGGGGTGCATGTATCCTTTCTGATTGGTGTTTCCAGTTTCTTGGGATATATTCCTAGAAGTGGGATCACCGGGTCAAATGGGAGTTCCATTTTTAGTTTTTTGAGGGAACTCCATACTGTTCTCCACAGTGGCTGCACCAGTCTGCATTCCCACCCGCAGTGCACGAGGTTCCTTTTTTTCTGCATCCTCGCCAGCACTTGTCATTTATTGATTTGTTGATGATAGCCATTCTGACAGGTGTGAGATGGTACTGCATTGTCGTTTTGATTTGCACCTCTTGGATGATTAGTGACTTTGAGCATGTTTTCATATGTCTGTTGGCCTTCCTTATGTCCTCTTTCAAAAAGTATCTATTTAGGTCTATTGCTCATTTTTTTATTGGGTTGTTTATCTTCCTTTTGTTAAGTTGTATGAGTTCCCTGTAAATGTTGGAGATAAAATAAAAAGCTTCTGTACAGCAAAAGAAACCATCAACAAAACAACAAGAAAGCCCACTACATGGGAGAACATATTTGCCAATGTTATCACCGATAAGGGTTTAATCTCCAACATTTACAGGGAATTCAAACAACTTAACAAAAGGAAGATAGGCATACCATTTTTAATGCTTAAACAATATATCATGAACATTTTCCCTTGTCATTAAATATTATTTGTATCCTGGCTTTCATTGGCAATAGGTTATTTTTGCTTGTAGATATACTATAATTTATTAAACCAGTCTCCAAGATTTAGACAAGTTGAAGTATTTTTTAAAACAATATCTTATGTCAGCAAAGGGGCAGACTATTAGCTCATGCTCTTCATACGGATAAAAGGATGAATCAAATCAATGATGACAATTTTAAGTGATGTATAATTCTCACCAAAATAACAAAGTGTTCTAAAAATGAGAGACATAAAGCCAAGTCATTATACGTATTATAATCCTTCAAGTTAGACATGCACATTTTCTGTGGGTGATAACTATCTTTGTTCTTAAGTAAAACACAAAGACATCTTCAGGTAAATGAATATTTTAGAAGATGGAGGATTAAAAAGTTTGAACCCTTTCACCAGTACGCTCAGCTGCTCATCCATCTCGTCTTTCCACTGTGCTCCTACTCACCATACATCAGAGTGTGCAGTCTCGGCTGAGAGCACCAGTGTGATTCATACACTTCAAGGGCACTCGGGAGCCTTAGCCATCAACGTGGGAATAAGTGTTTTCTATCCACTTCTGGCATATGCAAGAGAGCCCTGTGACTTGATACTTCAAAGGCAGGGAAGAGCACCTTGTAAGTAGGCCAGGGCAGATAGAGGTAGAGGGCAAAAGAAGCCATCAGCTAGAGTGGAGGTGGAGGTGAGTGGAGGGGTGGAAATACTGGGAACAAGGCAATGTCAAAGAAAGGCAAACATCAGAAATTCAATGCTCTGTTTCATCCAACTTTCATTTCCGTTGAGCAGATGGACCACGTGTTTTCCAAGGCCAGTTTAGCAGTGTATCACAACAATGCTTCCACCCAGCCGTCCCTCTTGTAATATCTATCCCATAGAAATACGCACGCAAGTCCCAAAGGTCTGAGTTCAATAGTTTTCTTTGCATCTTTGTTTTTGTTCCTGAAATTTTGGAAATGATTCAAATGTCCATCCATAGGGCAGTGTCCCCAAAAAAATTGTGGTATATCTAAAGCATCTACTAGAAAAATTAAAAGATTTTTTTAAAGAGGTGGTTTTAGGAATACGTAATGGAGAAACAATCACGTATAAAGCACAGTATAATCCCATTTTGCAGTATTAAAAGTCCATATAGATATGTGTGCACAAATGTGCATAGCAAAAGTTCCTGATGCACACTATACCCTTGTAACGGTAGATACCTTAAAAATGAAAGAGTGGAATAAAGGGCGATACTAATATTAAAGATATAAAACTGCATTCAAAATTGTTCTATACTAAGAATATATTTATGAATAACTTGTGTAATTGTTTTAAATGTTAAGGTCATATGCTTTACATTCAAATAGGCTTAGGGTGACTTCTTCCTCTTTAATTTACCAGCTTAGTGCAAATTTTTTAACCTCTCTCATTCTACTTTATTCTAAATGGGGTAATAATGTCCGGTTGTTAGAATTTGTCATAAAAGTGAAAGATAATGCATGTTAAGCACTCAGCATAGGGCCTGCAACTTTAGTAAAGATTAAATGATACCTTTTTTTAAATATATTTTTAATGATTTCAGAGAGGAAAGGAGAGGGAGAGAGATAGAAACATCAATGATGAGAGAGAATCATTGATCAGCTGCCTCCTGCATGCCCCCAACTTGGGATTGAGCCCACAACCTAGGCATGTGCCCTTGACTGGAATCGAATCCGGAACCCTTCAGTTCACAGGCCAACGCTCTATCCACTGAGCCAAACCAGCCAGGGCAAGTGATATCTTGTGCCCTCTCCACCAATATTCAGACAAAATCAGGTACAATGTGGATGGCTAACTTACTGACATTGCATTGAAGTTGAAAAGGTATTGTGGGGAGAGTCAGCCTTATAAAGAATCACAGGTGACCATTGGAATTCAAAGTCTTTCCCTTCCCCAAGACATCTCCCATGGGTCACCCTGAGTGCCTATAATTCCATCATTGCCCTTTATGGTTTTTCAAAATGCAAACCTCCTGGCTGGATATTTTGTCAAGTCTGTAGCATCTCCAAAGGAATCTGAATTAGATCAGATTCCTTTCTCCTTTGACAAGGTCTAGTAAAGGCAATGGAAGGATTGGGGATGGAAGGAGACCATGAAAAGGTTGATGATAGCAGGAAAGTGGATGAGAGAAAAAGTAAGGAGCAGGACTACCACATACCACTGTGCGGATTGTCAGGTTGTGTGCTGTACAAGAGGATCAGTGTTCACCACATTGTTGAGGCTATGCCGCAGTGCCCTGAGTAAAAATGTCACTTCCCTCACTGCCTGCCAAGGGCTGACCCTGAACATGGGATAAAACTACTTGTAGACAAATTTAGACAAGTGGCATATTGCTCGTGGGCTATCAGGATTGATAACCCTGTATTATATAATTGAAATTTGCTAATTATATGTTAATTAGCTAGGTAGGAGGAATCTTCCCTCAATGTACATTATATCAGATCATCATGATGTACACTTGAAGTATCTTACAGTTTTATTCATCAATCATACATCAATAAAGCTGAAAAAAATTCCAAGAATCCAGGGGGTGAAGACACTGAAAGAATTCAAATCATTAATAAACACTCTTCCATCCCCCTGGAAATGCTATGAAAGAGAGGCCTTGAAATAGCACAACTGGATCTGGGAATTAGGGGTCCTCTAATCCATTGCTTGAAAGCTTAGATTAAACAAATTTTGACTTTAGGCTGAAATCAAATCAAATATTATTTTCAATATGCAAGAGAGAATTTCATGCCCAGCCAGTGTGGCTTGGTGATTAAGCATCAACCTATGAACCAGGGGGTCTCAGTTCAATTCCCAGTCAAGGCACATGCCCAGGTTGCAGGTTCAATCCCCAGTGGAGGGCGTGCATGAGGCAATCGATCAATGATTCTCATCATTGATGTTTCCATCTCTCTCTCTCTCTCTCTCTCTCTCTCTCTCTCTCTCTCTCTCTCTCTCTCTCTCTCTCCCTTCCTCTCTGAAATCAATAAAAATATATTTTTTTGAAAGAGAGAATTTCATAAACTAAATATCCAGCAAGAATGTTTAGAAATATTTTGAGCATATAAATGTCCTTGTCTGACATGGTTGGACTCCCAAAGAGGACAATGGACAAACCATGAAGAATCACTGTATGTCAGGTCATCCTAGCCCTACAGTACCCTGGGCCCCAATGTAAGCTACTAATGGCATAAGGGCAGCAAACTGGAGCCATATTTTAGAGCCACATCCTGTATTCTGACTCATCATCCTGTTTACATGGAGAAAATGCATATTAACTAACAATCTGCAAGATTATAACTTTAGGTCATTCAGCCACTGTCCACTCGCATTCATTAATTTAGTAAGCAACATATTATATGCTTATTGTGGAGCCCTAAATTAACTTAAATATCCAGGAAATAAGCACTATACTTTTATCTATAATTTATGCATTGATTTTAAGAGAACATAGATGTAAATGTAAATAACTATTTCAGATTTACTGCATGGAAAGCTGATATTCTTAGTGGAGGCACTATTTTTAAAAAAAAAGTGAAGGGTTTGCAGCCAAATAAACTTGCATTCAGATCATCACTGATCAGCCTTATGAGCTTGGGAAAGTTCTTAATTCTTCACCTCTCTAGGTCTCAGTTTCTCATCACTAAAACAGGAACCCGAGTATCTCCCTACAAGATTTCTATGCCTCTGATCTTTCGATTCATCGTCTACATAGCAGCCAAGGGATTGATTTTAAAGAATTAGAAACATGTCACCTAACCCCTCTCTCCAATCCCCAACCCAGCTTGAAATCACCCTTGGTTTCAAGATAAAGTTTAAAGACGTACAGGTCCTTCATAACGTGGCACAGGACTGCTTTTATTCCCATCTCTCGCCACTTATATAACCTAAACTCAGGCCATTTGCTGTGCTGAACATTGTCTCCGTGCCTTAGTTACACCCTGTCCCATTTTCCTACATTACCTCTATTCCCTACAGTGCCTGCACTTCGAACCACTTCCCATTAGATTAGATTACTTAAGCATCACAACAATCTTGTCACTTTTTCAGGCACATTTTTATCAAAGCAAATTCGGCTTGGTGCTGGATTGTGAACAAAAGCCTCTCTTTAATATCCTTCAGTAGAGCTGTAATAAATAGGCTAGAGCTGTCGAAAAGCTCTTATTAAATACTAAAGGAGAAAAAAAAAAAGTAGAAACAAATTCAGAGTACAGATGTTTTAAAGGAGGAGGACTTTGAGTTTCAATTTCTACCAAAACAGACTCAATCCCAGAGCCTAAAGGCCAGGTCTTGTTCTGCAGCCACCTAGGGATTTGTACTTCCACGTGTCTGGCCTGCTCCTGGCCAGCAGCTTTCCTCCTTGGTAAACACAGTAAGGACACCCCCTTCAGCAGCTTCCCAGGCTCCTAAATGGAAAGCATTTTCTCTACCTTGAGGGAAAAAGAAATCCAGAGGTTGACAGTCTAGACTAGGATGGCAATTCTGTGGTAGTTTTAGGCTCAGCACCTAGATTCCTTCCAGCTTATTTTTCTACCATTTCTAGAGAATGACTTTCATCCTCATGGACCAAAGTGGTGTCTGGAGCTCCAGCCGTCATATTCACATTCCAGAGAGCAGGAAGAAGGGATGAAGAAGCAAATGCTATGCACTAGCTTTCTTTTTCAGCTGTCTTTTATGTTTCCTAGAAACCACCTTACAACATTTCTTCTGCTATATCTCATTGGCGGGAAGTTATTCACACAAACATACTAGATGCAAGGGAGACTGGGAAACAAAAGCTTTTTCCCAAGGACCATTGCCCTCTAAAATGTAGAGATTCTATTTCTAAAACAGAAAGTAAGAGCAATCATTACAATAGAAACTAGCATTAACGTTGACTAATGTTTATCTTTCTTTATGTGCCTTTTACAAGTATAGTTGATAACACTCTTCCTAAGACATATCTGTTCAGCTGTCTCATATCTCTGGCCTCCACTGTTGAAGTCCTGCATGCTCTTCAAAAGCCAGTTCACAGGCCCCCTCGTCTGTGAAGCTGCCGCTGAGTCTCCAGGCAGATTCATCCTGTGTTTCTAGGTCACAGTTATCCCACACTCCCTTGCGTTTAGTTCTTTCCTTAGTCTGTCTCCTTGACCTGTCTCCTCTACTTGACTAGATAACTCAAGGGCAGGTGAAGCCAGATTGAAGTGTGGAAGATAAGCTTCCAAGAACTAAGGGAAATATGCAGTGAAACTGAAAATAAAGAAAACAGAGTAAGTAGGCAGGATGCCTTGGCTCTGGTGAAGGGACTGAGGTTGTACACCCAATAGACTAGCAGGTCTCAAATTTTGCTGCCTATGAAAATAACTTGAGGAACTTTTAAAAATCTTGATACTCAAGTTTTACCCTATATCGATTAAATCAGAATTTCTGAGGGTGACACTTAGGTTCTTTAGAGTTTGTGAGTGATTCCTGTCTGGAGCTTTATTTGAGAATCAGCACAGTTGGAAATAGAGAAAAAAGAGAGAGAAACCATGTCTTCCCTCAGAGTCCTTGAGAGTTTGTTTACCTATGAGGTTTTCCAAACAAGATTGCGTCTTAATCTTTTAAGCTATTTCCTTCTGGCCACGGACAAAGGTGTATTTCTATAATATATAATTATTGATTGAAACACTTCTAATGAGAATTATGAAAGCCCTCTAAGTTTATTTCAGGAAATTTGATGTACTATGGGTCAAATAACTCATAAGCTTCTCTTTAAGTAACTAAATTAGAATAGTCAGACAGGGAAATAAGGAAGAAATCTTACTGAAGCTCACCTCATTTGTAACACATAATATGTCTAAATTACTTTATGAACTTTACAAAGAAGCCTGCTAGCTCCATCACAAGTGACAGCATTGTGATTGTTTCCATCATGGTGGGAGGGGACGTAGTTCAAATTCAGTGTGAGCGTTGAACTCCATTTCCAGCTACTAGTGAGAGTTTCATGCATTTACTACAAGTAAAGAATAGCCGACTTGGTACAAGGAGTTTCAGAAAACTTTGTACTGTTTGTCCAAAAAATAAAAGTTAGTGGGAACTGGGTTCTCTTAAATCTGTTTTGAAACTTGTTTTTCTATTCAATGATTTATGAGGGAATTCAGGGTGGTTCTAATTCAATAAAAAAAATGCTATTGATTCTCAGGGTCTTCCAAATGTTTTGTAAAAATTGAGAGAAAATATTTTTTTGGGGGGAGGCGTGGGGGGGAGGCATTCTTTCCTTTTTCGCTGCAGTATTTATATCCAGTTCTGAGGCAGAATAAAACTCAGAGTTTTCAAGTACATCTAGTAATTTGGAAAAATTGTTTTTACGTGTTTTTTTGGAATGAAAGTTGAGGCTCTGGCTTAAGTTGATATTGTTGCTGGTGAAAAGCAAGAAATTGCTTGGATTTGTGCCTTCAATGAAATAGACAGGGAGCCAGGAAATGTGCTGAACAAAATTACAGAATTGGATGGATTCAACATGTAACTCCTAACCAGAAAGAGGCCTTGGAACAAGTGTATTTGCCAGGAAAGAAAACTGCTTTATTGAAAGGTTAATTTTCAGATTAGTTTTGGGAAATTTGAGATAAATAAATGAAATCAGACCCAAAAAAAACCACACACACACACATAAGGCCTGGATCCTTTTTCCTTGGGTTTTCAGAAAATAATCATTGCTTCCAATGGAATGTTTTGACATTTTCAGTAGGGAGAACATGTTAATTGTAATGTTATGTGTATGTGTTCTTAAAAACCCTTGTGAATACCATATCTGCCAAAAAAAATCTTTTGTTTTAAGAGTAATCAAAGAGTAAAAATACTATTAAAATGTTAGCTATGTTCTTCATTTCTTTGGTGACTTTCATGCTTTCTAGGATGTTGCAATTTATTTTCTGGTTCAAATGTACCAATTTGGAGAAAATTCCTTTACTTGTTTCATAGTTCAATTTCATGTTTATAGTTGTTTAGTTTTTATAGTTGTTTTCATTTTTATAGCTGTTTTACTTGTTTTATAGTTGCAGTTTTCCAAGGAGTCTTATTACTAAACGTCCACAGAGTTTGCCTGGGTTTCTTCCCTTATTTTGTCTCATCCGCAGCTTATTCTCTAATTCTTCACCTTCTTCCTTTGAATCGATAGCTCCTTTACTACATTCATAAAAATCCTCAGCTCTGAAAAGGCTCTCTTGCACAACAATGGTCTACTTTACTCTGTATATTGAATACAACTTGCTGTTAAGCTACTTGTGGCAAGGACCGTGATTGAATTTTTGAACAGCCTCTGCTCCCACCACCTCCTGCTTTGTATTTAACAGTTGCCATGTTTGTTGAATGGTGATAATACCCGCCTTCCTCCTGTCATATGTCCCTGACCCGGAACAGTTAACTGGAACTTCCTGTCCAAAGCGGAGGTCTCACTATTGGACATTACATATTATATTGCTGTGGTCCCTTGGGAGGGAAAATACCAGCACGGTCACACATTCATTCATGGACCAGCAGGAATGCCCAACGTAAACAGCACCACCTGAAGCCCAGCACCACCATGCGAACCGAGTCTCCAGAGGAAAGAGGAAGACTCCCTAGGCTCAAAGAAAGCAGCTTCCGCCCTCATCATCGAGAACACACACGTATAGGTGGACATACACATGCGAACCACCATCTGTGTGGAGAGAATACCATTAGTAATCATCAGCAAGTAACTATGATCTAATTTGATATTTGTTCACATCTTAGTTCAAAGATGTGATTCTTCGAGAAAACTCTTTTCCCATTTGGATCACTATCTTTAAATGTCTAGTGCGTGAATACAATTAAATCCAATTACGCGTTAAGATAGTCTCCAAAGCAGATTTGAATGGGAATAAAATGGTGGTGTGCACAGTTTTCACATACTACTGGTAAGAGTGCTGTTAAGTGTCAAGAGAGGGGGTAATGCTGTAATAGAGGGGTATTCTTCTTAAGGGTATTCCCCTGGGCTCTCCCTCAGGCACTTACAAAGAAAACAATAGAGACAGAATAAGCAGTTAACTTGAGCTTTAGGTCTCATGTAGATTAGTGCTAATGATGTAGAAAATTATCAGGTGCAAACCAGCAGCATTTTCAAATGTGGCTTTCCTAGGCCTGTTTTAAAAACCTGTGGGACCTATGTGTCATTAGGAAATGGTTGGATCCTGGTTTTAAAAGCTGATCGGTAACATTCAACAACAGATTTAGCCACTGTCATTCGTATGACTGGATTAATGTTTTGGAGTCAGTCATCAGGCTAATAAACTCGATTATTGATTTTAGGATTTTCTGTGTATCCAAGGATAGTCTCTAAGATATCTTTATAACATTTCATGCTTAAGTTGTCAACCAAAATGACATAACAATGAGTAATCATTTTCTATCATGCTGAAAGGGATTCAAAACCACCTATAAAATGAATCTCCCAGTTTCAGAGCAACAGGAACATCCTTGCTCTCTGTGCTGTAGCTGGACTAAGGTCATCCCTACCTGCCTGCCATCTTCCCCAGGAATTAGCTGCATTCACAGCTTAAGACCTCACTTAGTCAGAAATCTGCTTTCCAATATGTTCAAGTGGCAGGAGAGCTCAATAGACACCTCAATCTAGATAGGATTTTAGCACATCAGGTGCTATTCCAAAGTAACACAGGCTGGGTTGCCGTGTTGGTGGTGGTGTTTATTCATCTTCCCTTCTCCTTTCATGTGTATGGATGTACGCTTCTCGGCGTATATGCCCGGCTCTCTGGGTGTATGGGGCTGGTGAATGCATGCATAGAGTGTGTGTATATGTAAAGTAGGAACTGAACCAGGGTAACAAAATGAACTATTGTATGCAAGAACTCTATGAAGTGCACCCAGCTGCCAGCAGCAACTGCTACATGCAGGCCACTGATTATTACGCGTATTTTGAAGATAGTCCGGGTTACAGTGGGTGCAGCGCTCAGGCTGTGCCCAGTAACAACATATATATGGAACAGGCCTGGGCAGTGAATCAGCCTTCTACCTGTAGTTACCCTGGAAACATGCTAAAAAGCAAGGACTCTGACTTGGACATGGCCCTGAATCAATACAGCCAGCCTGAATATTTCACCGAAGAAAAGTCTACTTTTTCTCAAGGGCAGTCGCCATCTTACTCTCAAAAAAAAGGTAGGGACCATTATACCTAAATGTATTAAAAGTTTCCGTTGTGTGTTAAAGTTACAGTTTGCATCAGCTTTGTCACATATTTGACTTTGGGTGCTGAGTGTTTGAAATTAAAAACAGCAGTAAAGAGAGGCTGCTGGGTGATTGAAAGGGGTCCATGAACAACAAAGATTTCCAAACACTTTTTTCTTTATATATGCAAGTTGGATTGAATTGTTTTTTTAGACTGTGTGTGTGTCTGTGTGAGTGTGTGTGTGTGAGTGTGTGTGTGTGTGTGTGTGTGTGTATATATATATATATATTCCCAAAGTGATTAATGTCAGCTTCTTTGCTAAAGAAAACATGTAAAAAGCTTCCCCTTGGTGAATAAGTACTGCAGCGTTTGAAGTGGGATCATACTCCCTAGTCCATGTTCAGATTAAAAACTCATTTGAGTTTTTCTTGTCATTTTACATTAAAAGTTTATTTAGTTAACTAGAAACATATTTCAGTGAGGCAAACAAGACTATAATGTTGACATGTTAGGATTTGTAAATGTTCATTTCAGTATATTTACTTATCCATCTAAACTGTAAAGAATCTACTTGTAACCATACCAAGCGGTAAGAAGCTAACACTCAAAAAGAAACTGGAACATTTTATATTGCCATTGTGTCCCTAAGGTTTGACATGTCTGCAATCATGTCAAATGAACTCTCATATGAAAGTGAATGAAATATCCTCCAAAATATCCAATGTTGAAACATGTGCAATATCCATTTATTTTAATAGAGGCTGTGGTTTTTACAGTGCTGCTTAATTTTCTATCAATAGATCATTTCTTATATTACCAAAAAGTAATAAAGAGGCAAACAGGTAGTTCTTAGGGAACTTAGTCGCAACTGCCAGTTAGAAAATACTTTCTAAAATACCTAAATTCTACTGCAAATATACCAGAAACTTGTTTTTTCTGTGTACTGTGTACAATCTATAGGATATTTCATAGGAAACCCAATTCATGGGTTTCTTAATTTGCAGGTATATGATGCCCATTGAACTTCAAATGTGAATTTCTCTGTGAAATTATCTTAAAACAGAATGTGGTTTATTTGAGGTGGCTCCTATAACAATTATCATTTGCCTTTTTTAATGTGACTATAGTTAATATAGCCTGTTTTAAAAACTGGTAAACAGAATATAAAAAATATATAAAGTGAATTACAGGGGGAAAGTTAGGGAGAGGTGGGGGAGATATGAAATCAAACGAAGGACTTGTATGCATCCATATAAGCATAAACAAAGGACGCAAAACTCTGGGGGGTGAGGGCATGTATGGGGGGGGGTGGGGGTAATGGTAAGATATGTACACAATAATACCTCAATAAAAAAAAGTCAAAAAATATATATATATATATAAAGTGAATCTAAAATCCTTGTTTAGTTTTTACCATATACTGTGTTCATGTTTTCTGTGCTATTCTATAACTTCCAAATATGAAATATGAAGAGGATTATAGCGTAAAACAAATTCAGACTTGTTCATCTGCATTTTCATTTAGTTTTACATCCTTTTGAAGGACATTGAATTTCTTATTTATTGTAAGGAGCACACCATGTGAGATAGATTGTGAGCTTTCTATTTCATTTAATATTATACTTTTAAGTAATTTATCTTTGAAAAGAAGTCAACATTACCTCACTCAACATGCCTGGATATGCCTTTCTTAGTGATGTAGGATCATAAGAAAATATTAGTGTCTGTCTTTCAATTTGGGCATTCAACTATTCTTAAAAATTCCTGCAAAACTTTTCATGCTTTTTTACTCTCTTTTGTCTTTCCACTGTATTTTCTTCAACCTGCACTGGAAAATATTTGCTTATAAGATGTTAGAATGGGATTCTTTACTAATTAATTTGATGCTTGAACTAGAGGTTAAGACACATTGTGTATGCATATATTGATGTAATTTCTCAAAGCCATATGCCATTGAAAGGCCACTGCCACCTGCCAAACTCACTAAATCAAAGCAGGCAAATATTCTTAAATGCGCCACTATTTACTGTTACAAGTCTTTAAGTAAATCCCGGTAAAACTAAACCCAGCTGTCAACTATCTCTTAGGACAAAAGGTCGTACCCAACATGTTTATCCATATTGATCCATTATTGATTTTTGTTGTTGCTGAAGGGCATCAGACGTATCTCCTTGAGGGAAAATTAAGACTATAAGCAGGTGTCCAGTGAGGCAGGCCTCATTATTTCAATTGGATCTTTAGTTTCATGAAATTCATAATTGCTTCATCTGTGTTTGTTGCTGTCGCTACAGCTCTATAAACACTTCACTAATGCAACTGTCTTAACTTTTTATAATTTTTTAAGGATAGCTTATTTGCTAGCCTTTAATTCGAATTTTCTAGTATGTAGAGAATGATCATAATCTTGTTTGTTTAAGGGTATTTATGGATAACAGTGTGGAAATTGGCATGGGAGTAGGTGGAGGGGGGGATAAGTGGTGATGGAAGGAGACTTGACTTGGGGACCTGAACACGCAATACAGTGTACAGATGATGTGTTGTGGAATTGGCACCTGAAACCTGCGTAAATTTCTTAGCCAGTGTCACCCCAATAAATTCAATAAAAAGGAAAATAAAATAAAAATGTTAAAAGTGTATTTAAGTACACATCAATGGAATAAAAGAAAGCTACATACAGAACCTAATGTTAAGTCTGGTTATCTTAATGGCTGACTTTAGAATGACTTTTGACTCCTTCTGTGTAATTTTCCTGTTTTTATATTTATAACCAAGAGGAGGGAAAGTCGTCAAGCTTCTGAAGCATTGAGAACACAAACTAAGAAGGAGTCAGAATTCAGTTCATTGAATCAAATTTGAGATAAGACTTCAAGAATCGGTGGAGGAGCCAATGTAATTTCTGCAATGAGGAGGGCTGAGATACAGAATATAATGTCTGTCTTATTTTTCACTATAGAATATGAGAAAACACATATTTAATTTGTAAAAGTTGGAGACAAATTAAAAACACCATAGCTATCACTCAGAATATATGAGCTTCTTTTTTAAACCTATTTTATTTTTTTAATGTATTTTTTTGTCTTCCAAGTAACCTAGCCATGATTTGTTAAGTTAAAATCGGTCGTTGCAGCCAGTTCTGGTCGCAGACTTCAGGAGGAAAGGGAACAAGTTTGGAAATCAGACGAAGGGGAGGGGAACTGGCAGCCAGGATGTTGTGTCTTCCTTGAGGCGGTGGTTTCGGCACAGTTAAAATTGATGTCTTTTTGTGGGGGAAGGGAGAGACGGGGGCTGGCTGTTTCCACCAGAAATTCCAATGACATTCCAAGTCCCCAAACAGCTTGAGTCTGGCTGTTCTGCGGGCAGCTTTGCCAGTCAGCCTCTGGGTCTGTTTACACAGAACCCTTCTCTGGAGTGCCTGTCCTGCACAGGATTCTCTGCTTAGCAATGTGCCATCTTTATAGGAATTGCACGTCCCCAGAGCTGCTGGTGTGTTTGCACCAGAGTTGGTGATCGTGTCCAAGAGGAAAAGAATGTCCTGTTTTGGAGCCAGGATCGAGGAAATGGGATGTGCTTGTCCCGTTCGGTTTGGGTTTGGTTTTGATTGCATGTGTTCTGGTTCTTTGTGTTTCAGAGAGAAAAATGGAAAACTGAAGCAGAAACTCTACATAAAACTGTTCTTTCTGAATCTGCTTTCATTGCCCCTCGATCTTGGGGACAGGAATCTAAATCTTTTTTTGTGTTCCTAGCTCTGTGGACTTTGAGTGAATACTTGGGTAGACGTTAGAAATGGAAATTACATGGTAAGGTTGGGGATGTTTGAAGTGACCCACATCAAAAGGCTTGGACTAAAAAGAGGAGTTAAGCTTCATATGAGAAATATGATCTCTAATTACAATTTCCTTGGCCTCTTTAAAGTTAGAGGATTGTTATACCATAGAGTTGGGAATGGGGAAGTTTTAAAGTCTGCCCAGAGGAAAAAAAAAATGTTGCATGAGAAACAGGTACCCTTAAACGCTAGAAGCACACTCGGTCTAGTGAGAGGCAGGCAGGAAAGGAAACCAAAAATGGAAAGATTTATAAGTCCCATTGCATAATCATTCCCAACCATGAACTTGAATATGAAGTGATCCCATACTATTTCGATTTCTCTTTCTCAACTTTCCCTCCCATCCCCTCTTCTCTTCTTTGTCTCTCCCTCACACCACCACCTCTGTTCCTCAATCTCTTTCTCCCTCCGTTTTCCTCTCTCTCCCCTCTCCGCTCTTCCTCTCTACTTGAATTTCTTTAAACATATATACAATCATTCCACCCAATGATCTATCACGGACATCATGTCTTTATAATGCAATGATACTTAAGAGGTTAATGCAACTGCAGATTTTCGTACAATGCTTATGTAATGGTAAGAATGCTGACATGAGGTTAGGACTCAAATTAGGCACTGCCACCCATATATTATTAAGATACAACACCAGTTCAGAAAATAGAGCCATTTTGTAGAACACGTAACATACTCTTCAAAAGTTAAATGAAAGTGCCTCTCAGCTCGCAAAAATGGAAGCAAACTAAGAAACAGCAATTGTTTCCAAGCCAAGTCCAAGCTCAGACAAAAACATGAGCTGGCTCTTCTTTCTTTTCTCTCTTGTCAAAGGCACATCCTTCAGAGATGTCATTGGGTGCCCTAACTTCATCCTAGAGCGTGTGCTGCCATTCCTCACAGTGAAAGCTAAGAGCAGGAGTCCAAGGCATGATGAGAAACTGAAGTCAGATGCCTGGCAGGCTTGGGAGAGAATATGGGTGCTGCTTATGTCCTGCATTCAGGTTCATGTCCACCACCTCGCATCCCTTTGTAAATACTTCTCCACAAACTCAAAGCTTTTTGCTCAGCTCCCAGGATTCAAGTGCATTCAGCCTGAGGTCTAGTTGCTTCCCACTCTACCAGGTGCTCTAGTCCAGCTTTTTTTGACCCCATCTTCTTGTACTGATACTACGTACCAGTGCCCACTTAGTATCCGTAGGCTTCCTTGTCCAGACCCTCATGACGACGGACGTTCCATGCGCTGTCCTTGGTACTTCCCTCATCTCCGATCCCTCTGGACCAGCTGCTTTATGAATTTCCTCAGTTCTCCTGGAGATTCCCAGAATGTGCTTTCAAGTAGTCACCCCACCCTGACCTCTTTCCATCTCTGCAGATACTTCCTGCCGCATTGTCCTGTCCTGTTCTCCCCATTTACCCCTTGTCTCCCTCAAAGACTTCTGCTTCCAGCCACTCAGCGGCAGTCCTCCCCTGCCCTCTGCATCTACCACAGGCCCCTCTTCAACATTCAGACCCTTTTCCATGTCCTGTTAGATCAAACACTAGTTCCACCAACTCTTCCCTTCCCTAATGAGTTCCATTTTCTTTCTGGTTTTGTGCTTCAGTCCACTCTCTCAGCTCCAGAAATCTTGGCCAGTTTTTCCATGTGTTCCTCTCTCTGCCATACTGCCCTCCATTCCTGAACCAATGACACTTTTTCTCCACCAACCACCCACTGCCAGTGTGCATCCTGCCTTTCTCAGCCTGTATCCCTTCAGGTCACTAGCTCAGCTCACAGCCTATCAGCCTCTTCTGTTTACTCACCACCACATTCAAAGGTGGTGCCCCTTGTTTTATGCAATGACACTAAATCACGTGTGCAAATTACCTTTTTAAGAAAGAAAAGAAAGTATATACTATAATGTGTGTTAGAGCAGAGTTTCTCAGCCTGGGCACTATTGACATTTGGGGGCTCTCCTGAGCCTTGCAAGGATGTCTAGTGCATCCCTGGCCTCGATGCACTAAGATTCCAGTAGTACACAACCAACAATGCCTCCAAATATTGCCAAATGTCCCGTTGGAGTGAAAATCGCACCTGGTTGAGAACCACTACATTAAAAGAACTTAATATTTAGAGACTATCTACAGTAATGGATCTTTTGTAATGTGAAAATCCCTCCTTTGGTTTCATATTGAAAAGCTTAGATTTCTGCAGATTGAGCTGTTTCTTAACGGAGTAGTACACTTGAACATACATAGACATATATACCTGCAACATGCTACTTACATATATGTGTTATAGGTCATTCCCATAGCCTGAATTTGGGTTCTCTTTGTCATATATGTTTGGTTATGTCCACTCCATCTAGATCATTAGCACCATGAAGTCAGTAATCTCCTTTTCTTCATTGTGTGATGTGCACACCCACCATGGCTGCAGGGCTTACCTGCAGGGAGACCAGTGCAGCTTAGAGTAGCAATGATGTTATCCTGATAACAATGTAGCTACTCCTTCTCCTTCATGTCACATCAGGCTGAAGAGCTGATAGCCCACATTTTTAGAGCTATCACCTTGAATCTCATTCTGAATGGATTTTCAGATAAAGAAAAGGCAACTGTTTTTCTCAAACATGCAGGACATGAAATACCTGTGGGTGTTCCGTGTAAGCCCAGTGCCATAAGTTCACTCCTAAAGCAAAATCAGAGGCAGCTGGTGCCCATTGCGGGTGACCCTTTCCACTCCCATCCCTTTCCGACTCTTCTAATAAACTCCAACCTTCCTGCTTTTCACTCATCCCCTCTCTTAAAACAGAAAATGATCACATTTGCACCAGAGTTCTAAAACTCTAATGCCTGCACGCACCAGAGAGCTGATATTGAGAGAGGCTCAGTTGTTTGATAAGGACTGCTTAATTTAAACTTTTCAACCCGCACACACACTGCTTATTTTATAAGAATATTTTTCACTTCCAGAAAGAAATATATTCTCTTTCATTTTTCTTGAATTACGTTCGTCTTCTCACTTTTGACAAAGATAAAAGTTCTGTGAAATATTTCTTTACTTGTTAAAAGACATAATGCAAGAATAAACGTAAATGGCAACTGACATTTCGCCTCAGAGTTGGGGCACAATAGGGACTGGTGCTGACCGCAGATAACTAGCAAGTATGACTCTCTCTTAGGAGAGAGAGTTGTTGCTGCCCTGTGAAAATGTGGGCTCGAGAATGCCAGATCTCCCAATTTTTCACAAGAAGCAGAAAGCTGGGTTTTATGTGAAAGCTCCTAGTTTTAAAAATTGGCTGAGATTTTTAAACACCCTGCAAGCCAAACACTATAGACTGCCAGTGTATGTACCCTTGTGATTAAGATTTTGACTGAAACTCATTATATCCATCTATTCCCTTTCCTGCTGGTTTGCATCAAGTGGTTTAGCTCTAATTATGGATTGAAAGGTTGTGTCAGCTGCTAAGAATTTGAGACTACACGGATAGGAAGAAGGAAGGTCCTTCTTGTGCATGAAACTGTATTATGCCCAACACTAGCCCTAAAAATTAATACATTATTAATACATTTTTGTTTCAGGAAGTCTTTTTTTTTTCATCAATAAAGACTGATTTATTTTTTCAACAAATATTTATTGGTCACAAAATGAGTACATGCTGGCTATACGGCGGCAACAAAAACTAGACAGAACCCCTGCTCCTGTGGAGATTATGGTTGAGTGGGGAATAGCCTTTAATTAAGTAATCACACATTAAATGATAGCACAGAGAACCATCAAGTTATGTCTACAGTAAGTGCTGTAAAGAAAGATCACATGGGAGGCAGGGTGGTTAAGAGCATGGACTCTGGAGCCTACTATCTAGGTTTGAATCCTAGCTCCCCCACTTACTATGTTATCTCAGGCAAATCTCTTAATTTCTCTATGCTACAGTTTCTCATCTATAAAATGGCTAATAAGACAGCTACCTCATAAGGATGATGTGAGGATTAAACGAGGTCATATTTGTAAAGCATTCAGGACATATCTGGCCCATGGTAAACACAAAGTAAGTGTTTGTGTAAAAAATTATCTATGAAAGCTGAATGCTTTTTGTTCAGGAAAAAAATTGAGAACGTGAATGTGTATAAATGTGGGTCATCTCAAAAGTCAAAAGTTTTTCCAATGAAAAATAACTGAAACCAGTCTTCCTGGCCTAAATCCTTTCAGGTGGGCTAGGCCTACCTACTGCAGTAGAGTTATTGCTTGTGCTGTTTTGAGTAGTGAGCAATTAATGCTGGTGCATCCAAAATGTCGGCCTATTGGCCTTGAATCAGGAGAAAGAATCTAAAACTTGCTTTGCTCCTTCTTCTGCCCTAAGAGTTTTAGATGGTGGAAATCTAGAGCCCCTTGTCATTGTGTTCTCTCCCCTTTGCCCTCCTCTCACCTCTCACCTAGTCCTCCTTTCCCTTCTCTACCCCGCAGTGTCCTAGAGTTTGAAAACTTGGACTCCAGTTTTGTTAATTTGAACTTTTCAACCCACACACACATTGATTATTTTATAAGAATATTTTTCACTTCCAGAAAGAAATATATTTTCTTTTATTTTTTCTTGAGTTACGTTTGTCTTCCCACTCTTGACAAAGATAAAAGTTCTGTGAAATATTTCTTTACTTGTAAAAAGACATAATGCAAGAATAAATGTAAATGTGTCTACTGTCCCCCAGCAGCAAGGACCCAGCCAGCCAGGGGGCAAGGTATAAAGTAAAGGTGCTCAAAGATTCCACTAGGGCAGTCCTGAGAACAAAAAGGCAATTGCTAGGAGAAACCAAGATGGCGGCATAGGTAAACACCTGAACTTGTTGCCTCGCACAACCACTTCAAAACTACAACTAAAAGACAAAACATACATCATCCAGAACCACAGGAAGGCTGGCTAAGTGGAAATTCTACAACTAGAAGGGAAGAGAAAAACACACTGAGACTCAGAGGAGCTGCAGAAGTAAAGTGCAGAGGTACAGAGGCGTGCACGTGCGGAAAGGGCTGGCAACTGAATACGTGGCTGTCTTTTTCAACCCAGAGGGAAACACAAGCTCCCGACTGCTCTGAACTCCAGTTCCGGGCGAGACTCTGGGGACCCAGACTCATACGGGGAGAAACTGGACTGTCTGGCAGTGGGCGGAACTCGAGGGCGGCTTTCTCTCAGAGGTGCTTGCAGCGATTACCAAGGGACACTGAGACCCAGGAGCCTCTTAGGGCAGGGCTGATGGGAAGCCATTGCTGTTTGCTCTGCCCTGAGACTCTGCCCCATCCAAGCTGTGCACAGAGGCTTTTGCATATGAATGGCCTGGTCCTTTGAAATCTAAACTTATCTAACAAAAAGCAGCTGAATCAGAGAGACCCAGAACATCCAAAAGAAGGCCCAAGGCCCCACAGCAGCTTGCATTGCTTCACAGCTGGGCCTCATCTGGGCACCTCCAAAACCCAAACAAAGAAGAAGAATCTGCAGATCTCTCCATAGCTCCTGCTGGGTGGCCTCAGGCAGAGGCTAAATTTGCACCTCGTTGGAGATCCAAGAGCCAGTGTACCCAGTGGTCAGAGTGGGACCATCCAGATTATAACTCCTCAGATCCATAAGGGACACACTCAGGGGGCAGACTCAGTGAGCAGCAAAGCCCCACTGAAGCAAGTCTTGCCTCATAAGGGTGTTTCCAGCACAGAAGTTCTCCCATCATAGACACAGCTGATCCTCACAGCCAATTGGCCTGGAGGTCAATTCCTCCCAGTGATACCAACAACAATCAAGGCTTAACTACAACAAGACTGTGCACACAGCCTCCAAAGGGGTGCACCAAGAGTGTCCTACCTCAGGTAACTGGGGAGGCTGAGCCACTGGGCCCTATAGGACACCTAGCACACAAAGCCACTCTTTCAACACAGGGAAGCAGCCAAAATGCGGAGACAAAGAAACAGGTCACAAATGAAAGAAATGGAGGAAAGCAAACTACAGGATATAGAGTTCAAAGCCATGGTTATGAGGTTTTTCAAGAATTTTCTAGGAAAAGCCGATAAATTTAGTTAGACCCTCGAGGATATGAAAAAGGACCAACTGGAAATTAAGCATACACTGACTGAAATAAAAAATAATATACAGAGATCCAACAGCAGAATAGAGGATCACAAGAATCAAGTCAAAGATTTGAAATACAAAGAAGCAAAAAACACCCAGCCGGAAAAGAAAAAAGAAAAAAGAATCCAAAAATATGAAGATAGTGTAAGGAGCCTCTGGGACAACTTCAAGTGTACCAACATCTGAATTATGGGAGTGCCAGAAGAAGAGAGAGAGCAAGATATTGAAAACCTATTTGAAGAAATAATGACAGAAAACTTCCCTCACCTGGTGAAAGAAATAGACTTACAAGTCCAGGAAGTGCAGAGAACCCCAAACAAAAGGAATCCAAAGAGGACCACACCAAGACACATCATAATTAAAATGCCAAGGGCAAAAGACAAAGAGAGAATATTAAAAGCAGCAAGAGAAAAACAGTTAGTTACCTACAAGGGAGCACCCATACGACTGTCAGCTGATTTCTCAACAGAAACTATGCAGGCCAGAAGGGAGTGGCAAGAAATATTCAAAGTGATGAATAGCAAGAACCTACAACCAAAATTACTCTACCCAGCAAAACTATCATTCAGAATTGAAGGTCAGATAAAGAGTTTCACAGATAAGAAAAAGCTAAAGGAGTTCATCACCACCAAACCATTATTATATGAAATGCTGAAAGGTATTCTTTAAGAAGAGGAAGAAGAAGAAAAAGGTAAAGATAAAAATTATGAACAAAAAATACATATCTATCAACAAGTGAATCTAAAAATCAAGTGAATAAAAAATCTGATGAACAGAATAATCTGGTGAATATAATAGAATCAGGGGCATAGAAAGGGAGTGGACTGACAATTCTCGGGGGGAAAGGGGTGTGGGGGATGCGGGAAGAGACTGGACAAAAATCGTACACCTATGGATGAGGACAGTGGCGGGGTAAGGGCATGGGGTGGGGTGGTGTGGAGGGGAGCTATGGGGGGAAAAAGAGGAACAACTGTAATAATCTGAACAATAAAGATTAAAAAAGAAAAAGAAAGGCAGTTGCTGTTTTGAGGAAAGATTTTGTGAAGTGAGGGCCTCCAGGGCACCTCAGCTGGAATTTGTGGACACAAAGAAAGAATACCTTTAAGTTAATGCTGTTTCAAGTTTGTACCGAGTGTCTTACACAAGAAGCCCATACATGTTTGTTAAATAAAGGGACAGACGGATGGATGGACGGACGGGTGGATGGATGGATGGATATATTGTTTACCAGAGGGTTAAAGGTTAACATGATGCAAAATTTGGTGCCTAATACTAATAATCAAACGTAAAAGGAATCAGAATTCGTATGTTGGGAAAGACTAAAGAATGAACCATTCAAGATTTTTGAAGTATATAAAGAAATGACGTAGGAAAGGAAGTACCAGTGAGAAAAAGCTGAACTCAGAAGGATCTGTGCTGTGGGATGAACTGAGGAGGTTCAATTTAAATTGGAATAATAACTAAACATGCTGATGATTTAGCTTCCTTATGGGGTGTCAAAGTATAGGCTGTGTGTCCAGAGAACTAGTTAGTTATCAAACTGTAGAATTGGGGGGAGGGGGAGAGGTTTATAGTGAACATGGTCAGAGATGCTCTGGACTTAACTAGCATTTTCCAATGGACTTTAGTGGTCAGTCTTTATAAATCAAAAACAATGGGTGTATTTGTGTATTAGTTCCTTACCAAGTCCAGGTTTTTTAAATAAAAACTACACAAATAAGACAGTTTGTTATAGAAAAATTGGAAAACACAAATTAGCAAAACATTAATTTACCTAGCATTTCTTTGTATGGGTGGATGCCCCAAAACTGTGTTTGGAATGAATCAATGCCTAATGAGTTTTCCTGTAGATTTTGTTAGTATTTCTTATTAAATTTGAGTGACCATACCATTCATTACCTAGCAGATAGTGGTATACAACCTTGGGGTTGGGGGGTTTACAGTTATTCAAAGGGGAATGATAACCAGCAAGCAAAGACTCTTTTGATTGGCATGAACAGTGGTCTCTATAGTCCAAAGTAGAAAGTTGAACAAGTTGTGCAAAATTCAAACTTCAAATTTTCACTTCTGGTGATGGTATCTTAATCAGACTGGCCTGGACATAGTGATTTTTATGTGGGGAAACAGTCATGCCCTTAAGCTCTCCTTAGTAATGTCTCACTGTATTAAACCTAGTGATCAGAGCAGAGTCAAACACACACACACACACACATACACACACACACACACACACACACACACACACACAGCATCAAGTCTAGCTGATTCGAGAGCATGCATCTCCCCAGATCACTAGATCTTGGATGAGCTTGAATCTACTATTAATTTCTAGGGTGACCCTAAGGAAACCCAAACTTCTGAAGGCCTGTTCACCTCAAAAGAACTTGATGATCTCCCAGGACCTTTCCAGCTATAAAGTGTTCTGAATTTATTTGTATGGTGCCGTGATTTCAAAGTGAATCAAGCCCTCTAAGAACAAGGTCTAAAATAAACAAAAAGAATGTGTTGTCCAGAATCCAGAGCACTCAGTGTCTCAGATCCTGGCTCGACAATCTTTGGGTCTGTTCCCACTCGTACAGCAAGTGTGAGCACACTTATTTCCAAGGCATTCTGAAACCCTGGGCCTCATAAGCTCTGTAAGTGTGAGATAAGATGCCAGATAAGGTTAAGATACTGGAGAAGTATATTGTCAGGGGAAGACTTTTAAATGTTTTCTTGTTAAACAATTT
Organism: Eptesicus fuscus; assembly: GCF_027574615.1. Lineage (NCBI taxonomy): Eukaryota > Metazoa > Chordata > Mammalia > Chiroptera > Vespertilionidae > Eptesicus > Eptesicus fuscus. The sequence continues at coordinate 18,738,501 of NC_072490.1, forward strand.
ATTTACCTTTTATATTAAAATCTCAACCATCAGAAGATATAGATCCTAAAGCAAAAATTATATTAAAATGTATAAAATAATTGTCTTGCCTCCTCTCTCATCCATGTTACCTCCTGTCTTCTCCTTATCCTCCTCCTGGCTGTAGTATGTCTTTGACTTCAGCACAATATTATTTTCTCACATCCTTCTTTTTTCCTCCTTCACAGGGTACATCCCCAGTTACTTAGACAAGGACGAGCTATGTGTGGTGTGCGGTGACAAGGCCACGGGCTATCACTACCGCTGCATCACGTGTGAAGGCTGCAAGGTAATTGCCTGGGCCCTCAGTAGCCCAGTCCAGCCCTAGGCCCCTCCCACCAGAATGCAACCTTAAGTTTCAGTTCAAATTAGACCCAATTTCCAGCATTCCTGGCCTGTGATCCTCCTGGTGTCTGGTAGTTCTCTATTTTTTGGCATGTTCAAGAACTAAATTTTTTTTCCAAATCAAAAATAATTAAATGAATGTTTGGGAGAGTGTGGTGTCTGTTTTTTTAGAAAGGGAGATAATAAAAAGAAATAAACAAAGTTCTCCCTTTGAGTTTTAAAATGCATAGATATGACATGTTATCATCCCAAGAAGTTATCATTTCTCCTCCTGTTTTATCGCCAGTGTTTCGAGGAGACAGGGTTCGCTCTGCCACAGGCTGTTTGCTGCTGATTTGGAGTCTAATTCCTGGGTTCCAGGCCAAGATCCAGCATGTGGTTCCCATGTGACTTTGGACAAGTGATTTAACCTGTCTGAGGCTTCATTTTCCAAACCCCACAATGGAGATACTAAGTCCCTACTTCATAAGTTATAGACAAGATAGAAGATATGTGTACAGCACTTTGCAATGAGCCGCTAACAATAAGTGCTCTGTGCCATTATCAATTCCTACAATATTTAAGTATATTTGCTAAGACTTAAGTATCATGTCCAGAAAGGTTCTGGTAGAACACACCCTTCAGAGTGTTACATAAGCCACCTAAGCCTGGAACTAAATGGTATCCTCAGAAAATTTCACAGTGGCATTCTCCCGTGCCTTAAGAAAGGAAGAAACACATTGAACTTAGGGTGGATGTCTGTGGATACTGGAGAAAAGTAGTGTGGCTCAGTGGTTGAGCATTGAACTATGAACCAAGAGGTATTGGTTCAATTCCTGGTTAGGGCACATGCCCAGGTTTCGGGCTCAGTCCCCAGTAGGGGGCATGCAGGAGGCAGCTGATCAGTGATTCTCTATCATTGATGTTTCTCTCTCTCTCCCCCTCTTCTTTCCTCTCTGAAATCAATTGAAAAAAAAAAATTTTTTTTAAAGAAAAAGAGTATGATGAAAGGAAAAACCCTAATGCAATGAGTTGTGGGGAAAATGTGATAGAGAACCTGAAATTTTCTACTCACAAATGTACTTTTTTTTTTACATATATTTTTATTGATTTCAGAGAGGAAGGGAGAGGGCGAGAGAGATAGAAACATCAATGATGAGAGAGAATCATTGGATGGCTGCCTCCTGCACGCCTCACACTGGGAATCAAGCCTGCAACCCAGGCATGTGCCCTGACCGGGAATCGAACCGTGACCTCCTGGTATATAGGTCAACGCTCAACCACTGAGCTACACCGGCCGGACTCCCCATGTACTGTTGTTTCAAGGACGATCTGAGCTGATCATGGCTATCTCAAGAGTTAAAAACAAGAACTAAACTAAATCTCTAAAGGCAGTTATATTCGTTTAATTACTAAATGATTAAATTATGACACCAAAGTATTGCAAGTAAGTTTCCAGCTCTTTTATTCTCCATTAAAAAGTACAGCAAATCTCCTCATAGCTTAATTTAGCAGCATAATTATGACACTCTATGAAATGAAATAACATAACTTATTTATATTATTACTCAATGTTTAGAAAGATAAAAGCAAACACTAGATTTTTCCCATTAGCCTCTTTTCCTTGAATAAATGCCAAAAAAAAAAAAAGATGTTAACTCTGTAGTCCTGTGACATCTTCTTCAGTTCAGATTTAGAATTCTTTAGATTCACTTTGATCCAACTGTCCTATATGTGTATAAATAGAGCTACAGGCCCAAAACAATCCATCACAGCTCTGTGGACATGAGATTCTGGAGTCATGTATTTCTAGAAAACATGAAACTGTTGTCTTGGGTCTTTCTTTTCATGTAGGGTTTCTTTAGAAGAACCATTCAGAAAAATCTCCATCCATCCTATTCCTGTAAATATGAAGGAAAATGTGTCATAGACAAAGTTACACGAAACCAGTGCCAGGAATGTCGCTTTAAAAAATGCATCTATGTTGGCATGGCAACAGATTGTAAGTAATCTTCTTCCTTTGCTTTATATTCAAGGGGTGTTGATTGGGGAAAGGTTTGGCTCAAGGAGATCAGCCAAGCAGAAAATCGAGCAGGAACCCATGTGGACACAGGGGAGACACCTAGCATTCCCGCAGTCATTGCTGGTAGTTCCCACCCAACCCCTCATTTATCAGCTCCTAACTCTCCAGGTCTCCAGCTGACGGGTGAGGGAAAGTGATTAAATTATACCTTCATGCTTGCAAGACTGTTTGCACTACTCTGCCTGCATTGAAGATTATAAATGAGAGGTCTTGTCCATTCACCTTGCTAAGGTCTAATTTTACACACAACATTCATGTGGGGAGAACCACATGGATGACTCCTACTCGTTTTCAAAAGCAGAGACAGGAATTTATTTTGTGGCCATTTTCGGAGACAGGGCACTGGCAGAAAACATCGTGATCAGAAATTTCTGAAGAATGCGAAACTGAGTGCTATTGCAGGAGTCACCCTGCTGTTGGTTGGTGGTTATATTTTTAGCCTTAAAAACATTCCGAGCTGAAGTCTTCCTACCCAGTTTCCAAAGTGCCACAGCATATGGTGGTGAGATTAGCCGCCGTTTGGGTCTCTTCTCCCCACACTGAGGAGGGGATTTACACCATCGGCTTTAATTAATCTAATAATAAAATAAGGACTGTGTCATTCTGAACGTGTGGCTTCTCTTTTGCCAGGCATCAGGGTTAATGATCTCTCCTGGCATAAACTTTTTGCACATCAATGAAGGATTCCAACCTTTAGTTTTAAAAAAAGGAAGGAAGGGGAAAAAATAAAGGAAAGAAAGAAAAAAGGAATGCATCAAGGATTTTATTTTTTCCCCCTTGAAAGAGGAAATCATCATGGCTTATGTTTATGTGACTAACAGGGTTCTTTCCGCTACAACAAAAATATCTGTGGAATGTTCTGGTTTGCCCATTAAAGAAGACAGAATGGGGAGTTTTTAAAAGGAGGAGGGTTGTGTTAGGGTGTTAGGCTGCAAATCCAGGGTTAATCCCACCTCCTGCTGAGTGTATTGTCTTTATCTTTTAAAGGCTTTTAGCCATTGCCAACAATATGCCTGACAAAGGTATATGAAAATGACTGACCTAGAACCAAATACTTAGATGTGTCACTAAAACGAACTGTTATTATTAAGTATCCATTTCATTGTTCTATTGAGAACTTAAAGATATGAATGTTAATGAGGTTTAAAAAAAACTCAGTGTTAACCTAGACTGGGTGGGAATCCATTCTGAGTGCACCTTATTTGCTTGTGAAGTATTATTATAGGAGCTCAGGCTTTAGAATGAGAAAAATTCTTGGAGTCCCAGGTCTGCCACTTACTAACTGTGTGGCCATCAGACTTATCTCTGATTTCCCTTCTGTGAAACGATCACCTACTTTGCAGGTTGTTTGCAGAATCAAATTAGATAATGCGTGTCTGATGCAACCATCCCTGGCACAGTGTATGCATTTGGTAAATGGGGTTATGAGTAAAGCCCCCTCCCTCTTCTCTCTTTAATGAGTGAACTACAATGGCTGAACAGGGCTCATTCATATTTCCCATGCTTGTCAATCCTCACCTGATGTTGGTGATCTAATCAAATCTAGGTGATTATTCTGTTTGCAGACTCGCTGAGCACCTTTGGTTCTCTTCTTCCTTCTGTTTGCTTTTTCCTTTTCCTAGCAGGCCACACCTTCATCAAGAAATGGCCCTAGGACAATGATGTAGGACTGGAGTCACATGTCCTGGGTCTTGTCTTGGCTCTTCCATGAACTTGCTGTGTGACTTTAGGCCAGTGGTGATCTCTCTGGATCAACTTTCTCTTCTGTGGAAGGAAAGAGTTGGACTAGATAATATCTAGGGTTCCTTCTAGTCCCAAAAGACCATAACTCTATATTGGTAAATCTCAGCCTTTCCATTCCACGGATAGTTACTAAGAGTCTGGCAAAATGGGTTTGTTTTGGAAATTAACCACAGAAGTATAGATTTCTTATTTCCCTTCTGCATACGTGACAAAAATCATGGCTGGATTTACTGAGCACTTTTAATACATTGTCACATTGACTACACTGTGAAGTGGATATTATTGATCCCATTTTATATAGGAAGAAATGTAAGCTCAGTGAGCCTAACTAACTTGCCAGAGGTCACACAGCTAGAATGCGGTCGTGTCAGAATTCAAACACAGATCTTTCTAGATGACAAAGCCTGGGCTCCTTTACCACCAATAAGGGTTGACCAGGTAGAGTAATGCAAAGTGAGTACTTGTGAAACCCAAGAGCAGCCTGGCTACATTCCAATTATTCCTTACTAGAGGCCCAGTGCACGAAATTTGTGCACGGGTCGGGTCCCTAGGCCTGGCTGGCAATCAGGGCTGATTGGGGCCTTCAGGCTGCTGGTCGGGGCCTTCCTTCATTCAGCGCATGTCATAGTGAGCAGTCAAACTCCTGGTCGGTCAACTCCCAAGGGGACAATTTGCATATTAGCTTTTTATTATATAGGAAGGGAGCTAATGAGGAGCTGGAGGAAGGGATCATCAATGTCCCATTTATTGCTACAGAACTTTCTTTAACCTCCTAAGTTCTCTTAGTAAGGAAGTCCTTCCTAGGAGCCATTTGGAGGGAGGAAGGGAGTTATAGAAACTGAAAGAGTGAATTCAGATGATTGGCTAGACAGACTCATCTGGGAACCTGTGGGTAGGATAGGTTCGTCCTCTCCCTGCTTTATTTTTATTTAGGGCCACCTTCTGTGTGATTGGGATGCCCAGTGTCCAACCAGCTTTGTTTGGAAAAGCTGGCTAGGCACTGGGAGTTTGGCGCCTGGGCTTATATTGGACAATGGCTAGTCAATGGCAGTGTGCTGCCCAGGGAGAAAACGCCCCAGTGTGACCCACCCTGTGGGCCCCCCCGCCCTCAGCCGTCTGCGCACCAGCGGTCCTGGGACATGCAGTCTGCCACGTGTCTAGGAGTATCTGTGCGTTTGTCTCCCTCTCTCCTCCCAGTGGTACTGGATGACAGCAAGCGGCTGGCAAAGCGGAAGCTGATTGAGGAGAACCGGGAGAAGAGACGGCGGGAGGAGCTGCAGAAATCCATCGGGCACAAGCCGGAGCCCACCGACGAGGAGTGGGAGCTCATCAAAACCGTCACCGAAGCCCACGTGGCCACCAATGCCCAAGGCAGCCACTGGAAGCAGAAGCGGAAATTCCTGGTGAGGCTCCCAGCACAGCTGAATAGCGGCTGCGAGTCGGCACTTTCTGCCTCCTCTCACTTAGTCCTCACAGCCCTGGGGGGTGAGGTGACCAGCCCATCTTACTGAGAAGGACTCTGCAGCACTGAGAAGTCAGGTGATTGCAGAGCCAGGAATGGAATCCAGGTCTCTCTGAGAGCAAGGGTCCCTCCTAGCGCTACTGTTTGTGGGTCCCTAGATTCCAGAGCAGTTCCTAAGGCCACATTATCTGTTTGCTTTTGCTACTAGCCGTGGATTAATTAGTAAACTCATTACCTGCCAGCTTTCCCTTTTATGCTCATTTCTTCCCTCAGATGCCCATTTGCATACATACTTACTCCACTAAGCTCACTCCAAAATATTCCCTTCAGAATAACCCCCAGAACAAAGTATTCCTTATCTCAAATGCATTTTTATGTCAGTAGAAGTCAAAATGTTTAGCTTAAATTCTCTCAAGGCCAGGAAGACCATGGGAAGAGGAAGTAGGGATGGGGGTGAAGAGGGGGCATGTAGAGAAAACAGGACTTTCAAGACCCTTAGAGTATCATTGTTTGATGTTTTTATAAAAGTAACCATTGTGAAAGTCCTTCCCACTCATTTCTCCTTTGAACTTCGCAATACTTTGAGGCTGGAATTACTATCCCATTTTACAGATATGCAAACCAAGCCAAGGCCTTCAGTGGCTCACCCCAATATCATGTTACTAGAAAGTGGCTGAGCCAGGCCCAAGGCCAACTCAGGTCTTCTGCTTCCAAGTCCTGGCCCTCCGCCCACCTCACCAGATGGACTACCCAGCCCACTACCAGTGGTGTTTGACCATCGCAGAGACTGACCCTGCTCTTGGTTTATGACAGGAACCCTTCATGAGTATATCACTGAGCTCCACATCAGACATTCTATGGGTTTATTTTTATCTCCAGGGTACATGAGAGTACCTTTCCACCCGAACAAGAAGGTGTAATGGCATAACTATCCTCCTACCTCAACATCATGGGATTGGTGTGTGTGTGTGTAGGAAATTTGGGGAGAGGGGAATCTTACCCATAATTCACTTTGTTGATGACTTCCACCAACAATGTTAGCAAACATGATTCTAAGAGCTGACATGAAATGTATATTATTTGTAGCTGCTTGATCTACAAATTGCCCCCTCTTGATCCAAATACAAATAACCACTCCTTTAGGCCATTTTTTCCTTAGAGGGGTGCTGGGAGAGATCAGAATGCTTCCACTGTCCCATCTATCTCTCAATGAACTTCATTTCTATCAGCCAATCCCCTTCTGTGCCTGGGATCACTCCTGCATCTCGGGGGAGCGACCATGTTCCATTCAGTATTGTAACCAGGGTCTGCCACATGTGTTGTTGAAATTTGTGGTAGCTCTTTTCCAAGTTGGCTGCCATTAGATTTTTTCCTCCTTGTATACACAGCCCATTCTCCCATGTAGAGGTAGAGTCTATTTTTCTCTCCCCTTGAATCTGGTCTATGATTCCTTTAAAGAATGGATTTGGGAAGAGTAACCACTAAGGCTGTCATAAGAAGCCTGGTAGTTTCCATTTGATTATCTTGGAGGGGGAAGCTCCCTTGTCTCTCTGAGGGAAGCTAAATGCCATGTAAAAAAAAGCCCACCTACCCAGAGAACTGCCATGCTGTGAGGAAGCCCAAGCTAGCCATGTGAAGAGGTTCTCAACCCAGGCACCAGAAATGTGAGTAAAGAAACCTTCAGATGACACCAGCTTCTGGTGCCATATGATGACAATTGTATGAGGGACCCCAAGTGAGAACCAACTACACAACTGAGACCATCAACCCCCACAACTCTGAGAGAGAGTAAAAATGTGTTGTTTTTAAGCCACTAAGTCTTGGGATAGTTTGTTACGCAGCAATGGATAACCAGAACAGAACTCAATAAATATTTATTAAATAGAACATACAGTTCCACCAGCCCATCCTCAGAGACAGTACAATTAAGCCATGTCTCAGCCAGGTTACAAATACATATTTACAAATATTCCTTGCAGAAGGATGACCTCGATTGAGTACTTATGCTCAGGATGAAATTTTCACTCTTTTTGGTTGGTGAATTACTCCTGCAAGGACATTAGGAATCCTTCATTAAAGTCAGCTTTGCTAAATGGCATTCATGTCCTGAATAGGCTTCTACACATTAGGATTTGTGTCTTCTATGTAGTAAGACCCCTTTTTTTTTGCTTGCAACACTGCTATGCATGTTATTTCATTTATTTTCATGTGATAATGGCTCATCTTGCTCTGAAATAGAATTTGAGGAAGCCTATTATGCTAATAATAGTATAGTAATGTATCAAAAGGGATTAAAATATATTGTCACAAAAGCTAGAAGTATTCATTTATCTGAAATGGGTAAGTAACTTACTCCCCCAAAAGAGTTTCTTCATCGTTTTTTATCCTAAGACCAGGACTCAGGTCAGAAATAGAGAGACTGGTGATTTCACCTGGGTTTCAAATCCACATTTGTGCTGAGAAATAAGAGTCATTGGCAAATAAGCACTTTTGCAAAAGCCATGCAGATTTTCCTAATTCTAAAGCCACACTGTACAACTGTTTCCAAAAACACTTCCATCAGATAATTTTCTAGTTTTCTCCATCCACTCAAATGCTCAATTTAATCACCAATAATTTGCAAGTGATGACAGTGATGGTGAGGAGTCCATGTGGACTGAGATGGGAACAAGAAGTCTCTGGTGCCAGACAAGGGAAAGCAGTGTCTCCCCACCAAGGGTACCTCACTTTTACCCCTCCCAGGGGGCAGTGAAATGTTTGGTTTGGAGTGAACCCTCCATACCAACAACATTGTTGTCTATTGGCATTGTGTTATTATTGTGTGTCTACATGTGCTATTATTCTGACCCCTTAGTTCCCATGCAAAGGGATGGCTTTGAATGGATTTTTCACCCAAGTATAAAATGTGACCATCAGAACCAGGGTCTGCCTGCCCTGCTTTTCCCCTGGCAAAAGTACTGTCTGATTTCTCACATTCTTCAATGGGGTAGCCTTGAAAAAGGAACATGAGCAAAAGGTTCAAACAGGATGAATGACTTGGCTATATGTGGTCTGTGTGGACAGATCATAAGACAAGTGAAATCAACTCAGGAAGGCTTCTATCACCCAAGCAGGAAGCACTGATGACAACGAAGATACATGGAGGCCACACCATGGCAGGCACCGAATGCCAGGCTAGGGAGCTAGACAGCTCCCGTGGGCATTGGGAGCACAACCACCTGGGGGCTTGCTACAATGCTGACTCTGCACAGTTGGGTCAGAGGAGAGAGCTAAGATTCCGTATTTCTAAGAAGTCCCCCAGTGACACCCAGGCTGCTACACCACCCTGTGAGCAGCAAGACCATGGCTTGTTCTTAGGCAAGTGAATAGCAGAGAAGTGCCCTCGGGACATTGAATACTAGTAAAATCCCCCCTCTGCCTGAGGGTGTGCCAAGTTTGCATGGCTCAGTTCCTATAGGCAGTCTAGGACCTCCTCAGCCTGCTGTGACCTCCTCCAACTGGAGTCTGTAAGCAGACAGGATGCTGAGCCCCAGCTGGGTGGGAAACAAGAGTGAATCCACAGGGTGCTGTCTGCTGGGGCTCCCGCACCCCCGCTCCCTTACTGCCCACGCTGAGCCCACCTCGCACACAAAGACACTCATCGGAATGTGCAGCACTCTGAAAATGCCCTAGAATGTATGTCACCTGGTGTGAGTATACACCCTTTGTGCTTTCAGAGGTAGAGCCCAAATTCCTCTTCTCTCTCTCTCTCTCTCTCTCTCTTTCTCTTTCACACACACACACACACACACACACACACACACACACACACACACACACTCCAATCCTGTGAACAGTATCACTGAGGCCTGTTACAGCAATGGCCAAGACATATATCCTTGCTCAGAGACATACAGGGACAACTCTACACTTTGTTAATAAACTGGGTGAAAACTGCAAACTGTACAGATTGGCTGTCCAGAAGAGATTTTTCTTCCACATCAGAAGTAGGATAAAGGTTCTTCAACTTCATCACTTAACTCTTTCTTGTCTCTCCTCCTTAGCCAGAAGATATCGGACAAGCACCGATAGTCAATGCCCCAGAAGGTGGAAAGGTTGACTTGGAAGCCTTCAGCCATTTTACAAAAATCATCACACCAGCAATTACCAGAGTGGTGGATTTTGCCAAAAAGTTGCCTATGTTTTGTGAGGTGAGGAATGATGGTTTTTCTTCTGTATTTTTTTTTTCATTGTAGTTTCACCAATTTCCAGGAATACTGAGTATTATTTATAATTTAATATTACCTAGTAGGGATAGTCCTATGCAAGTAATGTCAGTTCAAAATGAAACTGCACTCTTTCATTTATATTTTCCCACCCTCTCTACTCAGTCATCATTCATTAGCTTCTCCACGTGAGGTCGATGAAGATCCTATTCATCCACCCAAATTCAGGCAAAGGAAAAGATGATAGCAATACTTGCATTTATTCAGTACCTACGACGTCCTAGTTACCATGCTCAAGTATGCCTACATTAAATACAATTCTTGTAACAGATCTGCAGGGTGGTTTAATTAACCCCATTTCACAGATGGGGAACTTTGAGGTCGAAGTGATTAACTTATCTATATGTGGGGCAATGGTTTGAGTCTTAGTCTATATTCTTTTAGCTATATACCCCAGCAAGATGGCTATATGGTTGCCTTTTAATCCTCAAGAATAGAGGAGGATTCTTACAGAGCAAAGATTTTAAGATCTCCTTAAGTCCTCCCTCTTTCCTTAAGCTCACCTTTCTTGGCCCATCTTCAGGGCACCTTGAGGAGCTCACCTACCAAATGTCATAGACTTGCCCTGTGGGACACTCATCCCTAACGTTAGCAGTTCTGCCCTGTGGTAGCTGAGAGCATGGGTTCTGCAGTCAACTGTATGTGCAAGAATCCTTGATGAGTTATTAAATGTCTTCAAACCTTGGTCATCTCATCTTTTTTTTTTTTAATATGTATTTTTATTGATTTCAGAGAGGAAGGGAGAGGGAGAGAGAGAGAGAAACATCAATGATGAGATAAAATCATTGATTGGCTGCCTCCTGCATGCCCCCTACTGGGGATAGAGCCCATAACCCCAGGCATGTGCCCTTTACTGGAATTGAACCTGAGACCCTTCAGTCTGCAGGCTGGCGCTCTATCCACTGAGCCAGATCAGTTAGGGCTGGTCATCTCATCTTTAATGAGAATCATAATAGGATCTACCTCTTAGAAGTGTTGAGAGGTTGATATGGGATAGTTGGTGCTTTGATAGTGCCTGGTCATAAGTATTCCATAATTTTAGCTGTTAATATTATTATTATTTCATTCATTACATTACCATCTTGCCTCTACCTTCTTTTTTGAATCAAGTGGGGTTGTGTTTTCTGGAAAATTTTTCCTTTGAAAAACCCCATCAGGTGCCAATCCATTGCTCTTCACATCTCCAAGGGGACCCAGAAGAATACCAGATAGAGAGGACCACATAGTGCTGTGAGCCTCTCACCCAAGCCACTGAGTAATACATGAATCTAGTTTCACCTAGAAAGAAGCTGAGTTTCCTCACAGGGAATGACTCTGCCCCACCTTGGCTCGCAGCCCATTTGTGTTCTTGAGTTTGTAATAATGGAAGCCCAGCTGGAGTCTGACAGACCTCAGACATGATGGAGACACTTCTCATTGCCAATTTCTGAGCCTCCACAGAAGCCATACCCAGAAGGACAAAGCAATGGGCTCCAGGATGCAGGTGTCTGACCCCCAGACCCAGCTGAGAGAGAGTGTGCCTCCCTCTTATCCCAGCTGCACTGAGGTGGGGGCCGGTGAGTCCTGGAGAAGGAATCTGACTTATATCCATATTTGGTGTGGAGCATTCATGCCTCTGTTTTTTTTAATTAACACATTAATTTTAGAGAATATTACAAAAATAATACATATTCATTGGAGATTTATACAGCATGATAAAGGCAAAGGTTCACAGTAATACCACCAAGAGATAAAATGCTGACATTTTGGAGCCTATTTTAGTCTTTTTCAAATAAATAAATATATACATATATGTGTGTGTGTATAATATATGTATTATACTAGTATATATTATTTTTATTATATATGTATTATATATATATTTACACACACATAATATATATACTTTCATTCTGCAGTAAAAGCTAAGCAATTTGAAATTATATGGTAAAGTAACTAGGTTGAGTTAGTAAAAAATATGCAATACCCAGTGTTTTAAATGTAATTTAGTTTTATATAATAAATTGAACTTTGGGTGTTGCCAAGAGTATTTCCCAAAAAGAATTTGTACTTGCTTAATGAAGAGATAGAGATTATGTGTAATTTATATTTCCCTTGTTTATGGAAACCCAGTCCCATCCAGAGTACTTCAAAGAGAATGTTCTCTTCTCTTGGCACTGGATTCTGACAGATAGCTTCAAATCCTAGCCTCGCTCATAAAACTTTCATGCGACCACCCCTTGCATATTCCTCAACCTCTCAGTGCCTGGATTTCCACATCCATAGATAAAATTGGAAGCAGAATATGTAGCTCACTGCACTGCTGTGAAAATTCAATAAGGTGGTGCACATAATCTTGGTATGACATCCAATTCATCAAAAACAAATAAAAAATTCACAGTAATTAATAGTCTTTCAAACTATTTTGATAAGGATATTTAATTAATTGTTCTCCCTATTCAGAAAATACAACTCTGATTTTTAAAAATTATTTTATTTTTCTTAGCAAAATTCTTTTGTAAAGTTTGTTACTAATGTTATTACATTGTCACAAATCCTGATTCATAAAGCAGCCAAATTAGCTAGAAAAGAGATCTCCACATTGACGGAGAGATACAGCGTGTGGAGCAATTCTGGTGCCATAAGCACTAAGACTATAACCCTAGGAGCCAGAAGTCTGAATGCTGGCCTCACCTCTGCCCCTAACTCACTGGGTGGCCTTGGGCAAAGCTTTTACATCTCTGGGCCTCATGGGTAATAGGCATCTGTAAGGGACTGTCTAGTCCAGTGCTTTTGAAGAGACTCAAGGAACAAACTTGCTTCAGAAAACAAAGAGCACAGTTGCCAGCTAAGCATAGAGTCATCTGTTGATTCCTGGAGCTATAAGTCAAAAGTGTTGGCAAATTTAACATAAGCACAGCTCTCAAGCAGTTAGTTGGGTTATAATACAAACTCCAGAGTAAGGAGATAAAAGCAGTTTCACTCAACTGCTTAATACCAGTTTGGAGATCTGTATCTTTCGCCAAAGAAATGCAAACTCCTGAGATTAAAGTCAGTGTGAAGACTATGACCCACTTGATTGTTGCAAGTCTGGAGCCAAGTAGGAAGGGGAAAGCCACAAAGTCCACGTGCTCAAAGAGTTTAGGGCGAGTGTCCATCACAGGAAGCCGTTATGATACCGCATGTTGCTCTTGACTAACCTTTGTCCACTTGTTCTTTGCTGACGTGGGCTGGTTCTTTTCAGCTGCCATGTGAAGACCAGATAATCCTCCTCAAAGGCTGCTGCATGGAGATCATGTCCCTTCGCGCTGCTGTGCGCTATGACCCAGAAAGTGAGACTTTAACCCTGAACGGGGAGATGGCAGTGACACGGGGCCAGCTGAAAAATGGGGGTCTTGGGGTGGTGTCGGATGCCATCTTTGACCTGGGCATGTCGCTGTCTTCTTTCAACCTGGATGACACTGAAGTAGCTCTCCTTCAGGCGGTCCTGCTGATGTCTTCAGGTGAGTGTGCCCAGGCACATTACTGGGTGTCAAGGGAGTTTTGGTGCTAATTCAAATCACCTGATGAGTTTTTAATCCCTCTTTAAGCTTCAGAATTATAGCTCACTGGGGCCCTCAGTCCTTCAGTAGAAATAAAACATAGCTTTTCTAAGAACTCCCTATGTGGTCTTGAGGGAATCCCAGCTTCTCTGGGCTTCAGTATCCTTTAAAAATAAAGAAACTGAACTATATAAGTGGAATTATATTCCTGGAGAGGGGGTTCAAGGAAATCTTTTAGCTGAGGTTTCTGTGATACAAGGACAGTTTTAACTAATGCGAAATCATAGTGAGGAAGTTATTTCTTTCTGATAGCTCCTAAATGTGGCAGAAAGAGAGATTCGGTTTGCTGCTGGTCTGTCACCTAACACTAGCTAACCTCCCTTTTAAAAAAAAAAAATCCTCACCCAAGGACATGCTTAGAGAGAGGAAGGAGAGAGGCAGGGGGAGGGAAGACAGACAGACAGACAGACATCAATGTGAGAGAGATTGACTGGTTGCCTTCTGTATGCTCCCTAACTGGGATTGAACCCACAACCCAGGCATGTGCCCAGACAGGGAGTCGAACCGGCAACCTTTCAGTACGTAGGATGATGCTCAACCAACTGAGCCACTCTGGCCAGGCTAACCTCCCTTTTCAAGAAAGAGAGAGCAGATCTCAGGAACAATTTGAGCAACAACCTTTAGCTAAAATGTAAGGTTTTTACCATGCATTTATTTTTGTGGTTATCATCTATTATGGCAAATGGATTTTTAATTGAATTTATTAGGGTGACATCCTATATAATAAAACCCTAATATGCAAATCGACCAAAGGGCAGAACGAACGGCAGAACGACCGGTCACTATGACACACACTGACCACCAGGGGGCAGACGCTCAATGCAGGAGCTGCTCCCTGGTGGTCAGTGTGCTCCCACGGGGGGGAGCATCACTCAGCCAGAAGCCGGGCTCACAGCTGGCGAGTACAGCGGCAGTAGCGGGAGCCTCTCCTGCCTCCGCTACAGGCAGGCAGTAAGGAGTGAGGGATCCCGGACTGCGAGAGCCCCAGACTGTGAGGAGGACATCCCCCAAGGGGTCCCGGACTGAGAGAGGGTGCAGGCCAGGCTGAGGAACCCTCCCCCCCATTGCCCCTTGCCTCAGTGAGTGCACTGGGCCTCTAGTTGGTTAATAAAATTATATAGGTTTCAGATGTGCATCATCTATATATTGTGTGTTCACCACCCCAAGCCAAGTCTCCATTAATCCCCCCTATACCCTCTTCTACCTCCAGCAAATGGATTTTTGTTTAATGAATAATATGAAGTTTCCTCTTTAGTAAGTCAATTTAACAGATTGAGTAAATAATCTAAGCAAGGTAGATAAAGGGAGTACTAATATGTGGGAATGGCAAAAATTGTGAATGTAACTCCAAATTCTATCGAACACCTAACTGAATGATTCTTCCCAATTCTGCCTGCCTGACAGCCATGTGACATAATAACTTTAAAGTCTTCCCCATCCGAATGACCTGGGCACTTTTCATTAATGCTGCCAGGCCCAGGAAAATGTTACAAAACACTTTACCTTTGGCCACTGACAGCTACACATCAGTGCTCTGAAGCTCCAGTTCCTCTCAGAATTGTCTTCTAAGCCCCATTGCTTTGTTTGGCATTTCAGTTACACAAAACCTTAGGCCTTTTCTTCAAAGACCTTTCTAAGAGCTACTACGAGCTACCAAGTTCCTTGGTCCTACACTACTAAACAGAAAGCTAAAATGGAAATGACCTGAAAGACATATCTTTGAGAAATTTTGTCTCAGATAGTTAAAAATAGTCTTTGACCTTTAAAAATGTTTCTCTTTTCATAAACAGGTTTAGTACAACTTGAGCATCATCCAAATGTCCTTTCATCTTCTTCTCCATCATTTATGGGACCACCTTATCTTTATGTCTCATCAAGAGACAGCGTTTGATCCCACAAAACCCAGGTTATCCCTTTAAAGGAATACATCAGAGCAATATTGTGTTGAGTTTCTATTTGGATCAAAAATTAAAGGATCCTGTGGAGAATTCTTCTGGCACATTCAAAGGAAAAGAGAAGACAGGGAAACAGGAGAGAGAGGGAGTGAGTAGATCCATAGAGTAGCAACATCAAATATGAAGGAGGAAAACAAAATAAGAATGCACAAATTGCAATTTGAGCTGAATAGGGGATTCCAAAAGCCCATATATTTTTAGACTCAGAAGGGTGAGTTGAGCCATTTGCCCTAATCTTTTCTTTCGGATTAAGCAGAACTTTATATAGATTTTTACTAATACCGATTCTTCGATCACTGAACAATTGGAGTGTGAATTTATATGATTGGAGCTACAAAAAGCAAGCTGAGGAGACCTGATCAAGGGAGGATAGGCTTCCTGGAGCTATCTGAGGAATTCATCCAGGTTTATAAATTACTTTTGTAATTCAAGTGTTTGCAGCCTAGACATTCCACAGTCACCCAGCCCCCTTGTGACATCTCTTTATCACTCCCGAGAAAATGCCTTGAGTCCCCTCCCACAGCAGTGGGGAGAGTGCCCGGTCCTTACATGCTCTTGGTCTCCTCTCGTTCCAACTTCGCTCTATCACTCTTCTCTGCACAGGCAACTCTGGATGGCTCACATCCCCTTTTCTCTTCATTTTAACCCCCACCCCCACCCCCACAGCACCCCCAACACAAGGCAGCTACCGGTGGAACTTTTACTGACATATAAGGGAAGGGAAGGAGTAGTTCACCACAGCCTGGCAAACAATTAAAATTGGATCTTGTGCTTCTTTGTTGTCACA
The DNA here is from genome assembly GCF_027574615.1 of Eptesicus fuscus. Lineage (NCBI taxonomy): Eukaryota > Metazoa > Chordata > Mammalia > Chiroptera > Vespertilionidae > Eptesicus > Eptesicus fuscus. The sequence continues at coordinate 18,754,719 of NC_072490.1, forward strand.
GGATTTTCTCATTGTCCAACACGCCTCCTTTGGCATCCAGGCCCCCCGTTTCCGGTTTGTCTGTTCTGTGCATGTCCATGCTCATCCCCCTCTTTCTCCCAGGGAGCCACTGGAAACTCAAAACTGTTCCCTTGGTATGCTTTGTCTGTCAGCTCTCTAGGTGAGGGTTCTCCTTCTAGACCCTGCGAGGAAGGTATTGCCATTCACACCCATGGAGGGGACTGTCTAAACCAGAGGTAATGAGCAGCACACAGCATTGGTCCCCTTCATAGCAATTAGGCCACGTTCTGGTATTTTGGTGCCCGATGCCCCAGAGTTCATGTGGCACCCATGCTCGCTCCTAGGAGTTGGAAGGTCCTCAGATCTGCCCCCTCTCACATTAAAGGGCTGAATCAGGCAAGGCAGTCCCTCTCTTTCCCACCCTCTGAATTAACATCCATCTTCTTTCGCCCCCTCAGATCGCCCAGGGCTCGCCTGCGTTGAGAGAATAGAAAAATACCAAGATAGTTTCCTGCTGGCCTTTGAACACTATATCAATTACCGAAAACACCACGTGACACACTTTTGGCCAAAACTCCTGATGAAGGTGACAGACCTGCGGATGATTGGAGCCTGCCATGCCAGCCGCTTCCTGCACATGAAGGTGGAATGCCCCACGGAACTCTTCCCCCCGTTGTTCTTGGAAGTGTTTGAGGATTAGACTGGCTGACTTCCTTCTCATAATTCCTACAGCACTACTGGGTGTCATTTCATTCCATTGCCTAGATCTTTTTTGTTTGTTCCTCTGTTTCTTTGTGTTGGGAGGGATTGTAAAGGGAGCTAGTCCTTGGCGTAGACATGGATGAAATTGCCCCTTGAATGCGGGTACTTGCAACTATTGCATTTTGTTCTCCAGTCCTTTGATGTGAATGCTTTGATGTTTTTACAGCTATGGAGGTGGGGTGGGGACCATCATTAATTCACCAGCACCAAGCCACCACCAGCTCCCATTTGTCCCTGGTCAGAGACTCAAGCAAGCAAAACGGCACAGCAGAAGACTAAAGAAGCCTTAAAACCAAGATCATGTGTTCGTCTTGATCCAATTCGGACTTTTGCAGGGCTCAAGTCGGCAGGACACAGACCATCTTTGGTTAGATGTGGCTTCCAGCTTTCTAAGGAAAGGTCTGGACAAGTTTTGTTCATTCTAGAGCATGCTGTCTTCAGCACTCTTCATTCTCTCCTGGCAGCCTAACTTGGAATGTATAGAAATATTTGTTCCCCCAAATCAACTGTTCTTTCACTGGAATTTTTATAATCTTATCATTTAATTCAAGTTATTCAAGGCATGACTCAAAGCCATGCAGGTACTTGACTGATTGAGAGCAACATGGAAAATCATTTTCTTCAGCGAGCTCAAAGAAATTAGAAATTTTTGTCAGTGACTCAAGAGTTTCCAAAAATTCACATGTTATTACCTCATAATAGGAAGGCGTCTTTACAGTTAAGGCTCAGAGAACATTTCCACAGAAATTAGGCCTATTTACAGCTGTCATTTTTCAATGACATCTAATCCATCCTTTCTCAAACTCCTAAAGTTATTAATCCTGACTGCATCTTTGCTGTGCTGACAACAGATCTCCCTATGGATTACATATTCTAATCAAGGAGAGATAATGAGCTGAAATTGGAGTCTTGTGGAGGACTTCTGAGGAGAGACTAGTGCAGTTACATTCCAAGTTGAAGGAAGCACAGTGATCTGAGAGCACTCTTCATGGACTGATGGTTTGAGGATGCTCCTTCTAGTCTTGAATCCTCAAGTTCTTTGCTCTACTCACAAAAATGTTTCCTAGTCTCCTTTTCCCTCTGACTCTGTGGCTTGACTATCTCTAAACAAAGACTGGTCCAGCCACTGACGCCTCCCGGACCCTGTTAAAGAATTGCCCTAAGGGATATTCAACAGAAAATGCCCACAGATCATGTACATGAACCCTCACTCACCTTCCCCACCTATCTCACCTCCCCGATAACAAACATTGGAGTAGCTTATACCCAGAAAACAAGTGGTAACATTGCCTCATCACTTCAGCGTCAGAAGATGGGCAAAGAATGTACCCATGCAATTGAATGTATCTCATTCTTCACTGGCATAGTAGATAACACTATTTTTTAGCCTGCCTTGTACTGCCTTATCCTGGAAATCCTGGGGACAATAAGCCATATCAGTGAGATTTACCTAAAAACAAAGGAATGAAAGTCACTGTGAAAACCAAGTCAGATCATTTTTTTTAACTGGCCCAGAAGTCAGGGTGTCAGAGTTCTAGCTTGAGCTCTGTCAACTGACAGATTTGTGACCTTGTTAGATTTGGGTCTTGGTTTTCTCACCTTGGCTCCTGGTGAATAAGTCATAAACTCTAAATTCCTTCGAATCCCTAATACTCTACTCATTTCAGGGGAGAAAAATCTGGGTCTTTTGATAGTTTCCTTCATATTCAAATTTCTACCTTAATTAGACAAAAATTATGGCCCTCCTAACAGATACGGAAATATTTGGTATCGATTCAAAATAAGAATTTGACACACTACTCGTCAACTCTGTAGAGAAAGGCAGGACGGCCTTGGAAACACAAGAGGAACGGCATTGAATATCCCAAGAGTGACTGGAAATAATCTGAGAGGAAACGTGTGTGCTTAATGCACTAGAGCAATTACACTGGCTTCTGGGGGGAAGGAAACCAGAACATCGCTGTGGAACTTGCTAACCACGGAAAAGAAGTAGGTGAAGAGAATGAAAGTGTAAACATGAAGGTCACGGGCAGACTACCTGCTTTGACTTTATCTACAGAAAGTAAGGTTTTGTTCCCTCTGGGCAGCCTCTAGCCAGTCTCCTTAAGTCTTTGCTTTATTAACATCTCAGCTCCCTCTGTTGACTCTGAAACATAACCCCTTAGTCACCTTCTAGCTCCAGGCTTACCTCTGAGCTTTGTGGTGTGGGGCAGATTTCCCTGAGAAGGCATTGAGAGGGAGGCAAGCAGGTGGGGTACGGGAAGGTTCACAGACTCCTTGGGCATCCAGCCTTCCCAGGAAGGTCTCCTCATTCTGTTTGACAGAGATTCCCCCACATATTAGACACACCCAGATTCAAATATAAGTACAGAGCCTGACCTCAAGCAAAATTGGAATGCTTTGTGGATTAACCATGATTGGACATTGGCCAAATGATACAGTACATCTACAGTAATCCAGACAGCCCCAAGTAAATTTACGTTTGATCCTCAGCCTCTTAAATGATTGCCTTAAACAGGCACACCACTGATCTAGTACTCTTGTTTATGCTAAGGAGGACAAGCCTTAACGCACTTCAGGTAGAAAGGAAAGGCTGTGAGAACTCAAAGGATCATGACCCTACTGGTCAAAGTGGCTCGTTTCTTCTGTAACTGATTTAGGAACTTAGTGCATCTCAAGACTCCATCTCATAAAACTCACTTAGGAGGGATTTGCTCTGGATTTTTTTTAAACACTTTTTTATACAGTCCAGACTGTCGAATCAAGTGTGGACCTGATCGAGAAACCCCTCACAGTGGGGAGACATCCCAGTAGGGGCGACCACCGTACAACTGGGATTCTTATTTATAAATCACTTAACTTTTGGGGATGAGTGAGGTGTGTGGGTATGTGTGTGTATGTGTATGTGTGTGTGTGTGTTACCTTCAAGTGTACTTTGCTCTTCAACTTAGATGTGCAGTATTTTCAGAAATAGTGAGAAAAGTAAGATCTTTTCCTCTTTACGATTCTGCTCAACACACCATGTGCCACCTCGGAGCTTTTTCTAGTCAAATGAGCCTCTGTCTTCAATGACGCGCTTTGCCGTGTTGATGCCTCAGCCCAGCGCCGTGTCCCCTCACCTGGGTCCCAGCGACACCTCTTCGGTCTGCAGCGCTGTCATCGGGGTGGACCACCAGGCTTGGCTCTGCTCTGGCAACGCCATTCTTGCGGCTCTCCCCTGAACAGGTGCGCAGCCCTTGGCCCCTCCTCAACACTAAGCCCCCCCCCCCCGCCCCCCCAGACTCAGCCTCCACGGAACTGCTGAGCGCCCTCCAGGCATGTCATCGTCGGTGATACATTCTTATTCTGTGGAACTCTAACCTATCCGTGTCATGTTGACCTTTTGCTGCATGAGTCATAAATTATGAAATCAGTCTGATGGTTTTTGAAATGTAGCCAGCATTTGTAAGGCTAAACCTTTTTCATCAACTGAATTTACGTGAGTCAGCAAGCCGCAGCTCCTCTCCAAAAGGATGCTCACGGCCATCTGAATCTCTGCCCTTTCCAAAGGCTATGGCATCAGGTTCTCAAATAAGCTCGTAACTTTTCCTGTTATTTTAATAATATGGAAATAGTAGCATAGTGTTTCTTTTGATAGTGATAGACTATAATCCATATTTAAATTTTATAGAGAAGAAATTTTATTGTACTGTGATGTAGATATTTATTATCCAGGTAAGGATTTGCCCGGTGTGTATTTTTTACAATTGAAACGTTTTACTTTAATCTTAAAAAAAAAAATACATTAAAAACATGCGCAAAAAAAAAAAAAGGACTAGGGGGGAAAAAGGTTTGGCCTTATCACAGAATTTTTACTGTGCTGTATAAATGTTTTCAAATGCAAAACGTGTGCATTTCCAGTGTGTGTCCACATTAATGAATGCCGCCTTCAAAAGCAATATCGTGCAGGTAAAACGCTGTTTGTGGCTTTCTGTTGCACAGTTCGAACTGACCCACCTTATGCACAAGACAATCAAACATAAGTCTGTCCTCCTCAGGATTCAGATAATACTCAAGTAAATTACGGAGCACAATGTAAGGCAAAGGAAGACTATTTAATTACACATGTACTGTTGGAACAGAAGATATCAGGGCGTGAATAGGCTGACATTGCCCCATTTTTCTTTGGGTTTTCCCAGTTAACTTCACATTTTCATTCAATTATAGAGCCAAATTGGATCTCTATGCTTTTTTCAGAGAAAACACTCTCCCCCCCTCCCCATCATGTTTTCATGTCCCGAGAAGCAGAAAAATGCTACAGAATAGGAAGAGATTGACGGTCATCAGAAGATCTGTGTGTTGCAAACAGTGTTAAGCGATATTGCTAGATTGGTAATATTTTTTTTTTCAGCCTAAAACTGTTGAAATCTGTGATCAAAATGTTTTAAACTATCCAAAAAGAAAATTTGTATATTTGGGAAAAATGGATTTTTACATAGCTTTTGTATGCAGATATTAAATTGTAATTATGAATATAGTGGGCATAGATAAAGTCATAAGCTTCAATTCTAAAAAAAAGAAGAAAAAAAAAGCTTATAATGGATATATTTTCCTGTCTCTTTCTTTAAATATTATGTTCTAACCAGGCCCAGTATTGCCTACCCTTCTCATCTCCACTGCTTCCAAAGGGAGGGAAATGGGGATGGAACAACATTTGTTTCATAAACAACTACTAGAATAAGCAAATTTCCTTGGGAAGAGGGTATTGCGGGGGGGGGGGGGGGCAGGAAAGAGAGAAGTAAAAGTCTCATGGGAGAGGGCCACAGAGATGGAATGAGGAGGGAAGACTTAACTTTTTGTAGCTCAAAGACTATATTCATCTTATCTCAAAATGTCTCAGAATATTACTAATGGAGTTATATTAATATCACCTGTCAACATAGATCTCAATCCCATTGCCCTGAACACATGGTAGGACTTTTTCTGTAATGACTGACAAAGAGGTAAGTCAAACTAGCGTAAGCCTAAAGGGAATTATTGACTGCAATATCTAGAATGTCCAGGGGTGACATTCTAGATATTGTCACCCCTGGTAGCTTCAGGCATGGCTGGATCTGGGTTGTTCACTCAGTATTTTCAGGATGTGCCTCTTTTCATCTTTCTGTGCAGATTTTCCTCTGTAGAAATTTCCTTCATACAGATTTCATGCTCGCATAGCCTTATACCTTATGTTGGCCCCCAGTAGCACTTAGATTAGCCTTAACAGCTTCAATTGTGGGGAGTTTCTTTGCCCCACAGTTCCAGTAAAAATTGTGGGTCTCATCCTCATTGGCCCAAACTGAGTCATGTGCCCATTCTCGAGCCAATCCCTGTGCTAAGGAGGACAGATTTGCTAATTAGCTCTGAAATTAATCCTCTGAAATCCTGGAACTGGGTGGGGAAAAGAAGGATAATCAGCCCCATCTAAACTAAGGACTAAGAGTTGGGGCAAGGGTAATTCCTCAAAGAAAATCCTAAGTTTTGCTACTCTAAGAAGTACGGAGGAAGAACAAGCAAGCAAAAGCAACTAATGTCCACACCAAAAGTTAAGTCTGAAAGCACGTCTGTTTTCAGTGCAGCAACGGAGTCTCCTTTACACAGAGGATGCTCAGCATGATTTGGCCAGGACAGGAACCAAATAAGCACTGTCCAAAGAAAGTGTCTAATTACATCCTACCTGGCTCATGAAAGAGGCAAGTCCAGGTAAGATGGAGCAAGCATGTCTTATTTCCTTGGGCTAGATCAGTTCCAAGTACTCTTTTCTGAGTCCTCCCATTTCCCATTCAAAAGATTGTGTAAAACTTTTATATTTATCTCCTTTGTACATTATGCATGTCTTAACCCTAATGAACACATTTCCTTCCCCAATAAATTATTCATTTTCTGTTGGAGAGTTTTATACATATATATTCCAGCCAGGTACAGTTCTTAACCCCTTTGCACAACAAAGCCAACCCAAAACTAATGTGATATCTAATGGCTTGATTTGGGTCATGGAGCTGGTATTATGTCACAAACCTGGACAATTCTAATCATCTAAGACAGTGGTTCTCAACCTTTCTAATGCCGCGACCCTTTAATACAGTTCCTCATGTTGTGGTGACCCCCAACCATAAAATTATTTTTGTTGCTACTTCATAGCTGTAATTTTGCTACTGTTATGAATCGTAATGTAAATATCTGTGTTTTCCGATGGTCTTAGGTGACCCTGCTAGCGGTTCTCAACCTGCCTCGACCCACAGGTTGAGAACCGCTGCTGTAGAGCCTAAGACCATCGGAAAACACAGATATTTACATTATGACTCATTAACAGTAGCAAAATTACAGTTATGAAGTAGCAACGAAAATAATTTTATGGTTGGGGGTCACCACAACATGAGGAACTGTATTAAAGGGTCGCGGCATTAGAAAGGTTGAAAACCACTGATCTAAGAGGAAGAAGAGCCAGAGGATAAATTTAATTGGCTTTCCCACCTCAAGATGCTGGTTTCATATTTAGCTGCTCAATGCACTTTAGCTTTGTAAATAAGTGGAATTTTCATTAGGTTCATGTACACCAGTTCAGACACATTAAATGTTCAAACAAAAAAAACAACAACAACAAACCTACTAGAACTACTGAAATGTAGAGTGTTATAGATACTCTTTGAGTGTATATCTCTAGGATCCATGGGCTACTTGACAAAAAATGGTCCATGTTATACTCTGAAAGCTAGAATCCATTTCTGTTATATACTAATGAAATCATAAATGAAGTCTGTGTCAGTAAAATGCTATTGCCTGCATGTTATACTAAAGGAGAAGAGGCGCCGTCGCTTAGTTGGTTAAAGCGCCTGTCTAGTAAAAGGAGAAGAGAACTGTCTTAGCCTGGGTTACCCCGAAAAGCAGAGCTTAAGTGCTACAGTTTTATTAGGGATAGTAGCGCCCCCCCCCTCCCCCCCCCCCGCCCAAGGAAACAAGAATGGAGGAGAAAGAGAATGAGGCCAAGAAGGAGAGAGAGTGAACATAAGGGTGCATTGCTGAGCTGGCCACACTGAACACAGCTGAGAACTCAATCATGCAAGACCATCTTCTAAGGGGCCAGATGAATACTGCATCTCAGGATAATTCATAAGAATTTATCTACTGGTTCTCATTTCCCATTATCAAAGCTGGGCTGACTTCCCTGAACTAAGTAGTGCCTGCCTGGCCTCAGAGAAGGTCCCGTGGTGTCTCACACTTTAGAAGGAAAAGCAAGCCCCCAAGTGAGGAAAGTGGGTCTCCAATCTCACAGCTGGGCAGAGCCCATCTAGACTTGGTGCACATCAGGGGGCAAGTGGGGTGAGACAAGTGCCCCTGGACCTTGGGAAATAGATTTTAGAGGCTCTGCCATGATCTGATGTAGGGGTTCCTCCAGCCGGCAAGTTCTTTCAGGGGTCTCATTTCAAGGACAAATTTCTTTCTATACAAATGTCTAGCTGAGAATTGTGTAGAAGCCAACTGAAATGTGTTTTCCCATACATAACTTCACTTTGGTGCAAGCATTTTTTGAAACAATGCATTTGAAAGCTGAAGTCAGATGAAGTTGTAATGAACACACATCTTTCAGGACAGAATGATAGCATCCTCTTTACTTTTAACTTTACTTTTCACATAACTCTAATTGCACTGTGGGAGGCAGATGCATATAGAAGAAACCATCTTCAAGTGAGAAAATTTGAAAGTTCCTGTGCCCACAAATCCTAATGGATACAGAGGTCTGAAAAGCACTCTTCAGTTTTACCTGATTCCTAAAAAGATGCTGCAGTCTTACTTGTTGCAGATATTTGGGTGTATTTGAAGTCTAATGGTTTTATGATTTTCCCTACGTGTATTTTTAGCCTTGAAGATATAATTTAGGATTTCTTTTCACTACCTAAAGTAGTCTTTGTAACAGTAAATTATGTCAAAAGGTGAAGAACCCAAGACCATCAAAGATCATTGACTGGTAAGTAAGCTGCTTTGTGAGAATCCAATTGAAAATTTCAGAAAATTCACTCTCATTTTCTCCAGCACTTTGACAAAAATACCACTCATCAGTTACTTGCTACTCAGGAGTCCCAGCAGCCAGCCCCAAAGAAGTGTCAGGGGTGTGTGATGCCTCCCAGAGTTCTTCACTGTCATGCTGGAGTATATAGTAATGGCGCACCATGTAATGAACAAGTATCTATGCCAGGAATCGTACTAGCCCTCCATGTTACATCTAATCCTCCAAACCTATAAAGTAGGTGGTAGTATCCTCGTCTGGCAATGGAGAGGATGAGTGTGCATAAGCAACTTATCCAACGTCACACAGGTGACAAGTATCCGAGCACATCAGGTTCCAAGATCCATGTTCTTTTTACAACCTGTACTACTAAGACCAGCATAAGGCCTTAGCCCCTGAAGAAAGAGAAAAGGCAACTCTGCTCTGGAAATGTTTATCATTTCCCCTTCCCAAAAGGCTCACCTTCCCTAATGCAAAAAAAAAAATACATGCATCCTGAAAAATAGGTTACCTCACCTCTCACTAGGTTGTATCTACTGCAAAAGCACTCATTAGTGTTGCAATATTAAATAGTGATTTCTCTTTGTAGGACTCATTTCTAACCCAGCTGGCTTCTAGAGGTGTCAATCTAATAAGAGGAAATTTTATTTTGCTAAGCATTTGGAGGTCTGAGTAGTTACGTTTGGGGAGGGCTGAATTGCTCTGGTCAATGGAGGAAAAGAATTTACATCAGTGAAGGTTGGGGAAGTGGGTAGACAAGAAAACAAGGTGACAGCAGCACTGAAGTTTCAACTTTAGATATCAAGTTAAAATTGGCAAATGTATGGTGCAAATTAATTTCTTATAGAAACAAATGGAAGGGGGCATTCAGCTATCGTGTTGATATGGAACAAAAGAGACCCAAAGCCAAGGAGATCTTGATAATAGAAGTATCCAAGAATTCATAGAATTCTGGGGGTTACTTTATCTGGTATCAGAAAGTTGAGAGATAAGTCTTTTCAAAGCACTCTCACCTAGCTCTGAAGAGAAAGCTATAGCTGTCATCTGGTTGATACATTTACTTAAGACTGCACATAGACATGGGGATAAATTAATAGATTGAAGAGCCTTAAACCAAATATTAGCAATCAAACCCAGACACATTAGAGAAAAAAATGTTTATAATATTTGCAATGTCTGAAATGTCACTGATTAATGTCAGAAATATATAGGTAGCTTTTCCAAGTCAATGAGAAAAAAAGACAAAGTGTAATAGAAAAATGGGATATTCACAAAGGAGAAGCCCAAATGGTTAGCAAGTCTATAAAGAGATCCCCAACCTCACTAACTTTCAGGAAATAGGGACACTGATACCACTTTACAGTCACAAATTAGACGGACAGAAAATACCAAGGGGTAACAAGATTGTTAGAAGATGAGGCCTTCAGTCCTAGCCGGTTTGGCTCAGTGGATAGAGCGTCGGCCTTCGGACTGAGGGGTCCCAGGTTCGATTTCGGTCAAGGACATGTATCTTGGTTGTGGGCACATCCCCAGTAGGGGGCTTGCGGGAGGCAGCTGATGGATGTTTCTCTCTCTTCAATGTTTCTAACTCTATCCCTCTCCCTTCCTCTCTGTAAAAAATCAATAAAATATTTTTTTTTTTTTAAAAGAAGAAGAAGATGAGGCCTTCATCTCCTGCTAATAAGAGTGTAAACTGGTCCTGGTTGGTTTGGCTCAGTAGATAGAGCTTTGGCCTGTTGACTGAAGGGTCCCGGTTTTTTTCCAGTCAAGGGCACATGCATGGGTTGCGGCCCTGATCCCCAGTAGGGGGCATGCTGGAGGCAACCAATCAATGATTCTCTCTCATCATTGATATTTCTATCTCTTTCTCTCCCTCTCCCTTCCTCTCTGAAACCAATAAAAACATTTTTTTAAAAAAGAGTGTAAACTGGTTCAGCCCATCCTTCCTTTAGCCAATGACTCTATATAACCAGGGTTCCATTCCTGGGGACACTCCCAAACTCACAGAGATCTATAGGCATGGTCATCTTAGCATCACAGACTTTGCAGCATCAGGGAGTTGAGTAGAGACTAGAGAAGAATCAAAGAATACTGGGTGAAGGGCTACCTACCATGGAAAGCCTTACATCAGAAACACCGAACTAGACCTGCATACCGAAACGCTTAAGAAACAAAAGACTTATGACACCATATACATTGAGTGGCCAGATTATTATGATCTCTGAATGCATAATAATCTGGCCACTCTGTGTGTGTGTGTGTGCGTGTGTGTATGTGTATGTGTATATATATATATATACCGGTGCATGAATTTGTGCATGGGTGGGGTCCAGCCAGCCTGGCCAGAGGGAGGGGGACATGTGCAGTTGGCCGGCCTGCCTGCTAGTCGAACTCCTGGTCGAGGGGACAATTTGCATATTAGCCTTTTATTATATAGGATATACACTGAGTGGCCAGATTATTATGCATTTAGAGATCATAATAATCTGGCCACTCAGTGTATATGAACTACAAACACATACAAAGAAACACCATATATTTTACATGGAATCATACATAACCAACGACTTTAGACTGACTTCCTATGTGAAACAGATGAAGAGAACAAATAAAATAAAACAGAAGGGGCATTACAGGCTGATGATTTAAACCATCATGAGGTGAAGAATATGATTATCTCAAGTCCCTGCACCTGAGGTCCCCCCAAAAAACTGCCAGGTTTTAATCATTTCTTTACTCTCTCTTCCCTGAGTCACCCCCATTACAGTATTTCCTATGTGATTGGATTGGACAGTAAATGATTGGATGAAAAATCCTGGTGAGGCATACAACCTGTGGCCTCAGAATCAGGAAGCCTGAAGATGACTGTGGGGTTGGGGGGAGAGAGAAAGGGGTAAACAGTCCTGGTTGACAAATGGTCTTGCAGCTGCAGAACCTATTTTTCCCATCAACAATATCTCTATGTAACTCCAATATGTAAGAAAGGAGAGAAAAGGTGCTGGTTGAATAGGTGTGCCCATTCATCCACACCCCACAGTCCCCAAAGCAAATCCTTAAATCTCTATGAGAGTTCTGAAAACCTCCGATCTAGAAATCCTTGCATGTATAAGCCAAGTCAGGAGCAGTGCACGGGTCAGTGAACTTTATAAAAAGCCAGGGTAGAATCATTTGTCAGCAGTCCGTAGAGAGACAGGTCCTGGACCTGAGGGTAGGCTGCCTGGGACAAGAATGGGAAACCTGAGAGATGGGCTTTTGCTGCTACAACTCTTGCTTTATCCTTTAAAACCAAATTAACAAGGCTCTTTTGTTTTTATGAGCCTCGTATTATATATTCGATTTGTTGGTGCCACGTAAGTGGGGTAAGCAAATTTAAACAAAACAGCTTCTGCCTCTTCTGAGTTCCTCTCATTCAGAGGACTATGAACCAGGATCCAGTCCATTTCATGTGGGAATGACTCAAGGACTTGGGAACATTTAGCCTGGAGAAGACTTGAGATGGTATTCTAGCTCATGTCCAAGATACCTGCCAGGTAGAAGAGGAAATCAATCTGTTCTGTGTTGCTTCCAAAGAACATAGCTGGGATTAATAAATGGAAATTACTCAGAAGTCAATATCAGCTCAAACGAAGGAAGAACTCTGTCACAGTGAAACTGTCTAAAGTGAAAACAGAGAGTTCCCCATCACTCCAGGTGTTCAAGCAAAGACTAAACTCGAATCTGGCAATGAAGTAGCAAGACTTGAAGTGTCCAAGCAAATGACCTCATAGATCTGCTCCAGCCCAAGATCACATCATGCCATGTACTCAGGGACCTGCCGCCTGCACTTGCTCAGGTTTTAGGCTCTTGCTGGTGTTGTATTTTAGGTTCTCCATGTGAGATGAACCACAGCTAAATGCAACTTCTGGTGCCACTTACTTAGAATGTATAATCAGTCCCTGCAAAAGCAGATGAGCCAGTAAAATAAAGTCTACCATCTGTCTCTCCATGTTTTTTTCAACAATCTTCTTACTAGCTCCTGAGAAAAATCTTCTCTGTGCAGCCGTGAATCAGGCTGATTTGAAACCATTACCAGAGAGAATGGTGTGCCAGAATCAAGGAGCAACTCTGAAGTGAGAATAAATATAGCAAATAAATTCTAGGGTAGGCTGACACACTGGGAACAGTCCGGAGCCAGAGGTTCATCAGATGATGTCGAATACTGCGGTCATGATTAAGAGTGTCCCTCACAGCATGAAGCTCAAGTTGGTGCCCTCTGGTTGAGACTCTGCACATTGGTTGTTTGCCCAGACACGAATTTATTTTGACCAAAATTAGTCTTAATCAGCTTGCCTTGAGTAATGATGTAGCCAAAAAAAACACAACCAGAAGGCAGTTTAAGAGGCTTCTCCAACAATTCATAAGAGAAAATAGAACTTAAAAAATATATATTTTGTAAAGGATTAATCCCTCTCCTGCATTATTTAGTTTAACTGGTGTTAGCAAAAGCCATGGCTGTCCACTGCAAAAAGGGGATGAGAAGGGGACTATGGGGGGACCAGTGCCTTACAATAGTCAGGGCAGGGGGTTGTATTGAGAAGTTCTGCTGTGGACTTCCCCCGCTCCTTCTGTGCAGGTGCCTCCTGAGGCTTTAGAGTTAAGTCGATGGCTTATTTTGAATGTCTGTCAAAAGTGTGCATGATTGGGCTTCTGACCACTCTAAATTACTATGGATTACAAGCAAGACTAAAAATGTGCTGGCTCACCCTGGCCAGTGTGGTTCAGCTGGTTGGAGCACCGTCTCTCACACCAAAAGGTGGCAGGTTCGATTCCCCATCAGGGCACCTACCGAGGTTGCTGGTTTAACCACCAGTCCCTGGGAGTGCATGGGAGGCAACTGATTGATATTTCTCTCTCACGTTGATATATCTCTCTCTCGCGCGCACGCTCTGCTGGCTCGCTCTCTCTCTCTCTCTCTCTCTCTCTCCCCCACCAATTAAAAAAAAATTAATAAATAAATAATGAAAATGTGCTGGTGCAACTTTTTCCTCCAATATAGTGATTATAAGCCACATATTTACAAAAATTGATGACATCCAGCTTGTCATGAAAACATTTTGATTGCAATCAACCTCATCATCCATAGGAATTCCTTCATTTCACATTCAAGTGCAGGTTTCTTTCTTTCCATAAATGAGACTAAACTCTCTCCCTGAAAAAAATGCACTTGATATCTCATACTGACAGGAAAACAGGGGTGGGAGGGGGGAGCAGGCAACACCACAATTCTATGTCCCTGGCACATAGAAATAAAACTACTGACCCCAGAGACTCAAAGGAAGTATATTCTTTATATATATATATATTTTATTTATTTTTTTATTTTAATTTTTTTTAAATATATTTTATTGATTTTTTTTTTACAAAGGAAGTATATTCTTAACTTGAATCCAAGTATCCCTTGGGGTTCTGATGACTGATTCTCAAAGTCAACAAAATTTTATTGAATTTTTTTAATTCTTAGTTTCATTAAAAAGGTAATTTTAAAACTTACCATAAGGCATACTGAAAAACATAATGAAAAAGATCATTAAGTGTTGGAACCCACTGTCTAGTGTATAGTATTCTGCCTAAGATGGCAGCCCCCACACTGTTGCTTTTGTCTGTCCACCATCCCCTTCCTCTCTCCCCCAAACCCCCACCCACCAGCACCATGGACGAACTTCGTATATGTTGTCTGTAAGCACAAAGGAGGCAACAACACAAGAGTAAAGCCAAAGGAAAGCCAGGAGCAAAGAGAGAATTCCTTCTCCACTTCAGGTAACCCAACCTCAGGCCTGTGAACCCATTGCCCAGGGGACAACCATGGTTAACATCTGAGTAGATAAACATCCTTACAGATATTTTTATATTATACTAGAGGCCCGTTGCATGAAGATTCATGCAACAGGCCTTCCTTCCCCTGGCTGCCGGCACCAGTTTTCCACCGGCACCCAGGAACCAGGCCTTCGCTCCAGCCACAGCGGAGAAGCCAAGCCTCTTCAGTCGTCTTCAGTCTTCAGTCTTCAGTCTTCGCTCTGCATCTGTGTATGCAAATTAACCCTCCATCTTTGTTGGGTTAATTTGCATACTCACTTCTGATTGGCTGGTGGGCATCGCAGAGGTACAGTCAATTTGTACTTTCCCTTCTATTAGTGTGTGTGTGTGTGTGTGTGCGCGTGTGTGTGTGTGTGTGTATTTATATATATATATTATTTCAGAGAGTAAGGGAGAAGGAGAGAGATAGAAATATTAATGATGAGAGAGAATAATTGATTGGCTGCCTCCTGCAAGCCTCCTACTGGGGAATGAGCCCGCAACCTGGGCATGTGCCCTAGACCAGAATCAAATCCAGGAGCCTTCAGTCCGCAGGCCGACGCTCTATCCACTGAGCCAAACCAGCTAGGGCCTTACAGACATTTTTATATGCATACATATACAAGCATTTTAATCACTTTTTCAACTTTCAATGTAGACTGGATTCCAGACAAAGATCTCTAGGGTTAACCTAAAAGGAATATAAAACCATAGGGTTAACCCTTTGCACTCGCTCGCTTTTTTCTCGATTCCTTTATTCTACTCGGGATTTAATTTTTTAAATACCCCAGATTTTACAAAGCACGGCAGTAGAATAAAAAACTGGAGTTTCTTTTCATACAAACTTATTTATTTGGATTTTTTTATATTTCAAATTATTGATACATTCAATACAATTCGACATACGAGCTGCTACCGATGCTAACCGTGTCAAGTCACACTGGACATCCAAGTGCAAAAGGTTAAATCAATAGAAGAGGCAGGAATGGGACAGGTGGCAGGGCCTTACACTTATGTCTTCTCTAGGCTTTCTGGAAGCTGAGCATTTCTCTGCTCCAAGGTCTACAAGCATAATTGTTTTTGCTAAGTAATGTGTTTAGATAAGTGATGTCGAAAGGATCACAATTTTTTTTTTCATTCTCAGCTTTTATTAGAAACATGGAAGTGCCATTATCACCATCCTCCTTGGAGACATTTGAGAACATAATGAGCTTGTCCTTCCGTATAAGTAGAGAATTCAAACCGAAAGAATCCTTCCAATGAATCACATTAACATGAATTCCAAGTGTCTTTAAACATTTGGACCTGAAAAGAGATATTAGGTTGTGTGTTGTTTTTTTCTGAATCAAAATGCATCTTCTTACTTAATGCGATGATGCGTTTCCACAGAACCTGCCCCCACTGCACTTCAATGAAACCAAAGATCCAGAGAGGTCACAAGAAAGCCATTGACGTGACTTTCAACTTAAACTTATTAGGGGCCCTTTCAGAAAACCAAGGATAAAGAGAAAATTCTAAAACTTCCAAAGAAAATAAACAAATAGAGCAGAAGATATTGCATTTCTCAGTGTAACACTGGGGCAGGAAGACAATGGAACAGTATCTTGGAATTATTTTTGGCTTGTAATTATTACCTAGTCTTTTAAGAATGAGAGAAATTTTAATATTTTCTAATATTTAAGAACTTAAAAAGTTTGTTACCCATGAGCTCTCTCTGAAAAAAAAAAATGTCTAGACAAAGTGCACAGCAGAAAACAAGAACAAGAACAAAAAATTAACCTGGAAGAGAATACAGAATAATAGAAACCTGGAATTACTTCACCACATGAGTGATTCCGGGGGAAAGGATAGGCGGAAAAGAAGGAAAGGCATGCTGAGTTTCTTCCATTTTTGAGTGAAGGAAGCTGATATTGGGTAGAAAATGTGGGATTTAATATGTATACTGATGGTTTTAATGTGGAAAGGAAGGTATATGTAACTTTGTCATCCTTCTTAAGCAATACACTAACAATCCTACCTAATAAAATAGTAATATGCAAATTGACCGCACCTTCGCTATGCCCAAGCCACGCCCACCAGCCAATCAGGGCATGTATGCAAATTACCCAACAAAGATGGTGGTTAATTTGCATATGCTGAGGGAGGGAGGAGTGAAGACTGAAGACAACTTAGAAGGAAGAGGGAGGAAAAGTGGAAAGCACGGTGGCTGCCAGAGGGAAAGCCCGGGCAGGGCGGAGCGGGGCGGAGCGGGGCGGAGCGGGGCGGGCGGCAGCGGCGTGCGGGTGCAGGCGTGGGGGCCGCAATGGCGGCAGCAGCGGCAGCACACGTGGCCACAGCAGCCGCTTGCAGGATTCTTCCTGCAAATGGGCTACTAGTAGGAGCTATAAAAAACCAACTGACAAATTTGTCTTTATAAAAATTTTAAATTCTTGTGGGCCAAAGAAACTAGGAACAGTGTGAAAATGGCAAGGATCAGACAAACTTTACACTGGAAGAAAATATTGATAAATCACATGTCCAACAAAGAATTTATATCCAAAATATATTAAGAACTCTCAAAAACCAACAGTAAGAAACAAAATTACCTTTTTTTATGAGCAAATTATACACTTTACCAAAAAGAAAATGAAGAAGGCAAATAGGCATAGGCAAAAAAAAAAATATTCTAAAATTCTACATTATTAGGCATTAGGGAAATGCAAATTAAAATCACAAAAAGCTACCATGACATATTTATTAGAGTGAATAAAATAAAAATACAATACCATCTGCTGAGCAAAATGCAGAGCAAATGGAACTCTCCATGCATTGATGATGGGAATGCAAATGGTAAAGCCATTTTGGGAAAAAGATAAAAAATACTTTCAAGTATATACAAGGTGTCCCCCAAAAAGGTATATATACTTTAACAGCTGATTCTATTACATTTTGAAAATTGAATGTATTTTAATAAATACTGCCTTTTTAATTATTCAAAGCATGTATATATTTTGGGGGGACACCCTGTATATCTTGACTGTGGTAGGTTGTTACAATTGTATAGATTTGTCAAAGCTCATTAAACTCTATGGTTAAAAGGGGTAAATTCTATTTTATATAAATCATATCTCCATAAACCAGGGTTTTTATTTTTTTTTTTAAACCAGGGTTTTTAAATGCATGCAGAATTTAAAAGTTCCACATTATACTAAAAAATGTTGTGTTTAAATACATCCCACATCTGCCCTAACCGGTTTGGCTCAGTGGATCGAGCGTCGGCCTGCGGACTCAAGGGTCCCAGGTTCGATTCCAGTCAAGGACATGTACCTTGGTTGCGGGCACATCCCCAGTAGGGGGTGTGCAAGAGGCAGCTGATCGATGTTTCTCTCTCATCGATGTTTCTAACTCTCTATCCCTCTCTCTTCCTCTCTGTAAAAAATCAATAAAATATATTTTTAAAAAATAAAAATAAAAAAATAAATACATCCCACATCAAAGTTCAAACATATTGTCATGTTTAATTTTGTAACAAAGGGATGAGCCCATATGTATTTTTTCAAGAATCATTAGTGGTATTTTTAAATGTATGCATATGATCTATTCCATAGTAACAACTGATTCATATCATGTAAATATTTATGGAAAGTACTTATTCTTTTTTAGCTGTGCATTGCACATTCTAAACATGTAGAATGTTCAGATATGAAAGATGATTATGTGACTTGAAAAGTATTTTTTTGCTGCTTAATACAAAATAAAAGGTAGCTTATTTTATATCATTAAAAAACACTTCCTTCATCAAAAAAAATATTCCCTAATAAAAGAATATTTTGAAATGATATTTCTATGTTAAAATTGATAGAGTGCTCCCCAAGTGATGCTTAAAAGAACACATTTTTCTATATCAATAAGGAACAAAAAGTAAAAGCAAATCCCAATTAACCAAAAAAAAGGAAAATTTGCAAAATTATTAAAAATAGTTAAATGTGGGGTGAGAAAAGATTTGGCAGTAAACATAAACAACTATTTTAAAGTAAGGATAATATTCTAAACTACATATTAATAATTATCATTATCAATGCTCTATAAATAGCTGTTGAAGTGTGAAATAATAAACTGAGCCATCACAAATAGAGAACATAAACAGACCAACAGACTAATCACAGAAGTAGAAACAGTTATAAAAAACTTATGCCCCAAAATAACAAATAGTACTAACAAAATAGTACTAAACAAAATAGCACTACATAAAATAGTACTAAAGTACTATTTGTTACATTTCCAAACCACAATTTACCCCCTTGTTGTTACCAACACTTTTCCAAAATATAGAAAACAGTATGTACTCAATTTGTTTTTATGAAGTAAATGTGGTTTTGATCATAAAACCTAAAGGCATCCAGAAAAAGAATTAAATGATAGCTTAATCCTGCTTTTATAGTTACATCCAAAAATCCAAAATAAAATCAAGGGCACAAGATGTGAGTTTAGAGGACCAACTCCACTGGGGATTGGCTTCAGTGAGGGGGCCAAGGCACAGGCCAGAGGGCATCGCCAAGGAGACACTGCAACAATGACATACAGGCCCCACCCCTAGCCCAGAGGGCTCGGTTCAGACAGTCAAGCAGGCACTGTGCAAGGCTGGGCATACAGGACCAACATCGTGGAGCTTACCTTCCACGGGAGGAAGTAGACCCTTGTTAAGAAAAATAACCAAATGTTGGAAATAAAGCATAAAGGTGACTCTGTGTCTTTTCAAAGTCATATCAAAGCTTTAAGAGCCCCTACCACTTCCCCAGGGACTATTTCATCCTCTGGCAGAATGTCCTTTTTTTTTTTTTTACTTGATTTTTTATTACTGATTAAGACCAAGGCTCTGTGAAGTTACTTGTTAACTTGCAAGCATAGACTTTTGTCTAGCGGAGATGCAAATGACCTTGGCCTAGTCCAAACGATAAGCACACAGGTTGGAGTTTCATTGCTCGGTACGGCATTAACCTATCTAGTCTGTAACGCAGCAAACTTGCTTCAGCGTGCCTTTCCCGCCTGACAAATGTTTTCTCGAATCAGCCCATTCATTCTTCTAATTTCCCCAGTTAGATAAGCCTTTGATATGTGCTCACTAAACATTTGGACGAAAGCCATGTTTTTAACTTTTTAAAAATTATACCGTTTATACCTTCAACAAATGATGACACAAATAACCCCTCATTACAATTGCGGAAGGGCTATGAAGGCAAAGAAAAAAAAAAAAACCTATTTGGCCTGAGGGGCCCTGAAGGAAATGGTGCTTAAACAAAGGCCTGGAGGCTGGCTGGACTTGCAGGAAACCCAGGCACAGGAAAGAGCCCACAGGAGTTGGCCCTTCCTAGGGTGATTTTCTCACTCCATATCAGACTCCCAGAGCCCCAGAGCAAAGTAACCAAAAATGACCCTCTTCCATTGCTGCAGCAGAATTGTCTTGTATTTTCTACACCAACGCAGTCTTCAAAATAAAAACAATAAATAATAATGGTAGTAATGTCTACCACTCACTCAGGGTTTACTTACAACGCTCCGGGTTCGGTACTAAACACTTGGAGTAAATTACCTTTCATCCTCATGGCAATCTGACAAGGTTGCTACCATTATTATCTCCATTTTACAGATGAGAAAACTGAGGCTGGGAGGGGTTAAGGTATACGCCCAAAGGTACACAACAGGCCTGCCTGATTCCATACCTTAACTCTTTTTTGCGATCCTGCCTCTTCCAACGACATTTCTTCATGGTGTGTGCTACTTCATAATAGGGAAGGGGTGCATTATTTTTCTGTTTGTTTGTTGAACAGATCTCTTGTAGATTAAAACATCATGGCTTAAGAACAACATATATGAAGGGAGCTGTGGTTCAATGCTTACATGTATTGGTCCTGTTCGTTTCCTAAAGCTTCCTGCTCCCACTGACTTGCAAGTGAAAAGCAGGGTTTGCTCAGAGTGGCTTTTCAACATAAAGTGCCTTGGAGAAAAGCTGTTTACTCAGTGCCTCTGCTTTTAACTGTTCCCCAGCGCAGGGCCCTCGGTTGCCTTTCTTTCGTCGATAAGCCCTGAGCTCCTGTCCAAAAGCTTTTATCCCCACTGAGGAGGCAAAAATACTTCTCCACCATTGACCTTGACGCTGGTTCTGAGTCTCTCTTGTGGTTGTTTGCCTGTTTAGCCAACGGTTGAGAGGTCATTGTGAGCAGACAATCCATTGCCTTGATTGTGAGTAAGATTCCCAGAGTTCGCTGATAGGTTTTCCGTTCCTTTCCTTTCTCCACTGACACTGCCTGCTTTTAGGCTGAGGATTATATAAAAATGCAAGTTTCCAGCTGCCTTTCTTAATCTTACATTCAAAGAGAATACATGTGTCAGAAATATTTTCCAAGTGATCCAAAGGGGTATTGAATTCTTTCCTGGGTCCCTGTGGCTTGGAGTCTAATACCAACCCTGACCCTTCTTGGCTTTTGTTTCTTAATCTTGAACAGCCTCAAACAAAATCACAGAATTCTATGATCGCTCCACTAGAGGCACCGGAGAGGTCATCAGGTCATCTAGTCCAACCTCCACATCTTACACAGGAGAACGCAGGAAAAGTTCCACTGCCGAGACTTCCAGTGAATATATTAATATTAGTGGTGGGTATTTTTAATCCTCACCCAAGGATATTTTTCTATTGATTTTTAGAGAGCGTGGAAGAGAGAGGGAAAGACAGAGAGAAACATCGATGTGAGAGAAAAACATTGATTGATTGCCTCCTGCACATGCCCCAACCAGGGCCCAGGCCGGAGAGGAGTCTGCAGCCGAGGTATGTGCCCTTGACTGGAATCGAACCTGGACCCTTCGGTCCACAGGCCGATGCTCCATCCACTGAGCCAAACTGGCTAGAGTATATGAATACTTTTTTACCTTCCTAATTGTACACTCTTTGTAAACAAAGACCCCCAACTCAAACTCTTTTGTGCCTCATTTGCTACATATATCTATGTATGTAGTAAACATTTAGAAGGGATGGGGGAATAGATGTTTTATAGGATCTTCTGTTCAAAAACCTTTGCTTTAAACTGAATGGGAATAGATCGAACCCATAAGAGATGCACAATGAAACATTCAAAGACCTGGAGAAACTTTATCTCAGCTCAATGGATCCCTTACGGGATGCTTTGGATTTTATTCTGTTTGCTTTTATTCTGCATGCAGTAAATACATAGAGACACCATTACAAAAGGTTCAGGCAACACATAACTATACAGAGTAAAATATGAAGCACCTCCAACTTTCCTTCTCCTTCTCACTTCCCTCCTGATTGTCAGCCACTATGTGTAGTACGCCATCAGCATCTGTAGACACAAGCGGCGGACCTTCCCCACACGCCACGCATGTCTATAAAAAAAAATGTTTTCCCTAAGTGGCAGCCCTGACCAACTTTAAAATCATTTTTTGTGAGAATTTTCAGCTGAAAATATTCAAGAACACCCAAATTGTGAGTAACATCTATACTAATAAAAGAGTAATATGCTAATTAGACTGAGAGACCTTCCGGGAGACCTTCTGGACGTCCTTCCAGACAAAGCCATGGTGGCGGGGCTGAGGCAGAGGCAGTTAGGGGTGATCAGGCCAGGAGGGGAGGGCAGTTGGGGGTAATCAGGCCAGTGGAAGGGGGCAGTTGGGAGTGAGCAGGCCAGTGGGGGGGGGCGGGGGGGGTAAGTTGGGGGCGAGCAAGCCGGCAGGGTGGGGGCAGTTGGGGGCAATCAGGCTGGTGGGGGGAGAGGCAGTTGGGGGCTAGCAGGCCGGCAGGGGGGCAGTTGGGAGCGAGAAGGCCGGCAGGTGGGGGCAGTTGGGGGCGAGCAGGCCGGCAGGCAGAGTGGTTAGGGGCAATCAGGCAGGCAGGCAGATGAGCGGTTAGGAGCCAGCGGTCCTGGATTGCGAGAGGGATGTCTGACTAAACTGGCAGTTGGACATCCCCCGAGGGGTCCCAGATTGCAGAGGGTGAGGGCCGGGCTGAGGGACACCCCCCCGCCCCCGTGCACAAATTTTGTGCACTGGGCCACTAGTTTATTTTTATAATATTCATTGCAAATTGAGTTTTTTAATTAAATTCAAAATATCATGGTGTGTGGGGATGGTTTCCATTTTGGATGTGTGGCAGTTAACTGGTTAAAGTGTGTTCTTACAGTCCTTGTCAATATCTTCCTACACATATGTAGGGTTTGATTTTTGTTTTACATATATGAGACCATGCTTTATTCATTGTTCTGAAACTTGCTTTTTCACTTAAAAATGCATTTTGGAGATCTCTCCATATCAGTACATTCCATCAAATGGGTGTTTCATAACTTACTTAGCCCTTCTATGGATGAGCCCTGAAAGTGGCTGTAATTTTTTCCTACAATGAACAATACTGCATGGATGTGAGCATTAATTCAGAATGGATTCCTACAATGACATCATTGAATTGATACTTATTTCTTCTGAGTAAATAGGTCAATGGTAGCAAGCATGATCCAAACCAAGTATTTCAGCAGATGGCCTTGGACGATTCTCTCAAAATTTCTAGGTGCCCCACCTGATTCAGAGAGTGATACTGGTTCAAATGAGATTCAGTTGTGAAAAGCCTTAGGAAAGCAGGAACTATGATATCAATGAAAGGAACTAGTAACCCAAAGATAGCAATATACGTCAAAGAAGTGGGCTTAGAAAGTCCCGTTGCCTCAGTGGCAGATAACTCTGAAGGGCCAACCCTGTTCCAGAATTGCTATGTAAAAAACCACCCTAAAATGTAGTGGCTTAAAACAGCAATAATTTATTAGCTCAAAATTTGAGTGAGTTGGCCATTTGGGCCGCACTCAGTTGGGCAATTCTGCTCTTCTTGCCCAGGCTCACTCCCATGGCTGCAATCAGCTGTATGTCTATTGGTGTAGACTGGCCTAGCTCTGGTGGTTGGTGCTGGTAGTCAGATGAATCCACTGAACTATGTGTCTCCATCGGGCTAGTGGTCTTTTTCCTGTGAGAGCAGAAGGGGTCCCCGGCAGCAAAGGACAAGTCCCAATAAGCAAATACTTTTCAAGTCTCTGCTGAGGCACATTTGCTATTGTCTCATTGGCCAAAGAAGGCCACATAGTCAAACTCAGAGTCAGTGTGGCAGAGCACCAGGCACAGCTTAGAGTCAAGGAGGGGAATTTTGCTAGCAATTTTGCAAACATTCTACCACCGATCGTGTCTAAGTAGAACTGAAGGAGTAACATTACATGGAGACAACAATTCAAAGACAATTTTGACAAAAGTCGCATTCCCTAACATTTTATTGAGCCTTTATTATGTTCAAGGCACTATACATTTATTATCACATGTAATTCTCATACATCCCTATGCAATAGTTATTATCTCCACTTTTCAGGTGAGAAAACTGAGGCTTAGAGAAATTCAGTAACTTTAGCCAAGGTTACTCAGCTAAGAAGTGGTAGAGCTAGAATTCAAACCCAATTAGCCTGGGCCCAGAGTAAAAACACTTTCCCACCAGGCAACACAGCCACCTCTCCACTAGCCGATGTGCAGGAGATAATGAAAGCCAAAGTCTAGTGTTGGCAATGAAGGGGGGAAAAAAGGGGTAAAGCGGTAACATCAGTAGAACTTACTGATTGGATGTGGGAGTTAGAAAGAAGCATGACAGAAAGATGGACTCATTTCAAACCAGCATGGCAGGGAAAACATGTGAAATTGGAAGTTTTGACTGAGGCCCTGAGCTATGAGAGATATCAGATGCCAAAGGGAGATGTGTGAGACAGACCCACTAGATACACATTTTCAAAGAAAATCCCAAATAATGGTCATCTTCATTCAGATCAAGAATACAAAAGACTCAGGAGAGTAGAAATTTAAGAAGAATTATTGAGGATTTAGTTGAGGGAAAACTCTGCTGTAACACAAACACCCACCTACGGGAAGGTATGGGAGGCACTCCCCCTCATGCTAAGCCCTGTGAGAGGGGTTTCAAGGACATCACTCAGAGAGTTTGACGTGTGTTCCTGGCAGGGAAAAGACACAGGCCACAGATTTCAGATTCCACCTGAGAGAACCAGAGCATTCTTCTGGCTACAGAGTAGACTTGAACTGGAGAGTCATTGAACTTCCTCAGATCAAAGATACATGAGTCCTGAGGACCAGGTGTGAAATCTGCAGCAGGGACATGATCTGAGGCCATTATAAAAGGGATCTTGACCTAGAGGATGGCTTTCCAGGCCAAAGGAGCCCAGTGGTAGTAGGCTGGACCATGCACTGTGGAGACAGAAGTCAAGAGGGGACAGGCAGCGGCCAATTGATAGAGAGGCACTGTTCACATTACACCAGGCGTCCTCAAACTACGGCCCGCGGGCCACATGCGGGTGTTTTTGCCGTTTTGTTTTTTTACTTCAAAATAAGGTATGTGCAGTGTGTATAGGAATTTGTTCATAGTTGTTTTTTTTAAACTATAGTCCGGCCCTCCAACGGTCTGAGGGACAGTGAACTGGCCCCCTGTTTAAAAAGTTTGAGGATCCCTGCATTACAGGGTAACAGAGGGACCCAGATTAGAATTTGCCAGTGCCATTCATTTTGCTTAAGAAGGCAGAATATCAAGGGGTATGGGTTTTTTAAAGATTTCCATTTTTTTAACTGTACACAACTTTTAAATTGAAGGCATTAAAAGGATTATGCTTCCATCATCTATAATACTGTGCAATCCTCTATTCCCTAGATAGGATTGAAAGATATAAGCATTATTGGAATTTGAACCCATTTTTTTCAAGATAATCTGAACTGATCATTTCAGACAGTGTGGACAAATCAAAGCTAAGCATCGTTGACCATGACAAATTAAAACTATTGAAAGAATACATCTTTTTATTTAATTCTCACCTGAGGATATGTTTATTGATTTGAGAGAGAGAGGAAGGGAGAAGGTGAGAGAAACATCAATGTGGGAGAGAAATATTAATTGATTACCTCCCCCTTACTCATCCCGACCAGGGTTCCCACAAACTTAGGTATGTAATCTGACTGGGAATCGAACCCACAAGTTTGTGTGGGGTTTTGTTTTTTGTTTTTTGTGGGTTTTTTGTTTTGTTTTGTTTTGGTTTGGTTTTGTTTTGGGGGTTTTTTTGGTGTATGGGAGCAACCCAGCCAGAGGAAAGAAGACATTATTTTGATCCTTTATTAGTTTCACATTTCAGATGATCTTTAGTGATTTATCATTGTTCATCTCAAATGCTTAAATTATCTATTAAGCTCCTAATAAGTGCCAAGCATTGTGGATATAAAGACAACTAAATCGTAATAAGAAAGCTCTTAGCTCCTCAAGTCCCACAGGAACTGGAGTCCAGGCTGGGGTTGCCAGACTTAGCAAATAAAAAACAGGATGCCCAGTTAAATTTAAGCTCAGATAAACAAAGGGAAAATTTTAGTGTAAGTATGCCCCAAATATTGCATGGAACATTTATACTAAAAAAGTATTCATTGTTTGTCTGAAATTCAAACTTAACTGGGCATCCTGTATTTTATCTGGCAGCCCTCACCCTGGTTTTTGTGGTCTGCAAGTAAAGGGCTTTAACCAGAGGACATCTTTAAAGCGAGCAGCAAAAGAAACAATTACAAACTAGGCTCTGCTTATTTTGCAAACTCGTCTTATTTATCTCCATCAAAGGACAGAACCTGCTCATGCTAACTAAACCTTAATCACAAAGACTTCCTAGCCATATGTCCGTATAGCACACCACACTTTTTAGTATAGTACTTTATTTTTTAGAGCAGTTTAGGTTCACAGCAAACTTGAATGGAAGATATAGAGATTTCTCATATACCTTCTTCCTCACCCAGCCATGGCCTCCCCTCTTATCAGCATCCCCACCAGAGTGGTACGTTTGTTACAATTGATAGACCTACCCTGACACGTCATTATCACCCCAAGTCTAGTTTACATTAAGGTTCACTCTTGACGTTGTACATTCTATGGAGTTGGACAAGTGTATAATAACATATATCCATCACGATGGTATCATACAAAAAAGTGTCACTGTCCTAAAATTCCTCTGTGCCTAACTACTCATCCCTCCCTCTTCCCTAGCCCCGGGCAACCACTGATCTTTTTGCTGTCTCCATAGTTTTGCCTTTTCCAGAATGTCATATAATTGGAATCATATCGCCTTTTCAGATTGATTCCTTTCACTTAGGAACGTGCATTTAAGTTTCCTCCATGTCTCTTCAGAGCTTGATAGCACATTGCTTTTTAGCCCTGAACGGTATTCCATTGCCTGGATGGACCACAGTTTATTTACCCATTCACCTACTGAAGGGTTCAAAAACACTCTCTGTAGTTCCATCTGTCCATTTCGCATATCTGTCCATACGGGTATTTCACACTGGACAAGGCAATGACCAGTTTATAGCTTTGCTATAGGGCCCTTCCCCTACCATTATCACATCTGTTTCACATTTATTCACCCTCAGAGTAATCACGGTAGCACCAACCTCACCTTAGTACTACGCAGGATTCTAACTTTGTCTTGGGCAACCTGAGTAATACCACCCAGATTGCATCTCAGATAAGGAGCTAAACCCTCGACAAACACTTCCCTAACTAAGGGCAAAGGACTACACCTTCAAGTGAATGAATGCTTCTTGTTTTGAACGGATGGACAGAATACCCAATTGGCACTTCATGTGCTAACATTCTATACTGGGTGGAATTATCCAGTTGCCTAGAATAGCTGCAATAATTGACATTTGAGACAAAGTTTGAGCCTTTAATATACCTTACAACTTAACAGACAGTAGACATTCGGAAACAGTTAGTTATAGGTTCCCATACCATCTCAACCACTCACTAGCTGTGTGACCTAGGGCAAATTATTTAACCTCTCTGAAATTAGATTTCCTTATCTGTAAAATAATAATAATAATAATAACAATAATACCTACCTCCTAGGGTTTTGTGAGGATTAAGATCCATATTTTATTTAATGTCTGGGATTATGTGAGTGTAATGGGTTGTTGTTTTTTAATGGCAACAAATTCCTTTCCACTACTCCCATTGAGAGGTGAAATATGTGTCTTCTCCCACTGAGTCTGGGTAGACTTGTGACTGAACCAACAGAGTACAGTGGAAGTGATCTCTATGGCTAAGTCAGAAAAATCCATACAGATTCTGCCTGGTTCTCTTGGGATGCCTGCTCTGGGAGACGTCAGCCCCCTGTACGAAATCTGACTAACCTAAGCTCACCAAGATGGAGAAGCCACATCCAGGCAACAACCGCAGCTAAGCTCCTGGTGGACATCTAGCCTGGTAAAGCCTTCAGATGATGAGCATCTGACTACAACCCACACGAGAGCCACCCAGCTGAGCCCTTTCCAGATTCCTGACCCACAAAATCACAAGCAAAATAAAATGGTTTATATCATGACATAGTGGGGTAGTTTATTACCAAGCAACAGTCACCAGAACAATGAACGATAGTAAATGGGAGCAAATATTAATATTAATGCAGCTTCTAAATCTCATCAGCTCTAGAATCAGGCCTCCTGCTGTCCACGGTGTGAACACCCAGGGGTGTCCCAGCTCAGAATCTGCTCTTACACTTAAAAGAGTTCCCTCTCTTCAGAGCCTAATTTCTTTCAATTCCCTGCTAGGTTTCTTGTCTAACTTCTAGATCAAGAGAGTCTGGATAAACTTCAGATAAACACTTTGAAATTATTTCCTGGAAGCTCACCAAATCGAACATGTGAATCCTCCCAGTCTGCACAATTGAAAACAAGTTATATAATTTCTGTTTCTCTGAGCGGAAAGGGTTGTGCAAGACAGAGAACATTGGGACGGTTGCCTGTCGTCTGGAATCACGCTTTAAATAAATAGACGAACTGCGCTGCACTGAAATGATGAATAATGAAATGGTGGAAATAGAAATTAAAGAGCAAAGGGGACTACAGAAGCTATTTCTGCCTCTCCCTGAGAATTCTTAATGGCTTAGGTTAGGTGTTTATTTCTAAGGGAGTGGATTATTTTTAATGTCTTTGAACATAACGCCTCCATGACATCCATTAGTCCCAAATGCCTGCAATGTACTTCTCAGATCTAAATGTCCCCAAAGGACTGAGAAACAGCTGGAGGTTCACACTGAAATGTGTATGCTTTTCCTTCAGCTATTTAAAATGTTCTATTGGCTACATCAGTTTTTTATGAGATTCATTTTTGATGAGGAAGTGATTTTCTGTAGAGATTAGAATTATTTAAGTTCAACTTTTTCCCTCCTTCCTTCTTTCTTCACTGGTCAACACTCTCCAGGACATCCATTTAGAACGATATCACATGGGATGGTATTGGAATTTTCCTGAAGATGGATAACAACTAGAGATCAAATTTGAATCATGCAATATTATATTCACAGCTGTATCTTCTCCTCCCAGTCCCTACTCTCAGGTCTCGTGGCATGCTGAAGGAACATTACCATGAGCAAGTATTTTTAAAACATTCAGGATTCTAAAATCTTTATGGCAATCACTATTGTTTTAGATATCATGTGAATATCTAGAAATTAAAATTAGACCATCGGTGCGTGGTGTTTTAATCCCCAAACTTGATTGATTATCAGAAACACGTAGATACCTTATAAAAATGTAGATTCCTGGATTTTGCCTCGAAAAAAAAATGGAATCAGAGTCTCTGGGGAAAGGGTTCAAGAATTCATGTGTATATTAGAATCTGCCAAGTGATTTGATGGCCAGCCAGCTTCGATGGTTTCAGCCCACCTGCACCCACACCCTGCCATAAAACATGAAGAAGGAGGAGCTGGAAGGAAGTAGATAGTGTGTTAATAGTAGGAGTAACGCTCACTCAGAATCTCCTCAGGCCAGGATTGGAACAAATTGAAAAGGAGGAATGTGGAGAGCATCACAGTATTTGGACAGGTTCAAGCCTTGGACTGATGAGAGGGCATGGTCCTCTTGTGGTAAAACCACATGCAAGTCCCAGCTTAGAGGACAAAGCCCTCCCAGCACAATTATACCCAAAGGCTAAGGTTGTAAGCTTGACCTTATGGTCTGACCTTGTAGTCCTAGGTAACTAAGGGACGTGGGCTGTAGCAGGTGCAGCAAGTACAGCTTGATAGAGTTCTCAGGTGCATGTAATTAAGTATATTCAAAACTTGTGAGAATATTGAAAACATCTTGACCATTTTCTTGTTTTGCTGACTATAAAATAAAGACTCAGCTTACAGGCTGTGTCACTGTTTCCTTATCCAGGCACAGTGACCCACCTGGCCCCAGCTATATTCTGTTGTCTGTTTTTCTTTAATCCTTCACCACCCCTTCCCCCGGCTCAGGTTCACCATTGGCCGTGCTGGACGCAGTTCAGAGGAAGTAAAATTCTCATTATTCACAGATGATATGATATTGTACATAGAAAACTCTAAAGACTCCACCAAAAACTATTAGATTTAATAAATGAATTTGACAATGTAGCAGGATACAAAAATAACACCCAGAAATCAATGGCATTTTTATACACCAACAATGAATTCTCAGAAATAGAAACTAAACAATCAATCACATTTATCATTGCAAGAAAAATATTAAGATATTTAGGAATAAATTTAACCAAGGTAGTAAAAGACTTGTACTCAGAAAACTACAGGACACTGAAAAATGAGATAGAGGAAGATTTAAACAAGTGGAAGAATATAACATGTTCATGGATTGGTAGAATTAACATCATTAAAAAGTCCATAAAATCCAAAGCAATCCACAGGTTCAATGCAACCCCTATTAACATATCAATGGCATATTTCACAGATCTAGAATAAATACTCCAAAAATGTATATAGAACCATAAAAGACCCCAAATAGCTGCATCAATCTTGAAAAGAACAACAAAATTGGAGGAATCACAATACCAGATTTCAAGTTATACTACAAAACCACCATAATCAAAACAGCCTGGTACTGGCACAAGAACAGGCATATAGATCAATGAAACAGAACAGAGACCCCAGAAATTGACCCAAGCCATCATATTCAATTAGTATTTGACAAAGGAGGCAAGAACATACAATGGAGTCAAGACAGTCTCTTCAATAATTGGTGTTGGCAGTGGAAAGTTACCGGGTTGTAAAATGGAAAGACCCTGCCCCCTAAAGTGTATTTAACCTGTGCTCAAACCCTGCTTCGGGGCCCACAACCTCTGCTCTGTGTTCAGAGTATGTTGTGGGACCGGGCATGCCTGTACCAATAAACCCTTTGCTTTTTGCATGAAAAAAAAAATAATAAAATAAAATAAAAAATAAAAAATAAATAATTGGTGTTGGGAAAATTGGACAGATACATGCAAAAAAAATTAAACTAGACCCCCAACTTATACCATATACAAGAAAAAACTCAAAATGGATAAAAGACTTAAATGTAAGTCAGGAAACCATAAAAATTCTAGGAGAAACAATAGGCAGCAAAATCTCAGACATCTCTCATAGCAATAGGTTTATGGATACATCTCCTAGGGCAAAGAAACCAAGGAGAAAATAAACAAATGGAAATACATCAAAATAAAAAGCTTCTGCACAGCAAAAGAAACCATCAAACAAAACAAAAGGTCCACTGTATGGGATAACTCCAAGTCCACCCAAGTTGAAGAGTTGAACTATACCCTACCAGAGTGGTCGGCAAACTCATTAGTCAACAGAGCCAAATATCAACAGTACAACGATTGAAATTTCTTTTGAGAGCCAAATTTTTTAAACTTCAACTATATAGGTAGGTACATTGTTATTAACTTAATTAGGGTACTCCTAAGCTGGCCTTTGCTAAAAACTCAAGGGGCCAAAGAGCCGCATGTGGCTCGCGAGCCGCAGTTTGCCGACCACTGCCCTACTGTGAAAAGATAAATGAGAAATAAAGAAAATAAAGTAAACTTCCTTGTTTCATCCTTAGCACTGTCCAAAAAAAAATCTTACATTCACTACCACAGAGATCCAAATTCATGCTATATCACATACACACATACACATACACACACACACACACACACACACACACACACACAGCCCTCAAATACAGAATTTAATTTAAAGTGAGGCCTCGGTTAGCAGTATGCAAGGCAAATGGCAGATGCAAACACAAACCCCTACTTGCGTAACATCATCATTCCACGCCTCAAAAAAAGTCTCATAAAGTTCCAAGAACAACTGTACAGCCTACAAGTACAAAACACAGTGTGCCATGAGTGCAGAGCCAGGAAAAACCATTAACCGTGTAGTCAATCCCACAAATACTTGAGTTGTGGAACTGTACAATACAAAATGAAGAACAACAAGGTTTTATGTATTTAAGGAAAGGACAACTTTGAAAATACGTGCCCGAATGCATACCAGAGAGACAGGACAGAAATATAAAATAGAGCTTTCAAGCACAGAAAGTCATATAAGAGGGTCCAACGTGAGTCCAATTGGAGTTCCAGAAGGAACTAACATAGATAATGAGGCGGAGGCACTATTCAAGGAAACCATGGCTGAGAATTTACCAGAATTGATGAGCGATAACAATCCTCAGCATCAAGGTGGATTTTTTAGAAATTTTCCCTGAGACAAATCGGTGAAGCTTCAGAACACCCAAGAAAAAGAGATCACAAAAAGGAATGGCATGCATACAAATGGCAATTATATTATAGCTGAATTCACAGGAGCAAAAATAAAAGACAGTAAAAACAATACCTTTGGCAGTGCCCTCGGCGGTCCGGGATCTTTCTCTTGCTTCAACAGTGTTTGGACGGAACAGACCCAGGGACACGGCCCCCCACCCCCTTTCTTCCAGCCTCCAACCACCCTCCAACCTCTTTTCCAGTCACCACCTTCGGAACCACCTCAGCCATCCTCAGTCTCCCCAAACCGCCACACCATTTTGTTTTCCTTACCTTAACTTCTTGTTGCCGAACAACCACGAGCTCCCAAATTCATCAGAATTGTTCCACCCAGGTGGAGGCCTCCGTCAACCGCCTGGCCAGCCCGCATTTGTGGACCTCCCACACCTACCTCTCTCTGGGCTTCTATTTCGACCTTGACGATGTGGCTCTGGAGGGTGTAGGCCTTGATTTGGCGGAGAAGCTGAGGGCTCCGAGCGTCTCTTAAAGACACAAAACCAGCGCGGTGGCCGCATTCTCTTCCAGGACGTGCTGAAGCCTCCCAGGAGGAGTGGGCAAAACTCAGGATGCCATGGAAGCCGCCCTGGCCTTGGAGAGGAACCTGAGCCAGGCCCTTTGAAGCTGCAGGCCCTGGGTTCTGCCCACACAGACCTTCAACTCTATTCCTCAGGCTCTATTTCCTGGAGAACCACTTCCGGGGTGAGGAGGTGAAACTCATCAAGATGGGCCACACCTGGCTCACCTCCGCAGGTTGGCTGGTCCCCAGGCTGGGCTGGGCGACTATCTCTTCAAAAAGTTTACTCTCAAGCACGACTAGGAGCCTTTGGAGCCCAGAGGACTTTGAGGGGCCCCCCTGCATTCCGCTGGTGTCTGGCTTTTGCCTGAGCCTCCCCCAGAAACATTAGGCATCCTTTTAACCACCCTGAAGTCCTCTCCCATGCATTGGATCAAGAGATGGTGGTCAAAGATATTAGTAAATACATGAGAAAATCTAAACAAATACTAACTGTTTAAAACAACAGAAATAATGTATAATGGGAGGGAAGGCAGAGAGGACTAAAATACTAAAAAATAGTTGAAATATAAAATGAGAGGATAACCAGAATTATAATATTCTATGGTCAATGTATTGTTAGGAAAGAAGGCAAAAATATATATAAACTTTAGATTTTGTTAATAGGCATGTTAAAATATAAATGCTAACCACCAAAATAATAGATATAAAACATAAGATTTCTAAATAGAGGGGAAATAATCAAATGAAAAGTGGAATATATATATATATAAAATTTTCCACTTTTGTATTCACATATAGAAAATGTGAAACAAAATATACTTTTTTTATTTTTTTTATTGATTTCAGAGAGGAAGGGAGAGGGAGAGGGAGAGAGAGATAGAAATATCAATGCTGAGAGAGAATCATTGATTGGCTGCCTCCTGCATGCCCCCCACTGGGGATCGAGCCCACAACCTGGGCATATGCCCCGACCAGGAATCGAACCAGTGATCTCCTGGTTCCTGGGTCAACGCTCAATCACTGAGCTACACCCGGCTGGGCCAAAATATATTCTGATAGATATAGATAGATATAGATATAGATATAGATATAGATATAGATATAGATATAGATATAGATATAGATATAGATATAGATATAGTATACTAGAGGCCCAGTGCATGAAATTCGTGCACAGGGAGAGGGGGGTCCCTCAGCCTGGCCCGCACCCTCTCCAATCCAGGACCCCTCGGGAGATGTTGGACTGCCAGTTGAGGCCCAATCCCTGCAGCAGTCAGACATCCATCTCGCAATCCGGGACTGCTGGCTCCTAACCACTTGCCTGCCTGCCTGCCCGATAGCCCCTAACCACTCTGCCTGTCTGACTGATCACCCCTAACTGCCTCTGCCTGCCGGCCTGATGCCCCTAACCGCTCCCCTGCTTGCCTGATCACCCCTAACCACCTCTGCCTGACTGCCTGATCTTGTCCCTAACTGCTCCCCCACTGGCCTGATCTCTCCCCTAACTGTTTGCTTCCCCACCGACCTGATCACGTCCCTAACTGCTTGCTCCCCCGTGACGGCCTAATCTTGCCCCTAACTGCTCTCCCCTGCCAACCTGATCTCCCCTAACCGCCTCTGCCTCGGCCCCCACCATTGTGACTTTGTCTGGAAGGACGTCGGATGTCCAGAAGACGTCCGGTTGATCCGGTCTATTTAGCATATTACCCTTTTATTAGTATAGATAGATACAGATATGTATATGTATATCTATAATATATAAAAGGTTTAATATAGAAATCTAGCAGATTTTATGTCTTAGTTAAGAAATCTTTATATATATATATGCTAAATATATAGAAAAATTTTGATAAATTTTATTAGATAAAATTTAGGAATTTCTGTGCTTGGGATTGACATTATTTCCGTCCAAATCCTCCATCGCTCTATAAATGTCTCTAATGCTTTCCCAGGCTGGCTCCTCCAGCAACCAGATTCCAGTCCTTACGTAACCTCCCTCCAACTCTTATCAGGCTCTATTTCCAAAGGCTTCTCTCCAGCCTTGAGATACTCCCCTCCATTACAAGACAGCCTTCCCTTGACCTTGAGCTCTTCAGCTACTGATTTGTTTCTCTTGAAAAAGTGGTTTAAGCTGAAACCGGTTTGGCTCAGTGGATAGAGCGTAGGCCTGTGGACTCAAGGGTCCCAGGTTCGATTCCAGTCAAGGGCATGTACCTTGGTTGCGGGCACATCCCCAGTAGGGGGATGTGCAAGAGGCAGCTGATCGATGTTTCTCTCTCATCGATGTTTCTAACTCTCTATCCCTCTCTCTTCCTCTCTGTAAAAAATCAATAAAATATATTTTTTTTAAAAAAAGAAAAAGTGGTTTAGGATCAGAGTCTCCATGTTCATTCCTCAATTCCCTGAAGTCTGGCTTCTGCAAAACTTAATAATAAAATAAAGTCATGCAATTTAAATTATTCATTCTGTGCCAAATGTGTACCTAGATTCTGGTCTTTACAGCATTTGTACCTTTTAGAGATACAATATTTATACATGGAAAATGAATTGTAGAGAAATAGAAGATAAAAATAATCCTAACAACTTCTACCATAAATTTAGCGCTGACTCTATGCCAGGCATCATCCCAGGAGGAAGACAAGGTCACCATTGTTATCCCCTTATTGCAAATGAGTAAACCAAGGCTTAAGGAAGTGAAGCGAACCTCTTAGGATCGCAAAGCTAGTAAATGGCAAGACCAGCATTTGAGCCCAGGTTTGTTCATTGCAAAGTCCACACGTGAGCCACTATATTTTAGAGCTCAGAGTAAAGCACTAAAAAATGGTATTGCAGGCGGAAATGTTTTGAGTGCTTAGGAATGGATGGACTCAGTGCTGCCCAGATTCTTGGGGGAAATTTCAAGAGGCCAAAAGGCACTTCTTCACCTCTGAATGCTGCCTGTCAAAAACTCACTAAGCCTGTCCTGGCTGGTGTGGCTCAGTTGGTTGAGCATGGTCCCTTACACCAACAGGTCACTGGTTCAGTCCTCTTCCGGGGACGGGGACTTCAGTTTAGGTATTCACCATGATCCGGCGTTTGATATACCATCAGAGGCTGTCCTACAATACAGCCTCTAACAAAACTAGACTGTCCCGAACCCCTGGTAACAGAATTGTTTACCTTTATACCAAGAAGGTTGGGAAAGCACCAAAATCTGCATGTGGTGTGTGCCCAGGCCGACTCTCGCGGAGTTCGTGCTGTGAGACCTGAAGTTCTAATGAGGTTGTCTAAAATGAAAGAAACACGTCAGCAGGGCCTATGGTGGATCCACCTGTGCTGAATGTGTCCGTGACAGGTTTAAGCGTGCTTTCCTTATTGAGGAGCAGAAAATCGTTGTGAAAGTGTTGAAGGCACAAGCACAGATTCAGAAAGCTAAATAAGCTTAAAAATGAAGCTTTTTTGACTAATAAAAACAAAAGTCTTATTCTTTTATTTAAAAAATAAAGAAGTCACTGGTTCAATTCCCGCTCAGGGCACATGCCTGGGTTGCAGGTTTGATCCCCAGTAGGGCACATGCAGGAGGCAGCCAATCAATGTTTCTCTCCTCATAGATGTTTCTTTCTCTCTCTCCCTTCCTCTCTGTCTAAAAATCATTTTTTAAAACGTTAAAGCTACTGGAGATTCCAGCATGATGGTCAATATTTAGGTCCAAACTGAAGTCCTACACAAAGAAACATTAATGCTAATCCCTCCACCAATAAAAAAAAGCTTTGCTCTAAGGACAAAACACTGCAAATATTTTCCATCAGTCCCCACAGGTATCTTATTTGGTTGTAAAAATGTGCTTCAGTCAAAGTTTAAAGCAACAAAAAAATCAGCTTCCTAAGTATCAACTGTCCAAACAATACTCAGTTTACATTTTCTTGATTCATAATACATCATTCGATCCACCGGTTAACTTCTAGGAAATAAAAAGTCAACAAAATAATTACTATAAAAACAACATTACAAATTCTAACCACACAGAAATGAACTCACTCAGGGTTCAAAATGTGTTTTTTCTATCCCTTATCTAACTCAAGTTGAAATCAATTTCCTCTCCTTTTCTTTGCTTCCCTCTTTTGTTAACTCATCGTCCTCTCTCCTAAATTCCTGATTTCCTTCTGACTATATTTCATCAACTTCTGAGAATATCATTCATTCTGGCTTGAAATAACAAGTCAGAAATACAGTCTGTGGCCGTTTAATGCAGATGGATCAAATAATGCAGTAATGACACCTGGGTCAGGCACTTCATCTCACCTAAGCACAGTGCCTAGGACAAAGCAGGCACCAATGAACGACTGCAAGATTGACTTGTGCACCCACTATTATGGGCAAGTGTCTTATTAATTTGGTTCCTGGCAGATATGGACTTGAGTCCTGGATGGCACGGCAGGGATAGAGGCTGTGGATGATGGTATGTTGGGATTGAGAAAGGAGATGACAGACAACCTAAATACCCCCCCCCACTCCTGGAAACAGCATGCCCTAGCTATGTGTATCAGTGTGGCGGGTGGGGGGGGGGGAGAGAATAGTTGGGGAAGTTGGAGAAGTGGAAAAGGATTACTGCTTTGAATAAAGTGAGGAACCTAAGGTATTTATGATTTTGATGATACTAGATGGTGATGCACAGTACCTGCCATGGTAAGCAACTTGAAACCAAGTCCATTCACCCTCTCACTGAACCCACCCTGCAGTGCCCACGTGTTAATATGCCCAGGTCACATCCCCAGAAAAATAGCCTTGTCACTAGGCGGCACTGGGTTCTCCCTCCCTTGGCTAACGGCCTACGAGGAGGTGCCTGCACCACAGGCAAGGACTCCAGAGGAGCAGGCACCAGAGATGGACTGGATGAAATTCATTCCAGCTCATCAGGGAACCAAGTGGAAGGAAGGCACGAGCAACACCAGGCTACCCTCTTTCAACAGCAACAACCAAAACTGGCTCACGGAGCAGGCAACTCCAAGCAGGACTGACAGCTGGAACTGAGAATGAATCCCCAGGGCTCCTTAAGGACCTGCAGGTAGAGAGCCTTGCATGGGTCAGGCTCCCAGCAAGAAACCGGTAGCACCTCAATTGGGAAACTGGAGGGGAGTTTAATGAAGGCACTATTTATAAAGATGGATGTTGTTCAAGGGAAACCAGGAAAGGTTAAGTCTACCTTCACCACCCCCGCTATAGGGGCAAGGGAAGAAGGGAGTTATCAGAATCCAGAGAGGACAGAAAAAGATTCCCTGAGCTCACTCTCTCCACCCTGCAAATCCCCGATGTTCCCTGCTGGCTGAACCTAACCAACGCCCCAAGTCCTTAAAGTCCATGCAGGTCAGCCTCGCAGGGAGAGCTGAGAGAAGAATGAAGAGTTGGTCTAGGACAGTGGTCAGCAAACTCATTAGTCAACAGAGTCAAATATCAACAGTACAATGATTGAAATTTCTTTTGAGAGCCAAATTTTTTAAACTTAAACTTCTTCTAACGCCACTTCTTCAAAATAGACTCGCACAGGCCATGGTATTTTGTGGAAGAGCCACACTCAAGGGGCCAAAGAGCCGCATGTGGCTCGAGAACCACAGTTTGCCGACCACAGGTCTAGGAAAGCAGACAGGAGCTGACCAAGGATACTCCTCCCAGGAAGGGCTAAGAGGTGCTCTAAGCCATTTAACTTGTAAAATCATTTTTACCTCATGGTAAAACGTGTATCAAAATCTACAGGAGAAACCAGCTACCTCCTGTTTTCAGAGAACAGAGCTGAGTCTCAGGGAGGAAAAGTAACAGTAAAAAACTAATAAAAAGTAATGAACAAACATGAGATTCAAATTCATCTGCTTGACAACAGAGCCCACTCTTTGGGCCACTCCGATATGCTGCCTCCAACAGTTATATTTTAAAAGCGGAACTCTCAGACTGCAGAAGGACCTGGATATAACCCATTCTATCTCACTGGCTCAAAATCTTGTTTTCTAAAACGACGACATATGGCCATTCTCACATAAAACCCGCCATGAGAGAATTATACAGTCTTACATGAGGACAAGCAGTACAGAAAGTGGTCTGTGTTTGGAAATAGTCAACCCAAAATAAGAAATAAATGAACGTTTGAAAGGGTAGAGTCGCTTGTCTCCGACTGGGCAGAGCTTCAGTTTTCAGAAATGCAGGAAGATTAAAATGAGGCGTCGGAAGAAGCCAACATTACTGATTGTATGAAAGCTTCGAAAGCAAGGCTGATGAGGCAAAATTCCATCCTGCAGACTTTATATTCAGTGAGCAGTGGGCAAAAGGGGGGGTTCTCGTCTTTCCGTAGCAACTTTTTTGAAAAGGAATGCATTCGGTTCCTACTTGACACCTAGGAAAAAGCCAAGTTCGGAAAGCTTAAGCACCTGCTCGCTCATTAGATTAACAACAGTTCATTCTCTTCTCAAGTGTTTTCCGGTTCTCAAAACTCAATAAAGGCTATTGAATGCCTGATTCCTTTTCACGCTCGTAGCAAGTATCTCCATGAACTCCTACATTTCCATATACATATATTTCAAGGCAAGTTCAGACCTTTTTTAATTCTGCAGTAGGGAGGACCCTAGGTAGAAAGGTATTCAGGCACCACAGCCTGACAAAGAAGCACCTCAGCCCGGCCGGTGTGGCTCAGTGATTGAGCGTGGACCCGTGAACCAAGAAGTCACCGGGTCCATTCCCAGGCAGGGCACATGCCCGGGACTGTGGGCTCCATCCCCAGTAGGGGGTGTGCAGAAGGCAGCCGATCAATGATTCTCTCTCATCAGTGTTTCTGTCTCTCTATCCCTCTCCTTTCCCCTCTCTTTAAAAAAAGCAATAAAAACATATTTTAATTTTTTAATATAGTTTTATTGATTTCAGAGAGGAAATTATTTGGTGACATTACCTTTCTTTTTTTTTTTAATATATTTTATTGATTTTTTACAGAGAGGAAGAGAGAGGGATAGAGAGTTAGAAACATCGATGAGAGAGAAACATCGATCAGCTGCCCGCAACCAAGGTACATGCCCTTGACCGGAATCGAACCTGGGAACCTGGGATACAGCAGGCCCACGCTCTATCCACTGAGCCAAACCGGTTTTGGCAACATTACCTTTCGTTGTAATCACATTCACAGGTAACAATCACACCTCTCTTTTTTTTTCTTTTTTATGGGGGGACTGTCTCACCTGTTCTTGATGAGGGGGCTGTCTCACCTGTGTGTGATGGCAGCTCTATCTCCCTGTGTGTGATGGGGGATCTTTCTCACCTGTGTGAGATGGGGGCTCTATCTCACCTGTGTAATGGGGATCTGTCTCACCTGTGTGAAATGGGAGGTTATCTTACCTGTGTGTACTGTGGGCTCTGTATCACCTATTTGTGATAGGGTGTCTATCTCACCTGTATGTGATGGGGGTCTATCTCACCTGTATGTGATGGGGGTCTATCTCACCTGTGTGTGATGGGGTCTATCTCATCTGTGTGTGATGGGGGTCTGCCTCACCTGTATGTGATGGGGGGGGGTCTTTCTCACCTGTATGTAATGTAGGTCTATCTCACCTTTTAAAGCTTGTAATAGGGGAGAGGTCAATGGGGGGGGGGGGGAAGGAGACATATGTAATACTTTAAACAATAAAAAATTTAAATTTTTTAAAAGCTTGTAATAAACCAAATGCTCTAGAACTTTTTACAGATTACTACCAAACTGAATTTTCTCCATTCCATGCTGATGTGATTGCTCTTTTAAATTCCAAGTCCTACATTTATTTCTACTACACTCAGATTTCAAAATGACTTTAACAGGTCTGAATTCTAAGATGAAATGAGCAATCAGAATGTCCTACCTGTCATGCCAGCTCTCAATTCCAGGTTATATTTTTAGCCCAAGTCGTTTTTTTTCGAAGTATTTCTTAATAGTTTATTTATCAAGGGAAACTATTCCTTAGCTCAAATATTCATGTTTCATAGTTCAGGAACATAGGTCAGTGACAAACTTCCATGGAATTCAACCCAAAGAAATTCTTTTCATTCCAAGATCACTTTGCACTCTGAAAGATATCAGCCTTCCTCATCTCCTCAAAATCTTTCATGGGGTCATTATTTCTGTAGAACCCAAGTCATTTTTCTTGAAGATCACCATCTCAGAAACAAAGACAGAAAGCTGATGCAATCAGATCTAACAAGGAAATCGCTGCATAATTCATGCATGGGAGAGAGTTTCGGTGAAGGTGGGAACTGCCCCAGGAATGGCTCAAGCTTGGAGGTAGCAAAAGAAAGGGGAGGTGAACAAAGAAAGCGGGACTAGAGGAAGGATGGGGTGGGAGGTGGTGGGCAACTGAACACATACCTGGTGAGGTTAACAGGTAAGGCAGCCAGGTGTTCATCCCACACCACCTGTGCCAAGCAGAGTGAAGAAGAATGGATGCTTGGATAAAAGAGACCACACAGTGCAGTGGGTAGCTAGAGAGACCCAGAATTACTTCAGGATCTCTCTAGAATCACACTGTGTACGAATATTCTACCAAAATCATATCTTACCTCTCCATTAGAGGCAGTATGACATAAAACAGGAAATCTCAAATATCCAGATAAATACAGAAGCAATAATGTTCTAAAATTTGTAGGAAGCTAACAACAGGAAAAAGAGGTACTAAATTCAACAAACAGAACTAACACCAAAGGAAACAAAGTTAATGGAACAAACAGGTAGAAACTGCAACAAGTACTGGGAAAAACCAATTAGAGTTGTTGGAAAAAACATAAAAATTAAATAAAAACACAGTGGATACAGCTGAGGAGCAATTAATAAGTCAAGAAATTTTCTCAGAATGCAGCCCAAAATTTCAAAGGGATTAAAATATGAAAGAAAAATTGTTGTCATTTAAGTTGCGTTCTATTGTCAAGAAATGAGTCACAGGTTAAACCAACCCAGATTCAAGGGGAGGGCACTACACAAGACTGGGAGGGATGACCCAGTGGGACCACCCTGTATGTGCCTCTATTATCACCTTTCACATAAAGTTATAATTTGTTTACTTGTCAGTTTCACCACTAGATGATGAGTCTCATGAGGGTGCGAAGTATCTCATTTATCTCCTCAACCTACAGGGGCTTGCTCAGTGTCTAGCACATAGCAGAAACTCACTGAAGTTTATGGAATTTAGTTACCCCTATTGTAGTCATCCAATTTACATAGCATCGAGTATCTGGCTTTAAAGGCAGTTCTGGACCATCTGGGCTGTATTTCTCTTTATAAAATTTAAATTAAATTAATTGTTTTCAATGTAAAGGTAACCTCCAGAGAACCAAAGTAGAACATGCCACTTTCAAGACATTAGGAGGAAAAGGAACAAAGAAAAACATAATTAAACAAAAGTCTTCTATACTAATACCTCAGAAGTCTACAAATAAACAAAACCTAATAAACAATACGGCAGATTTGAAAAACCATGTATCAGATTAAAAAGAAAATCTCATGGCTCCAAAAAGCAAAAAGTATGCAAGACATATTGTAACATAACTTAAAATTCATAAAACAAAAATAGCCCCTTCCCTCACCCCTGGCCAAACACTCTTTCCCCATAAAAAAGGCAAACTCTTAAAAAATACTTAGGTAAAAGATGAAATAAAGTAGAAATTATAAACCTAAACAGAACGCTAGCCACAAAAGAAATACAAAAAATAACCAAATGTCTCCTCCCTGAAACCGCCCCGGGTCCCGCCTCCATGCATCCTTGGCTGTGGGCCGCGAGGGAGGGGACGACCTTGAGCTGAGGCAGGTCACGCAGGGGATGGCAGCTGAAGACTGACTGCCAACAGCAGCTGGGACAGGTCCTTCTCAAGGGCCGATTTGGGTGTCCCCATCACCATCTGCATCGCAGACGGAAAGACAGGTCTTGATTGAAAGTCTACCTAAGGGACAGTTAGAGCTCGGGATCCTACCTCTCCCTGACCCCGGCAGAGGAAGAATGTCTTACTCTCTGGAGAAATATATCAGGGAGGCTCCAGACTCATGAAAACCAGGAATAGTGGACAGTTGGGGTGAGGCTTTGGGTTAAAAGTGGTGGATTTTTTTGTTGTTGTTGTTGATTTGAGAGAGAGACATCAATTTGTTGTTCCACTTATTTATGCATTCATTGGTTGGGTTTTGTTGTTTTTTTATGTATCTTTTCCTCAGTGATTAGTTGCTTCCATTTTTTTAAATTTTTTCTATTGATTTCAGAGAGGAAGGGAGAGGGAGAGAGATAGAAACATCAATGATGAGAGAGAATCACTGGCTGGCTGCCTCCTGCATGCCCCCTACTGGGGATTGAGCCTAAACCCAGGCATGTGCCCTTGACCAGAATCGAACCTGGGACCCTTCAGTCCGCAGACTGACATTCTATCCACTGAGCCAAACCAGCTAGGGCCATTGGTTGATTCTTTTATGTGCCCTAACCAGGAATCAAACCTGCAACTTAGGCATATCGGGGTGATGCTCTAACCAAATGAGCTACCTGTCCAGGGCCAAAAGTGGTGGATTTTGTGAAAGTTGCCTCCTAAATGATGACAGCTCCTCCTAGCTCCCTTTCCCAGAACTCCCACTGCCAAGGTGGAGAACCCCAAAGCAGGGGATAGAAAGATCCTTCTGGGGAGAAATTGAACAGCCCATGAGAAAGGACATCCTACATAATAAAGATGTAATATGCAAATGGTCATTACGCTGTCAAGCGTAATGACGGACCGCATAACAACCGGATCACGGATCAGCAGGAGGGTGGGGCAGCGAGCTATAAGCAGGCAGCAGAGAGCTACAGGAGGGGGCAGGGCAGCAAGCTATGAAGGAGGGGTGAGGGGAGGGAGCTACAGGAGGGTGAGGCATGGGGCAGAGAGCTACTGGCGAGCTAATGGCGCACGGATTTGTGCACAGGGATACTAGTATAGATACTAAAATCTCAGGATCTCCCAGTGAAAAA
This sequence comes from Eptesicus fuscus, assembly GCF_027574615.1. Lineage (NCBI taxonomy): Eukaryota > Metazoa > Chordata > Mammalia > Chiroptera > Vespertilionidae > Eptesicus > Eptesicus fuscus. The sequence continues at coordinate 18,798,458 of NC_072490.1, forward strand.
AAAACAGCTCACCCAATCACCCTACAATGCCCAGCCAACCCATGGGGAATTGTTATTTAAGCCTCCATGTCTTAATGGACTGTTTTAACTTTGGTAATAAAATAAATTTAATTTTTAAAAATGAATAGAATAAAGAGAGGGTTCTTTATAAGGACCCTCTAATAATTACTTCCCCAGTTCAACCGAACAGAGCCTAGAAGGTAGCATAGATTCAACCCAACTCTGAACTGTTCTTTCTCTGCGCTGGCTTGAAAATCAGCATCTTCCCTTTAAAAGAGAGCCCAGCCTCAGATTAATTAATGGCTGTGCTGACTCACACTTCCATTCAAGCGCTTCCTGCAGGTTCAGTCTCAAATTAATTAGCGACACTCTCTCTTGCACTTGAATCGCGCGTGTCTCATCTCTTGCAATTATTTAATATGCCTTCTCCGGACAAAAATGTACTCTCTGGCTCTCAATAAACTTGTACAAATTTACTTCCACCCTTCAAACAAGAGGAGAGGAAGCCATCTGTCAGCCCAGGAGGAGCCTCAAGGTGAAGACTTGGTCTGTCTAAATCACACTTTGATTAACAGGAAGCAGGCAGGCTGAAATGGGCAAGTCAGCTATGACTTATCTGTGCTCCAACTCTAGAGAAAATCTCACAGCATGTCACACACACACACACACACACACACACACACACACACACACACACAGAACTGATATAAAAGGCAGAATCATAAAAGGCCAGATCCAAGGCAAATCTTTTTTCTTTTTTTTTTTTTTTTTTGGTTAATCCTCACCTGAGGCTATTTTTTTCCATTGTTTTTTTAGAGTGGAAGAGAGGGAGGGAGGGATGAAAGGAAGGAGGGAGACAAGAGAGAGAGAGAGAGAGAGAGAGAGAGAGAGAGAGAGAGAGAGAAACTTCGATGTGAGAGAGAAACGTCGATTGGTTGCCTCCTGTATGCTCCCAGATGGGATCAGACCTGAAACCTAGGTATGTGCCCTGACCAGGAACTGAACCGACGACCCTTTGGTGCATGGGACAATGCTCCATCAACTGAACCACACCAGCCAGGGTGAGATGGTAGCCAATTTAATAAGACAATAAAAAATATAAAATGTGTAGTGGAAATAAAGAAACAATGCTAGGAAATCTAGCAAAAACACTCTAGAAAGCAACCTAGAAATTTCAAACTTAAAAACTATCAAAATAATAGAATCCACTAATTTAGCCATTTAAAAGAACAACACATAAAAAGATAAGCATTTGCTTAATTACCAGCAATAAGCAGTTAGAAATTGTCATTTTAGAAAATTCTATTCATTATTGCAACAAAACGTATAAAATGCCTCAAAATACACTTGAAAAGAAATGTCCATGATTGATATGACTAAACTATAAAAATGTACTCTAGACTACAGAAGATGGTCTGGATAAAGGGAGAGACATTTTCATGCTTCTGGATGTAAAGTCTCATAATTGTAAAGATATCATTTGCTTCCCAAAGTAATCCATACATTCTCATTGCAAACCCAACCAAAGTCCCAAATGATTCCTTAATGAAATCTGACTGACTGATTCTCCAAATGAGAAAATGTTCAAGGATAGCCAAGCAATGTTTTAAAAGTAAGAACTCCCTGGGCAGGTGGCTCAGATGGTGGGAGCGGCATCCCATATGCCAAAAGTTTGCCCATTCAATTCTTGGTCAGGGCGCATGCCTAAGTTGCAGGTTCAAACCCCTGTCAGAGTGTGTACAGGAGGCAACCCATCGATGTTTCTCTCCCACATTGTTTCTCTCGCTCTCTCCCTTCCTCTCTTTAAAATCAATAAACATATCCTTGGGCCCTAGCTGGTTTGGCTCAGTGGATAGAGTGGGGGCCTGTGGACCGAAGAGTCCCAGGTTCAATTCCGGCCAAGGGCACATGCCCAGGTTTCCAGCTTGGTCCCCAGTGTGGGGCCTGAGGAGGCAGCTGATCAATGATTCTCTCTCATCATTGATGTTTCTATCTCTCTCCCCCTTTCCCTTCCTCTGTGAAATCAATAAAGATATTTTTTTTAAAAAAAGCCTTTAACACGTGTTCATTTTTAAAGAATTTAAAAAAAAATAAACATATCCTTGTGTGAGGATTAAATAAATAAATAAATAAATAAATGGAAGAACGGTATGTGGGACTTAATCTACCAGAAATAAAAAAAAAAAAACAACTTTAAGGTATACTATACTAGACAAAGAGGGAGATGAAAGAAAATAGGAAATTTTAAAATAACCCATTATAGATCAGAATACATTCAGATAATAATAGTACTTCACACCAGTAAGGAAAGCAAGGATTATTCAAGGAATGTCTTGGGGACAACGGGATACTCATTCAGAAAACATTTCAGTTGGATCCCTACCTGACACAAATATTTACCAAAGATCTAGTGGTAAGCTCTAAAGGAAAGAGACATTTCCTGTCCTCACAGAACTAACAGGTGAGAAAACAGATATTAAATCAGAGAACCACACAGATAAATGAAACCACTACTGTAGCAGGGGCTACAAAAAAAAAAAAAAAAAAAAAAGTGCTGCTTTCTACCATGGGCTTTCAAAAGAGTGGGAATTGACTTAGGAAAGTCAGGAAAGCTATCCTGAAGAGGAACTGATTGAACTGAGTCCTGAAATCCCAAAAAAGAATAAGGAGCTCTGGCCATTGTGGTTCAGCTGGTTGACCATGCACCAAGACATCACTGATTGATTGTAAATCAGTGCGCATGCCTGAATTGTGGGCTTGATTGATCCCTAGTAGGGGGTGTGCATGCAAGATGGATGGATGGTTATCCCAGTAGGAGGCAGCCAATGGATTCTTCTCTCTCTCTCTCTCTCTCTTTCCCTCCATCTCCCTTCCATTCTCTCCAAAATCAATAAAAAACTATTTTTAAAAAATAAATGTTTAAAAAATAATAAGGATTTGCTTGGCTAAGAGCTGAAAGGCCACATGCCTAGCAAAGGACATGGCTGTACAAAGGCTCTTGGAGAAGACTGTGTGGCGCATTCAAAGACGGGGAGGTGGGCCAGTATGGCTGGAACTCAGAACAGGAGGAAGCGTGAACTGAAATGAGCCTGGAAATGTAGGCCAAGGCCAGATCAGGCAGGGCTTGCTGGTCACATTCATTGTTCCCATCCCTATCCTAAGAGCCATGGGAATCCATTGAGAGTTTTAGCCGGAGGAGTGACAAGAGGAGATGTGGTTTTGAAAAGATCAACTCTGGCTGCAAGGCAGAAAAACGTGGAATGTAGGCAATTGCAGTAGTCCATAGGGAAGATATTAATAGCTTGGACCAGGGTGGTAGCAATGAAAATGGAAAAAGTTGGACTGATAAAGACATTTAAGAGGTAAAATGTACATGAGTTGATAGTGGATTGGACACTGAGAGTGAGAAAAAGGAGGTATGGAGAATGGATGGACGGTTGTACCATTCACTGAGATGAAGAGCACAGGACCAGCATGGCGCTGGGGAAACCACGAATTCCGGTTTGGACATGTGGAGTTTGAGGCATCTTGACATAAACAACTGGAGGTATCAAGTAGGCAGTGCAACACCTTAGCAAAATCCACCGAAGTGGAAAGAGAGGGTGGAGACCACACACCTGGACCACCTTAGCCAGGAAGTGACGCGCATCACACATTACACGTCATGTCTCACCATGTTCCATTGGTGAGAACAGCGTCCTGGCTGAGCAGCTGCTTCCCAGTGTAGTGCTGCCAGACAAAAATACATGACACCTAGTTAAACTTGTTCAGGAGAAAAAAAAATCATTTTTTAGTATAAGCATATCCCAAATATTGCATCTGAAATTCAAATTTAACTGGGACTCTTGTTTTTCATGATGGTTTGTTTGCTTACTTGCTAAATCTGGCAACCCTATTTATGGCAAGACCACACACCTTGATGGACAGTTGATCATTTCTGCCACATGATACACATGACTTAGAGTAGAATTCCACCCTATTTCCTGTGCAGGTTGGGGTTGGGGAGGGATAGAGTAATTTGTTCTTCAATTCGAAAGACCAGGAAAAAGGAGACTTAGAAGTAGAAGATGAATGGGGAGCACTCTTGGCAGACCTTAAAGTCAAAAAACACAATTTCCCCTGTAATTGTTCCATTTAGTCAATGAGTATTTATTGGGCACTACTATGTTCTAAGTGCCATGCTAGGGGATCCTAAGATATTGCAATCCATGCCTTAAGACACTCACAGTCCGGGGGGGGAGGGGGGGCTTGGGAGGAGCATAAATAAGCTGATGAAGGAGCACCAAGCCAGACTGGTGGGAACCCAAAAGGTTTCCCAGGGGAGATGGTGGCTGAACTGAGCCTCAGAAGTGGGGCAGGTAGGAATCCACCAAGTGAAAGTGTGCAATTGCTGCATCCACCCATGGAGTAGTAAATGGTACAGGTCACACCTTCCCACTAGAAACTACTAGAAACTGGACAACATATATGAAACAGTTGACAGCAGCCAGAGCAGGACTATTTATTATCTCTGAGAGAAGGAAATCAACAAGGTGACCCCTCCCTACAATGGCCCTGGTTTTCTGCTTGGAGGCAATTTCTGGACTTTGGTGCAAGTAAAGGAATCCAGATAGAAAGTGGGAGACGCACTGAGTTGAGGAGACAAATACAGGCGCTTGGGGAGGCTGAGGTAGCTGGAATTTATGGGGCAGAGTCCAGAGAGGAGGGAGCTATGCAGAGAAAGATTCCCAGAAACCTAAAGAGGGGTCTCCTCGAGTCTTTGAATACTAATCTGCACACACTTAGGTGAAGCTCCACAAAGCCAAAACAGGACAGCTGCCTGGCCGGCATGGCTCAGTGGTTGAGTATCAACCTATGAACCAGGAGGTCATGATTCGACTCCCGATCAGAGCACATGCTGGGTTGCAGGCTCGATCCCCAGTGTGGGGTATGCAGGAGGCAGCCAATCAGTGATTCTCATCATTAATGTTTCTATCTCTCTCCCTCTCCCTTCCTCTCTGAAATCAATAAAAATATATTATTAAAAAAAAAAAAAAAACACAGGACAGCTGTCAGGTAGCTATAACCTGAACAATTTCCAGAACCCATTCAGGGCTGGGAGATGTTTTGCGCTGTCCCCAGCCAGAGTGAAGACTCATTGAGTACAAGGCCATTCGGAGTGATCCCAGAAGTGTTACGCTCTAATAATAGAGCAAAGGCTACTCTGGACCAAAACAAGCAAAGCTTCAAAACAAGCCTAGAGCGGAGCAAGCTGATCTGCACATACGTTTACAGCCTAGAGGCAAACGTCGACATTCTGTTTAGACAGCAAAACCCAAGCACCCAATGAAATGGCGTTCATGATGTCAACATCTAATTTTAAAATGAGTAGACATGCCTAGAAGCAGGAGAATGTGACTCACATCCAGGAGCAAAATTAGTCAAAAGAAACAGAGTCAGAAATAACAGAGATAAGGAAACTACCACGAGAAGGTGTGGGGGGAGTTGATGGAATTTCAAACCAAGAGAGGAGTTGGAATACATCGGGCTCCTGGGCAACTCACCTGGGGAGCACCCAGTCCGTTTGGTTACGCTGGTGAGAGCAGGAGTTCAGAGGGCCTAGGCGACAGGAGGGCCTGGGCGACAGGAGGCAAATGCAACAGTAGGCTCCATCTGGAGAATTCTAGGAGACTCACGTAGGTCTCGTTGGCTGACAAACAGAATGGCCGCCGTCCTTCCCACTAGGACAAGTCAGAATCTGGTTGTCTCTGCCCTAGTCAGAGCTTTCTCACTTATTTCTACGATGAACTTGGATTAAATACTTGCATGTTTTAAGGAAAGGAAAGGAAGTTCAGCTTTAATGAGCACCTACTGTGTGCCAGACACTATTCTGGGCGCTTCAACACACATCATCAGTACACCTAATCCCTACACGAGAGACAGGTACTGATCTCCTTAGAGATGGAGACTCTTAGGTCTAAAAATTAAGGAGTTTGCTTGTGGTCAGTCATGTAAGGTTCCTATGAGCTGAAATCTGTGAAAATTCAATAAATTGAACTGTGAGGATTGTTTTGAAGTCCTCCTCTGGCGTGCAGTCTTTGCAGTCAAGCTCACCTGGGCCCAAATTCCAGTTCAGCCGCTTGCCAGATGTTTGCCTTCAGAAAATTCCCCCGCTCTTCAAGACTCGGGTTCCACACACGTTGAGTAGGAAGAGTATGGGACGATTAAGTGAAAGATTAAGAATGTCAAGAACCCAGAATAGAGCGAGGCGCATAGTAGGTGTTCAGTAAATACCTTCCCACTGTGTCCTCCTCTGGTAGTTCAGTATCTGACCTGATCCTATATCGTGGTAGGAGGGTGAACATCAACAGCATAACTAAATCAAATTTAAAAAAAATTTTTTTCAGCAAATATGTAAGATGATGGTTCTCAGAGTGAGGTCCCTGGACAAGGAGCACCAACCAGCATCAGCGGGAGGGTACAGTCTCATCCCACCCTGGACCTACTGGATCAGAAACTCTGGAGTGGGCCCCAGCAATGTGTCTTAAGGAGCCCTCAGACGGTAATGGTACATACTAAAATTTCAGAACCACATGTAAAATAGTTTTCCCGTTGCAATAACTTAATTCAATTCTTGCATAGACTGTGGTTAGAGACTAACAACCAATCTAACAGTTGCTCATCGTGTTGTGTTTTATGGAATTTTTTCGGATTACTTTGATGTATTCTGCTGATTAAACCTCTCTACGGGAAAGAATAAGCCAAGTGACGTGATGTTGGATTAACAACCTTACAAAAAGAGTCTCTCTAAGCTATCAATTTGATACAAAAAGATAAATGTAAAGCTCTTGAAAGAGCCATCTGAATGGCCAAGTGGAGGAAGTGAAGATTCAACTGGGAGCATCTTCCCTAAACCTAACAAGAGGTTAACACACACGGCAAATCAAAACCCCAACCAATTTCACAGTGAATGCATTTTTTTCTTTTGTCAGCGGTTCCTGCCCCAATCCCTTACACTAAAACTTAGTTCCTAACTCAGCTGTTCTGTTTTCCTAACATGCAAATTTGGAAAACAATGAAGCAATTTTGATCCAGAAATCAGGCACTTGTCATTAGGTGCAAAAGTCCATGTGCTGAAGACCTCAAAATGTTGAAAGCTACAAAACGAGAACTGGATGTGGGCTGGGCAGCTGAAACCAATTACGCAGGAAATCTGGCATCGAGCGTAAATGGTACATCTGAGTACTTGGAATGAGTCTCAATTATATTTCAGTAGTTTTCATTATTTCCCATTGCTACAATACCCGTCCACATCCAGCTCCCAAAGGCTATACTCCTCCAGCCTGGCTTGCAGATGATTTCAATTGTTTTCTATGTTCTTAATCTTCTCTTTTATCTCCGCTGTTTTTCTTTCCTTCCTCGTTTCGTGATTTTTTTTTTCCCCCTTATAAGGCACGCACCCAGCGTCTGATGCGTCTACAAAATGCAGGGAATTTTCTTCCTGTCCTTGAAGCGACAGCTTGTCTTTCCCCTCAAGTGTCTTTGCGGCAACGCCTGATAAACTGTTTATTTTTCCTAACACCTTTCCTTTTTTTGCCTGAAAAACAAACATTAACCCAAAAAGTCCTTGTTTTGCTAAATTGTTACTTTGCAATTTCCTAGTGCTAGAGCGCCGCCTGCTGAGTAAATGAGAAATAGCAGGTCATACAGACTGGTTTAGCAAAGGATAAAAGAATGGGGTTCCGGTGCCCATTTTCTCATGCTAGGCACACAGTCTTCAGAAACGACAGGTGTACTATTCTTTACAGGGTCCTCCCCCTAAATATCTTGCAGAAGTCACTATACAGTACCCCTAATAGTACAATGAAAACCATAGTACAGTAAAACTGTATTTTTTACCACCACCTACCAAATACTTAGCAAAATGCCCTACATAGACAAGATGCTCAATAAATATTTATAGATAGATAATATTCTGTGAAAGCATTTCTAAAACTCTAATTTAATAGTTTATTTATGTCTCCCAATAACTGAAAAGCTCCTTGAAAGAAAAAGAAAAGAAGTGCATATTTCTAGGTTCGCATAATAGATTTTCAAAATATGGTTGAAGAATTAATAGTGATTATTATTCTAAATATATAATAGTCACCATTTTTAGCATCCATAATGTGCTAGGAACTGTTCTATGTATTCAACAAATATTTCCTCTAATCCTTAAAACCTGCCCATTTTACAGATGTGGAAACAATCTCGGTGAGGTTGAGTATCTTGCCCCAGATCATAAAGCCAGGATTCCTCCAAATCTGTCTGACTCTGAAATCCATGCACTTGCCACTCCACCAACTACCTTTCACCAATCTAAAGTCAGGACTAGAATTAGAAAAAATCCCCTGTAAGGAACCTCAGTGCAACTCTGCAACCCCCACCACACACACACACACACACACACACACACACACACACACACTCACACACATCGGCCTTCCCTACCAATAAATATAGCAACACACCCACACACAAGCTTACAAAATTGCAACAAGGCCAGCAAGGCCTTTGTCTGAACCAGCTAATGATATGGCACCTATGACTTCACACGGCAGTCTATTTCCCCCATTACAGAAATCCCAGATAATTCCAAAGGCCTTTCTCATAGTAAACTGAGGCCAGTTTTCTATAGTTTTCAGGGCGTTAACTATGATTCCCAATTCTTTTTCTGAGACACTACAAGATTTAATTACCTTTCCACATGCAAGCCTTTTAAAAATAGGTGATGTATTCTCAAATCTCTCTAAACATTCATAGTGCACACTCCCCAATAAATGTAAACCAGAAAATCTGACTTTGTATGTAACTTGTTATGGGCTAAATGCTTTTATCCCCCATCCCTGTTCCCCCACCCTCCAAATTCACATGTTGAAGGCCTAAATGCCAGTGTGATGGTATTTCAAGCTGGGGCCTTTGGAAAGTCAGTAGGTTTAGATGAGGTCATATGGATGGGGCCCTCATGATGAGATCAGTGCCCTTATAGGCAGAGAGTGGGAGCTTTCTCTCCTCTCTTTCTCCCCCACATCATGCCCCCTCCCCACCATGTGAGAATACAGTAAGAAAACAGTGTCTGCAAGCCAAGCAAAGGGTCCTCACCAGAACCTGACCGGGCTGGCACCCTGATCTCAGACTTCCCAGCCTCCAGAACTGTGAGAAATACATTTCTGTGGCTTAAGCCATCTGCTCTGTGGCATTTTGTTATCAAGTGATCTGACTCTACATAGCAGTTTTATACCTTACCATAATCATTAGTATATTCTATACCCTACAGATTGCATTTCCTAGCAGTTACATTTTCAGGTGAACTAACTGGATGGCCTTATTCTATATCTGAGATACTGAAGAGTGCGCGCACACACACACACGCACACACACACACACACACACACACACACACACTTCACCAAGGCAAATGCCACAGCAATTTTTGGCCACAACAGTTTTTAGGAAAAGCTCTTCACCAACTGCTGACTTGCCATCTCAACGGAACTCAGAATCCTCATTTTCAGGGCACCTCTGTTACTCCAACGCATTCCTAGCACCCGGTTTCTCAGACATTTTCCACAGCAGCCTGGGACATGTTCCTGCTGGTGGCCCATACACAAGGTGAGGAATGCGTTCACCAACGAAGAATGCAACCCCATTGTGGTCCATTGAAATAACAGCTACCAATTCTCCCCCACCTTGTACCTGCACCCTAGCAATGTGCCCTGATAGCTCCTTCCATCAAGAAGTGGAATCCAGCCCTAACCGGTTTGGCTCAGTGGATAGAGTGTTGGCCTGCGGACTGAAGGGTCCCAGGTTCGATTCCGGTTCAAGGGCATGTACATTGGTTGCGGGCACATCCCCGGTAGGGGGTGTGCAAGAGGCAGCTGGTCGATGTTTCTCTCTCATCGATGTTTCTAGCTCTCTGTCCCTCTCCTTTCCTCTCTGTAAAAAATCAATAAAATATATTTAAAAAAAAAAAAAAAAAAAGAAGTGGAATCCAGCCCTAACCGGTTTGACTCAGTGGATAGAGTGTTGGCCTGCGGACTGAAGGGTCCTAGGTTTGATTCCGGTTCAAGGGCATGTACCTTGGTTGCGGGCACATCTCCAGTAGGAGGCAGCTGATCGATGTTTCTCTCTCATCGGTGTTTCTAACTCTCTATCCCTCTCCCCTCCTCTCTGTAAAAAAATCAATAAAATATATTTTAATTAATTTTTTTTTAAAAAAAAAGAAGTGGAATCCAAACTGATGAACCAAAATAGAGCCAGAGGAAAAGAAAATATTTTAGAATATAATAGAAGTAATCCTGTTACTTGCAGATTTTTAATATTTCCTACAACTTTTGTGATATTATACTGTTAGTATCGTTTTGATAATATTACTATATTTTAAATCTTTTTCCTTGAAATATTAATGTTTATTGCATGTAACTTTATTATATTTAAAATAGTTTTTCTTGAAATATTCATGTTATTGCATGTAAAAAAAATTTTTTAAATACAAATAAATAAAATACTAGTAAAATAAGAAGCGGACTCCATGCCCTAGCCCAGTGGTCGGCAAACTGCGGTTCACGAGCCACATGCGGCTCTTTGGCCCCTTGAGTGTGGCTCTTCCACAAAATACCATGTGTGGGTGCGCATGTACAGTGCGATTGAAACTTCATGGCCCATGCGCAGAAGTCGGTTTTTGGCTCTCAAAAGAAATTTCAATCGTTGTACTGTTGATATTTGGCTCTGTTGACTAATGAGTTTGCCGACCACTGCCCTAGCTGATTTGCTCAGTGAATAGAGTGTCAGCCTGCAGCTTGAAGGGTCCTGGGTTCAATTCTGGTCCAGGGGATGTACGATGTTTCTCTCTGTCTTTCCCTCTCTCTTCCACTCTCCCTGAAAATCAATGGAAAAATATCCTCGAGTGAGAATTAACAACAACAACATAAAGGAAGCGGAATCCAGACTTGTATAGCCAGCAAACTTGAGGCAGTTGCAATTTCTGCAGATAAGGGATGCACCCCAGGCTCAAGGAATGCTCTGAAATGAGCTTATCAGGTGAATCAGCCTTCCCTCGGCTCTGAGGTCTGTTGTAATTAGCTTGGTAACATAATGCACTCAGTGGCTTTGGGCAAAGGGCTATGGGCAAAGCTCAGAGGAGTGAGAAAAGCCATCTAGAGAAATTGCCAGAATTTCCCAATGTTTTCTCAAGCAGAGCCAGTAATTCAATTTCTTGGCATAACCAAGAATGGGTCCCCAGCTCTGCCAGGCCTTTCTGGCTCCCCTTAAATTGAAACTGTCTCAAGAACTAGTCTTCTGTTCCTTTGGCACTTTCTTTTGTTGTTGTTTTTTTAATCCTCACCCAGGGATATTTTTTCCATTGAATTTTAGAGAGAGTGGAAGAGAGAGAGAAAGGCAGAGAGAAACATCGATGTGAGAGAAGCACATCGATTGGTTGCCTCCTGCACGAGCCCTGACCAGGGCCTGGGCTCGGGGGGTGGGAGCCTGCCAAGGTTCGTGCCCTTGACCAGAATCGAACCTGGGACCCTTCAGTCCACAGGCCGAGGCTCTAGCCACTACGTCAAACCGGCTAGGGCTCTTGGGCAACTTCTAATCCGAAGCCCCACCTGAATGAAAGAAGTGTGGTCACACAAACGACAGAAGTTGATCATTTGTCAAGTCTTGCGTTGGAGAAGGAGTTTAATTGTATATATGTCAACCATCCCCAAAGCTTCCTTTAAAAAAAAAATTTTTTTTTGATTTTAGAAAGAGGCGGGGGAAGAAGAGGAGGGGAGAGAGAGAGAGAGAGAGAGAGACTGGGGATCAAATTCACAACCTGGGTATGTACCCTGATCAGGAATCGAACCTGCCACCTTTCAGTGTACTGGGGACAATGCTGCAACCAATGGAGCCACATTGGCCAGGGCCCCAGAGCTTCTTAACTCCCACAGCATGTTACCAACAAAGGTAACAGATCTGCACAGGAGACAGAAACATGGTTATTTTCTTGAAAGAACTCCAGAGACCACGTTATACAATTTCTAACACTGGGTTATTCAGGGGCCTGGTGAACACAGAAACCACAGGAGGGGCGGGGAGGGAAAGAGGCAGGAGGAGGATGTCTGCTCTAATTCGGCATCCACTTGCTCTGTTTTACAACAACGTCGGCTCTATAGAATAAAGCCAAATATGCTTTCTGTGTTTCTGGGTCTTTAAGGCCCACGCAGTGTGGGCAATGCGTGGGTTGCCGTGGCAACCTGTAATTCAACTGTCCACTAAATGGAAAAGCAACAACAGAAAATCCCTAGCAAATAAAGCGTGATACCGGTTAGTGACAGTTATCTGTTTATTACAGTCTGGCTTTGAGCGCTTAAAAATAGAAACACCTAGAATGCTCTGCTACGATCAACAAAGCAAGGTTGTTGTTTTTCTTTTCAAAAACGCTCAGACAGAAAAGAATAAACAAGTTCTGAAAGTGTTTACATGTCAAGCCTCTTTTATGACCCCAGAAGAATGCTCCCACTATCCACACACACTGCACAAAAGAAGCCAGCAGGATTAAGCAATTCAGAAATCTAGAGCAACACGAAGTAGTAAGACCTCAGCCAGTCAGTGTCCTACATCGGACTTCCTCCAACAAAGGCCTGGGACCACACTGAGCTTGCAGATGTGTGCTCTGCACACATGCACACGCACATGCACACACACACACACACACACACACACAGATTTTTAAGATTATAACTCCAATAAAATATCAGAAATCTCCTCCATGAATAGTCAATCGATTTAAATAATTTATTGAGAGACTGTTGGGCATTTTTTTTTAAGACACCAGAGCTATAAAAGCAAGAGAGACCCAGTCTCTGACCTCTCTATAAGCTCACAATTGGGGACTTCGGGGAAAGACAGACCCATAAACTATATGACCAGGGTTCCCAAGTGCTGTGGGCTCAACTGTGACTTCCCCAAAAAATCTTTATGTTGAAGTTCTAAACCCAAGTACCTAAGAACGTAACTATATTTGAAGATGGGCTCTTTAAAGAGGTAATTAAGTTACAGCAAAGTCACTTAGGGTGAGCTCTAATCCAGGCTGACTGGTGTCCTTATGAGAACAGGAAATTTGGACACTGACACATACAGAGGGAAGATGATGGGAAGACACAAGGAGAAGACAGACATCTACAAGCAAGGAGAGAGGCCTAAAACAGATCTTTCCCTCGTGGGTGTGAACCCCAAGAAAGAATATACCTGCTGGGCCCGAGTGGTGTGGCTCAGTGATTGAGCATCATTCCATGAACCAGGAGGTTGCCAGTTCGATTACCGCTCAGGGCACATGCCCGGATTGTGGGCTTGATCCCCAGTAGGCAGCATGTAGAAGGCAGCTAACTGATGTTTCTCTCTCTCTCCCTTTCCTCTCTCTGAATCAATAACACCATTATTTTTTTAAAAGAAATATGTAATACCTTAATCAATAAAGAAAAAATATATATATACTTGCTGGAAAAGATCCCTCATGGTTAACTGGGCCCAAATTCATAATCAGCATCAAAAGTACAAACTGTAAATTAATACTCAATTCTAGTAAATTATATGTAAGCTGAAAATTTTAGGGGGCAGGTTATTGATGACTGCAATTTACTTTGAAATGCATTTTCTAAAACCCCAAGATGAATGAATGGAAATATAGATATGTAATAAACAAGTACATGTTAATGGTAAAATATAGGTGGGTGTTCACTATAAAAGTCTTTTGACTTTGCCAGCTAAGAGTCTTGGAAGTGTCCATAGACGAAAGTTTTGGTTTTTGTTTTTTTTGTTGTTTTTTTTAATATATTTTATTAATTTTTACAGGGAGGAAGGGAGAGGGATAGAGAGCCAGAAACGTCGATGAGAGAGAAACATTGACCAGCTGCCTCCTGCACACCCCCCACTGGGGATGTGCCCGCAACCAAGGTACATGCCCCCGACCGAAATCGAACCCAGGACCTTCCAGTCCGCAGGCCGACGCTCTATCCACTGAGCCAAACCGGTTTCGGCAAAGTTTTGGTTTTATATGGTAAAAATGTTCCTGACTTCCTTGAGGGAATTAAAAAGAACTAGGGGAAGAAATGAGTGAATCAACTCCAAAATATTTTACACTCTTGGACTACAAAAACTGACGTTTTTGTTAGGATCGAAATGGGAAGGTGCTGCTGTGCAGGAGAGAGCTCATCTTGAGCATAAACTGTTCACCTAAAAATGCAGGACCTACTGGAGAAGTGACAAGTGAGCTCAGTGCCAGGGGTTTCCCACCGTTCCTCGTGCTTTCTGACCTTCCCCAGTTTCACTGGGCGTTGGAACCTGGGGGATATGAAACACCTAGATACAACTCCTCCGCCTGCACACATCCTGTCCCAGAGTCTTGAGAGGTGACCTTGCGTCAAGGTACCAGGAGCCCTGAGCACTGAGGCAGGGCAAAGGAGCAGGGAGTCACACCACCAGGACCGTGGGCAGATGGCCAGCTGTGTGCAATGTCACACCAGGTTAAGGCAAGGGTAATCTGTCAACCTTTAGCTACAGGAACTGTGTTTCTGCCCCCCAACTACCCCCAACACCTTCTATAATCTTTTCAGCTGTGTTGTTTACATATCATCGTATCACAACTGTTAGCCCTAGAAGGTTGCTGGAGGGCATACAGCCCAATCCCTCACTTTATAGAAGGGAACTGAACCCAGAAAGGTGAAGGGACCTCCTCAAGGTCATTGAAAAGCAGAATCAGCCCTGACCGGTTTGGCTCAGTGGATAGAGCGTTGCCCTGCGGACTGGAGGGTCCGGGGTTCGATTCCGGTCAAGGGCATGTACCTTGGTTGCGGGCACATCCCCAGCAGGGGGTGTGCAGGAGGCAGCTAATCGATGTTTCTCTCATCTATGTTTCTGACTCTCTGTCCCTCTCCCTTGCTCTCTGTAAAAAATCAATAAAATATATATATTTTTTTTTTTTTAAAAGAATCACAACTAGAAAGGTATCCTCCATCCTCGGTCAATGTTGAGAATATTTAAATCTCAAAAGAGAGGCAATTCTTCCTTCCCTTTCGGGGACTTGTTTTTACTAGCAGGAAGCGCCAAGCTGACGGTGTCTGCCCTACGCCCTACGTTATAGACGCATACCGTGGGCAAAGACGGCTCCACTACAACACTGAGGACCTTCCCCGTGCTTTCTTGTTTGAGGCGCTGGTAATGGGATGTGGACTTGGTCATCTTTATCACTTGCTTAGATTCTCCTGAGGACGTTACTGGAAATCAGTGGCATCTGAAGGTCGAGGTCACCAGAGTGAGTCTTGACTGTCAGTTACGTGCCCACTCAAAGTATCTGGAGAGGTTCTGCGCTTCCTCCAAGACTGCCCTTCTCGCCACTACACACATCCCACCCGGTGTTGTTCTAAGTGGCTCTGATCCTCTGGTGTCTGAAAAACCACCCCAGGGCAACCAACTTTCCCACTGTGAAGAGCAACTCTCACATGGCTGCCAGTGCACTGGCCAGTTGTTAAATAAACTTTTAGACAGACTAACAATTAAGGACGTTAATGTCAACATTTTAACAGGTCCAACCGAGCGTAAAAACGAAAACCAGATCCGTGAACTGGCTGTCTCTATTCCTGCAGCGTTTCCAGATTCAGAAGGAATTTAACCTATTTTCCATCAACCACACACTTATTTAGAGCTCAATGTTTCCTATTATACTGTAGGGAAAGGGGGACGAAATACAACATAAATGTACGTAATAACCCACAGAAGATGGTCAACATCGTGATCAACTCCCAAAGTAGGTTACACGGTTTTTTTCTCCTGGAAGCACCCCTGCCAGGGAGCCCCAAGAAGTGCTTAGCACAGAGAAGAGGGGGTAAGTTGGCGGAGGAAGTTTGGGAATACTGCATCCCACTGGACACTACCCCGAAGGATTCACAACGCACATCCGCCCATCAGAAAACAGCACTGATGTAACGACACCTCAGTAGCCTTGTTTATCCTGGCAGTTCCAAATGTATTTCAACAAGAAGCCTATTTTGTCCACCTAACATCACTTCGTATCCCCAGGAAAATGGTGGATGTTACTGGTCCGGGAAACACACACAGGAAATGCTGACTTACGTAACTGTCTTTACCTCCCCAGCGTGGCCACAACCGCTAGGAAAGGAAAGGGGGTCGGGAGTGGAGGTGGGTGCCTTGAGGCACCTTATCCCATTCGTGGCCAAGACAGATTCTTGACTAGATCAAGTCTCCCCTTCCTCTCACCAACTCCTTCCCAGAAAGACCACCTTATCAGGTAACAGTAAGCCACTACCAGCTGGCATTGTAGAAAACAATCCTTGCTGGAATCTAACAAACTCTAAAACCTTCTTCTAAAAAAAGAGCACCCTAGCCAGTTTGGCTCAGTGGATAGAGCGTTGGCCTGCAGACTGAAGGGTCCCAGGTTCGATTCTGGTCAAGGGCACATACCCGGGTTGTGGGCTCAATTCTCGGTACAGGGTCTGCAGGAGGCAGCCAATCAATGATTCTCTCATCATTGATGTTTCAATCTCTCTCCCCCTCTCCCTTCCTCGCTGAAATCAATAAAAAAAATTTTTTTAAACTGTTAAAAAAAAAACAAAAAAAGTTATGCACAGACATCCCCCTGTGCTAAATTAAAGATTTACATAAGAGACCCTGCTACGGTCAAGAAAAGGTGTTAAGATAAATTATAAATGGTCTTACAAAAACGTCGAGATAGAAAGATACCAAAACCATACTTGGTTAGAAATAATATTTATTATCCCCCCCCCCCCCGGTCATGTACAGATTACTTTTCAGAAACATGGAAGGTATTACCCATGTCCTCATCAGTAACAGTTTGTAGAAAATAAACTTAATTCATATCTTGTCAACAATGTATTTCTACCATTTTTTTAAAACAATAGCCATTTTATTTTTCCATGTTAGTCCAAGAATAGCTTCAAGTTTTGTTTCAGATCAAATCAAGATAATCTTTGCGTATAGGTCATCATTTCTTTACAGAACTCCTCCCCCCAACCCCTAAAAAAAATTCTATATCCTAAGTGATAAACTCTTCTTGTACATTCAGCAAACTTTATATTGGAAAGGAAAAAGAATAGTTGAGATAGGTACTTACTCTCGTGCACAGTAATAAATCTAGCTGAGCTTCTACACCTTGCCTTGCAATGATGTTTACATAAAATAACTCGTATCTTACCAAGTTACAATGGTAATTTCTTGAAATGACAATATGAAAACTATACACTTAATCCTTCTAATTTTTTAATCTGCAATTAAACCACTGCCATAAGAAAAAGCTGCATTCCAAGAAGATGTTACCCATTTCCCTCAGCTATTTCTCTCTCAAAGCTTGAATCCTCTTCTCAGATCATGTAAAGAGACACATTAAAAGCACAGGGGGGAGGGGGAAGTTTTAGCTTGCTGACATAATGCCCTTAAGTGTGCTGACATAATGCCCATATTTTAACTTTAAAATGTAAAAATCACGAGTTAAAGCATCACTTAATTCATACAGTACAATATTAATTAATCAACAGTGTCCCACCGACTCAGAAGTTTCCTAAAACTGATTTGTCTTCTCTGCATTTAGTAAGTTTATAACCAATGACCCAATCAAAGAATGTGCTTGTAATAGGCTGCTGGTTTAATTTTAGAATTAGAAGTTTCAATGTTGGGCTATTTTCAAATATAGAAATGCTATGAGTGGCACATGAATTATTAATTTTGTTTCCCATTACCTACAGGAAGAATTCATTCAAATAAAATTTTACAAGACAAAATGCAAATCTACATACCTATACATCGACATATACATGTATATATTGAACCTAAGGTTTTATAAGCAATACTAACATAGTTCTGGTTACACATTCCTAAAGACTTAGTAATTGTTTTAAAGATACATGTTATAAAGACGCTTACGCAAAAGGCAAAAATTAAAAATCAAGATGATCTTTGAGGTTTTCAGTATTATTTCAAAAAGCTGTTTCTATTCCCCATAGAATAAAACTATGCATTTATCTCAGGGGAAAAAAATTATAAAAAGATAATGCTATCATGTAAAGAATTCACAAAACTATACTGTATATCCCATAAGAGTCATACCTATTTAAGGTAAACCACAATTATGGTTTATATTGTATTACAGACATCACCATCACCTTTCCTCTTTAATAATGAGAGGGTTTAACTTTATTTTTAACTTACTTAACTAGTGCCACAGGAATTCAAGTACCCACAGCAACAAGTTAAACAAGATTACAAAATAAGGCATTCTGCTCACGTCATTAAAGTAACAGGCTGAGTATAGTAAAGTGGGCTCTTTTCATTTTTGCAAGTTTATATAATCCAAAAAATTATATAGAAGGCAATCTTTATTCTCCTCCCCCGCCAAAAAAAAAAAAAAAAAACAAGTGCTATTTTCTAGGGAAACAGAAAAACATACATAAAATCCTCAACTTTGGCTATTTCTCCTACTTCCATAAAGAGGTTGATCTTACCTATTTAATAAAACCCAGTAAAAGTGAATGAAATGTTTTTGACTATTCCACTTCTAAACCTGTAAGTCACACACTAAATGATTTTCCTAATTATAGATTAAATCTAATTTGGTAAAATCCCTGTAGTGTTATTTGGGGGAGGGGGGGGGCTCAGAACACACTAGCGCGCACCCGCGTGCGTGCGCGCACATACACACCAACATATTAAACAACTTTCTTCAACATTGACTGGTTCTTCAGAATGAATCAAAATATTATTTATCATCAAGCTGCAGCATGTGTATAAGGGGCAGCAATGTTACCTTTTTTAGCTCAAGGTAAGAATCTGAATAAACTTTTAAACAACTATTCTCTTGAACCAAAACTTTTGCCAAAGGTGAACTCTAAAGTACATATTTTCTGAAATTTGGACTCGACTGCCTGTTGCATTTTTACATTAAGTGCTGCTTAAACAAAAATAGAGCATAACTTCGATATTCTACTGTCTAAACATTTAAAGCAATGGTTATGTCATCAATAGGTAAGATGCACCTAATTTGGGTCTTTTGACACCTCTTAAGTTTACTGTATGATAAAGTTCTTCACAGTTTAAAATATTGTGAAGAAATATATGTATAACTACATTCACATACAGATTATGTACACATACTATGTATTTGATGTACCCATAAACTTCGAATATGTGTGTGCCAGGATGATACCCCACACATATGCAGGAACCCTGAATAGATTGGTGTGGACTATGAAATCATTTCTAAGAAATGCTTACAAATCAGAAAAGAATATTATAATGAATAATTATACTAACAAAAATTTTACCTTATTTACATAGTGCCTATCTCCCAAGAGGTAAATATGCTTTATAGACATTTTTTTAGTATCTCTGTGAGGTGGGGCATTGGAAACACTGTCAATTCTCTTTTTCCACAACCAACTAACCTGCCCAGGATCATACACTTTTACTCTAACAGTGGCAGAGTAAAATAGACAGGGAACTCTCCTCACCTACGACGTCTCCAATCACCAGATCCAACAGTCTTGTGGTAAAATCAAGTTTCCATCATACAATAGAACTTCCACCACAAAGGATTAATTTTTAAGTCCTCATATACTTGGGACTGTGCGTTATATTTATACCACAGGGAGATCAAAATGGTTTTTGGTTTTGGCAGATGAAAAAGTCTAACATTCAGTGTAACTATAATTCAGTGTAACTTCTCCAGTTAAGTGCGACACAGCTGATTGGTCTATCAGGGAAATGCAGTCAACGTCTAATCATGGCTGAAAAAAATCTCAATCCCAACAGCTACTGCATGACAAAGAGATGGCCTACAATCTTGTGTTTCTTAAAGGCCTTCCTATCTCCACATATGGTACAGTATACACATATAAATAAGCATTTTAGCACAAATGTACAGTTAGTATGACTCAGTTCATGTTAAATAAACGAAGGCCTTAGGGGTGAACTTTAA
Organism: Eptesicus fuscus; assembly: GCF_027574615.1. Taxonomy (NCBI): domain Eukaryota; kingdom Metazoa; phylum Chordata; class Mammalia; order Chiroptera; family Vespertilionidae; genus Eptesicus; species Eptesicus fuscus. The sequence continues at coordinate 18,818,463 of NC_072490.1, forward strand.
AGGCCAAGAGCTCCTCAGAGTGCATGTTGTTTAAAGATCGAAGATCTGGCAACTTTAGAAGAAGTTTTGTAAAAATAGAGGCCTCGTTTGGGTGGTTTTTCGTTATTAAGGTCCTCAGTGCACGGATGAGAGTTTCCTGCAAAGCCTCCACAGAGTTGACGTTTTCTATTCCAGATCGATCTAATGCAGAGTAAGGAAGAGAGAAACATGAAGGAGAGGATGTGTTACTGACACTCAATATACATATAATTCCTGTTCATCGATCGCATTAATGAATTCAAAACAAGATTTTATACATTGGAACACGGGCAAAAGATAAATGACAAAGTTTTTTCAATCCCAGTGGCAAATTTTTATAGCTATTTATTATATTATGAAGACATGTATTACCTGGTACACTTGCTAAATCAAAATTCTTTTGTGCTTAAGTATTTGTGTTCACAAAATAGTTAAAGAGTTTCTGATTTTTAAAAAATGAGATGCCACCTGCTCCTTTCAACTGCTCCTAATTGGCAAAACAGAATGAACAGTGTAGTTCAGAAACAGAACTGTGCCTCACACGGAATACACCCGCACTCGTATGCTACCATGGGTGGCAGGCTGCCTCTAAAGAGCCTCCGTGACCTCCTCATCCTGGTATCCTTGTCCTTGTCTCTCTCTCCCTCGTCCCTTGAGTGGACTCAACTTCCTGGCTCACCACTAATGAACAAAACATTAGATTACCAAAAAAACTGTAGCTTCCTTGCCCGGCTGGTATGGCTCAGTGGTTGAGCGTTGACCCAGGAACCAAAAGTTCACCAGTTCAATTCCTGGTCAGGGCACATCCCTGGGCTGCGGGCTCGATCCCCAGTAGGGGTGCATGCAGGAGGCAACCGATTGATGATTTTCTCTCTCATCGATGTTTCTATCTCTCTATCCCTCTTCCCTTCTTCTCTCTCTAAAAAAATAATAAAAATAAATAAAATTTAAAAAAATTTTTTAAATATAGTTTTCTATCTTAGGCACGCACAAAACCAGATGCCATGCTGTGAGCTGCCCTACGGAGTGGCCCAGTGCGAAGGAGCAGAGGGAGGTTTCCAGCCAACAGCCAGCAAGGAACAGAGGCACTCAGTCCAACATCGTGCAAGGAACTGAATCCTGCCACCAACCATGTGAAGAAGCCTGGAAGCAGACCCTTCCTTGTAGAGCCTTCATATGAGACCGCAGCCCTGCCCAGAGCTGGCTACAACCTCCTAAGAAACCTGGAGCGAGAGGCACACATCTAAGCCACACCCATAGCCCTAGCCCTCAGAAACTGTGGGAAATAAATGTACCCATTTTTAAGCCACTACGTTTTAGAGTAGCTTGCTATACCGTAATAGATAGCCAATATACTATGCAACTTTAATGTCTATATTAACCTGCATGCACTTTCATTAAGCATACTGTGTTTATTAAACTCATCATACCAATATTAAGTGGTTTAATAAACTAGCAATAAAAGGAAGTATCTTTAAAAAAAAAAAAAGTATCTTAAAATTAGCCAAACCTATGTTGTCTGCCCATTGACTTTTTTCATCATCGAGGGCTATTTCTTCCCTTTACAATAGGAGGCAGTAGTATGCAAGAAATAGTCAATGACTCCCAGTATAGGGAGTTGTCATTAATAAGAAAAACACTTATCCAAGGAAACAATATTCTCTGGCCATTTATAACCTTTTTCATTTTTTACAAGGAGATTAAGGAAGTCTTCCATTGTAACTGATAGCTTAAAAAGCCACTTGCGCCAAAACGGGTTTGGCTCAGTGGATCGAGCGTCGGCCTGCAGACTGAAGGGTCCCAGGTTCGATTCCGGTCAAGGGCATGTACCTTGGTTGCGGGCACATCCCCAGTGGGCGGTGTGCAGGAGGCAGCTTATCGATGTTTCTCTCTCATCGATGTTTCTGACTCTCTATCCCTCTCCCTTCCTCTCTGTAAAAAATCAATAAATTTTTTTTTTTAAAGCCACTTGCAATACAAATACTTAGAACAAGGACTAAAATTTAATAGTAAAGGAAAAAAAGTTTAACTCTAAATGCAGAAAAAATAATGAAAATAGGCTTATCTTACATTTAATAAGCTTGGATTATTATCAATACTATGCACTAATTCTTACAGAAAAAGAAACAAATTGGTGACTACTGATTTGAACTATACGGTAATCCTTAAAAAACACACAAATGAACGTTGATTTTTGGCTTGGGGGTGTCATAATTTTTCAGACAAAATTGTTCAATGAATAAAAGACCTCTTTTCTCTTGACATTTGACTTTGGCCATATAATCCATAAGGGTCATCTTTGCAAAATTAAAGTTTTTAACAATGCTTCTACAAGTCACCCCTGCCTTTAATATCCAAGTAACTGTTTTCTTTAACATCCTTGCAATTTATTAATTCATTCACCAAACACAGATTGAATGTAGATGGTTACTGTGATAGGTGCTAAAGAATTAGCAGTCAACATAACAACCCAAAATTCCTTCCTTTACAGAGCTCATATTTTGGCAGAAGAAAGTAACTGGTTTGCATTATATCATCAGTAACTTACAATACCAACAACTGGAAGAGAATGACAGTGATCCCCACAAGCAAAATAATCTCAATGGGCAAACAAAGAAAGAAACAGTAAATGGGGAAGGACATTTGAGTATAGGAAGTGGTTGTCTCCTGGTGAGTATTTTGTGTTTGGATCACCTATGCTTCTCTATACAACTCAGAACTTCACGGAAATGGACGCCTACACCTAATGATGTAAATCATATAACATTTTTCTAAAACCTCAATCTCTAAAACCATGGTTTCGCCCTGAGTGGTTTGGCTCAATGGATAGAACGTCGGCCTGCGGACTGAGGGGTACCAGGTTCGATTCTGGTCAAGCGCATGTACCTTGGTTGCAGGCACATTCCCAGTAGGGGGTGTGCAGGAGGCAGCTGATCGATGTTTCTCTCTCATCGATGTTTCTAACTCTATCCCTCTCCCTTCCTCTCTGTAAAAAAATCAATAAAAAATATTTTTTAAAAAATAAGACCATGGTTTTAGAACTTCGAGGCCAAAGAACCTAACTACAAATCTAGCTAGATCATAAAACAATAACCCTCTAGAAACTATAACAGGCTACACAACCTCAAGTGGAAATTCATCTTCTAAATGATGCACTAAATTCTACACTATGCAGTTTAACTCTGACACATCCAACATCTACTTCCTTAGCTGCTGCTGCTTCCCTCTCCCCAGTCTCACCAAATCTCCTCTTTATGCACTTCTCTTCCTACAGGATGAAAGTTAAATTCCTTCAACAAAACCTCTATGAGGACAACTAAAATCTATATGGGCCTTGGTCTACGTGCCAGTTCCTAATCTTCAACTGAAAGCGAATGGTGCCATTTCACACAATCTGGTTCGAGCCTCAGCCCCATCAGGGAGCATGTGGGAGGCAACTGGACTATGTGGCTCTCTCAATTGATATTTCTCTCTCTCTCTTTCTCTCTCTCTATCTCTGTCTCTATCTCTTTCTCCTCCCTCCCCTCTCCTTTCCTTTGTTCCACTTGCTCTAAAAAAAAAAATTAATGGAAAAATATCCTCGGGTGAGAATTTTTTTTTAATGTGAGCATGCTGAAATAATTATAAATAAAACCAATACAGTAACTGAAAAAATAAAATTTGTAAAAAGTGAGAGGACACTTTTACTTATCAGTTATAGCTAGTAAATAAAAAGAGGTATAAGTATAGTATTTAGAGTTGGGTGGGCAACCATCAGAACAATCAAAATGAAAGATGGTTAGAAACATAGTTATCTGAAGAACAGGCTCGGAGTAGCAAAAGGAAGAATTTTCATTTAATACTCTTCTGTAGTTCCTGAATTTTATTTTCCTGTCTAGATAATGCTTTAACAATAACATCAGTCCTTTATAAATGGTAAAGATTTAAATTTGACATGAATACTATCATATATTTAAGTGAAAACATATTATTTTAAAATGCATGGACTTGTGCATATATATTTCTTATATATCTTCACATATGAACATAACAAAAATAAGAATGCATATATTCTTTTCTAAAGTTTTCCACTTAGTAGGTCCAACATTTTTTACATAACTTATATCAATAAGCAGGCAAATGGATAAATGGATAGATAGCAGAATGGATAGACTCCTAATGTTATCTTTTTGGTAGTGATATTATCACCCTTATTTCATCTTACTACTTTCGATTTTTCAAAGAACTCACATTATTCTTATGGTCAAGAAACAGAACAAGACTTTTTCAAAAGGAGATTAAAACAAAATAAAAACCATGGTCCTGGTGGAAAACACAAATGATGATAGTAGCAGAGTTCCTAGCATAGAACTCTGACTCACCCGCTGCCTTCCTTTCTTCCTCAAGTTTCTCTGGATATAGTCCTCCTCCTCCACCGCCTCCGCCTCCGCCACAACCTGTTTCGGAAGTGCTCATTCCACTGCCTCAGACCTAAAGTTATTTCAACAGGCTCTCCACCTGCCTCTCCAGCTCTAATGACTCGCCTAATACACCCAGATAACAACGCAGAAGTAATGTTAAAGCATCACTTTGTTGGTGCGTGATCGTTCCTCTACGTAAGAAGTTACACTGACTTTCTGCTGTCCCGGTCAGTTACAACTTCTCTACTTAGTTCTCACAGCTGTTATTCCATAACCTTGTTAATAACTGATACCTTCTCCCCCGTTGGTCATTATATTCTAGGTGTGGCACAGTTTTGAACCAGCTTGCTTACCTGCAGATACCAGGACAACTGCTGTAAACAAACTCATCTCTTCATCGCTAAGCTGGAGGGCGTTCAGCTTCTCACTAAACTCAAACATAGAATTCAGCAGATCCCCGGCTCCCATTGAGTGCAAGTCATCCACGCTATACTTCTTTCCACTTAAAAAGGTGACAGTACGCTCCTTTGCATCAAATAATGACGCAAACCGTACCATTAAAACCTGGAAAAAGAAAAAGACTTAGGTGTATTTGAAGAAGTTCAATACCAATGCTGAGAAATACCTCAGTATTCAAGTCAGTTAAAAACATTCTACATATAAAAGCTGTAGTAAAGGAAAAACTGAGTTTATTTTACCCAGAATCATTTCCTTAAGGCAAATTCTCTACCAAAGCAGTAAATATTCCAAGAAGATTTTTTTTTTTATTTCTAGCAACCAGTAGCAAAATACTTAAGTCCTGTGATACTCTTATCAATAAAGATTCTGAAATGCAAATACAAAATTAAAGCAAGCAATAATGCCAAGAAATTTGAAACTTGGCCTTGGCCAAAAACATTAAAGAAACTCTTTAAAAGCTATCAAGTATATCTCACAGTCTCTAAGCCCTAAATAAAAAAGCAGTATTTCAATACAGTAACACTTGGAAATATCAAAACATCAAATGCAGCCAAGGCATATGCAACAGATGAACTCTAATTAGACCATTTCAAGAAATCATAGCCCAAAGAGATAATCCACAAAGACAGCTAGTACAGTAAAAGTGGTCTACACACCAAGTTAGAATCAAAATATGAACCACACCAGTCAACAACTGCTTACCCACAGCACTCCCTCCACTACACTAAATGGTGACATCTGTCACATATTTTTCCCTCATCATCAGCGGAACACTGAGCACCTTCTCTTTGCAATGCTCCCAAAGACTTGTTTTACCCAAGACAATCCAAAAGAGGGCGAGCCTTCTATGAAGATGGGGCTACCTAAAACACAGCAACCCCAAGACAAATCATACAGCAGAAAGAACCCAAGACATGGAATTAGGGGTTTGTGTTCCAGCCCTGACCGTGTTACGAATTCACTGGTAGTCCAACAAAAGTCTCTGTACCTCTCTGGGCTGTAGTTACTTAACCTCAAAAATGGGTGAATTAATATGTAATACTTTAATCAGTAAAAAAAAAAAAAATGGGTGAATTGATCACTGACATACCTGTGGCTTTAAATCTTAAGTGTAATGTTTTCCTTTAAACTTAAAATCCTAACCTGTAGGTGTTATTTTTTAACTACACCATAGATATTTCATTCATTAACATGGCTTCTTCTCTGTTCTAGTCCAGGTGCCCCAGAAAACAGAGCGTAAGGTAAAAGTTTATGTGGGGTGTGCACTGGCACATGTGAAAACAAGAGCAAGGAAAAAGAAAATGGAATAGGGAAGCAGAGAGAGCAAATACTAGCAATATTTATTGAGCCAGCCACCACTTATTAAGAAAAACTAAGAGCTCAATCATGTGGGACTTTTATGGAGAGATGGCTCCCTACTCCCACGAATCAAAGATTTCACCCACCAGACATCAACTTCCCACCTCCCACCTCCCACCCTGCATTTTAGAATAACGCGTAAGTGAGCTCCAATCAAGTCCTGAGACTTATACCTCAGCAGCAATAGGGAAGCCATGGAGCAGACCCGTGAGAGTCACCTAGACACCTGAGCACAAGAGGCACTGTCTGTGTCCTACTAAACCTGCCAACCGTGGCTGCCTCAAGCCCAGGCAGAAGGCATCACACAAGAGAAGCTGGGATAGAAAAAGCAGCCATGGGTTCTGTAGTGAGATGAGGCCAAGAAAACCTGAGCTGGCACGGAAGAGATGTCTGATACATCCACCAGATACAGGGTGGGGTAAAAGTAGGTTTACCGTTGTTTGTATGGAAAATGCAATAATCAATAATAAATAATAATGCAAGAATAAATTCTTGTGTTTCGCGTACTCACACTGTACACCTACTGTTGCCCCACCCTGTATTCTACAATCTCCTAAAAGACAAAGACCACACTCTTCATATTCTGTACATAGTCGACACCAGGCTAGGCTTTCAGTAGGTGTCCCTCACTCTGCAAAACCCACCAAGTCCGCGTCTAAAAGCAATACTAGAACCTGGAGTTTGTATGCTGGGAATACAGATCATTCATATTTTAAGTCCTAAGTAACTGCATTTACCTAGCTAGTCTCTCTCCCAAGATCCTGAGATGGTCCTTCTTTTGTTGGTAGTTTCAGCCTCTGGACTATAAATACTCATTTAGAAAAGAAGTAAAATGCATGGAAATAAAATGCATGCCCTGTACCCATACTCAAGGTGAACAAAATCTACCTCAAAAGTCCCAGCCTTTAAAAGGTTGACTTGGTCATGCTGAGAGAGATCTCTGAATCCAGGAATACGCTTTGCAAATTCCACCACTTCTTTCACTGCCGGAGTGAAGCTCATTGAAAATTCTTCCCAGATTTCATGCCCTGATTTATGAGGATCCACATATGGAGATTTACTCATTGGACAAACCTAATATGCACAAAACAGAAAAACTCTTTTAATTGTGAGAGGTGGTAAAGAAATTTCAGAAGTAGCATCTCAATCATTGGAAACACCAACATGAAAATAACCCTCAGGTGTTACTGATAACAACACTTTCGCTTTTGGATATTCTACCTTTTGACAAAAAGCTTCACAGCAACCTAATTTAAATAGCAATTAACTTGTTACCATGCAAGAGGCAGCCTAAGGGAAAAATGAGCTCTGTAACAAGCTATTTCAAAAACCCATTGCACAGGTTGAAGGGTTTATTTTGTAGCACTGCTGCCACCTTATGCTGGCTTTATGGTTTAAAAATAAACACACAGCCGAAACCGGTTTGGCTCAGTGGATAGAGCGTTGGCCTGCGGACTGAAAGATCCCAGGTTTGATTCCGGTCAAGGGCATGTACCTTGGTTGTGGGCACATCCCCAGTGGGGGGTGTGCAAAAGGCAGCTGATCGATGTTTCTCTATCATCGATGTTTCTAACTCTCTATCCCTCTCTCTTCCTCTCTGTAATAAAATCAATAAAATATATTTTTTTTTTAAATTAAAAAAAAATAAACACACATATTTATTTGATTCTCAATCCTATCAGTTATGGCAGATATTACAATTTCTTAGATGAGAAAATGAGACCCTAAGATGTTTGGTGACTTACCAAATAACTAGAAGTCACAGGCCTCGAACCCAAGCCCACAGTTAATATTTCAAAACTCACTTTTTTCTAAATGGTCACAATTACAATGTTGTAATTTCAAAGAGGAAAATATAGTGAGATGCGTCACTTTTTTAAAAAGATCACTAATCAAAAAAATAAAATAAAAAATAAAAAGATCACTAATCATCTGTTTTATAAACAATGATGTAAGCACTGACCTCCACTTAGTCAATAGGAAACAATGACTGGAGATACAAGGTGCAACTTCTAAATGAGGACTGGGGAGGAAAAAATAGGAAGCTAAAGACATAAAAACACTGAAAAGATTAGGAAGCATGCGCTGTAATCTCTATTAGTAAAATCATCCTTTAAATGTTCACTAAATCCATAAGATCCAGGAATGAAATGATTCTGTAACTGTGATTTTTTTTTCCCTCCATAAGGCAGCCACTAATCCTAATAAAATATAAGGTCACATTTCAGATCAATGGGATCAAATACTTGCAAGTGACCAAAACTCCTAACCTAAGGATTGAGGTAAGTCAACGATTTTGAAAATATAGAGAGAAGGCTTTAGTTACCTGGCTGTGGGAAATACCAAGCACTATCAAAGGACCTCGTGATTTAAACTGGAAATGGTGCAGTACTGATGCTTTTGATGAAATTTTGGCTGAATATAAACACTGTACTTTCATGTAGACTGTTGTATTTGATGAAAAAAAACTTGAATGCTATGAATAACATTAACTCATCTCATAGGATGAAGTCTGAGAAAATCCTGAGAAACTGCCTATTAAAATATTCCTAAATTCTCACACAATAAAACTTCCATGTTCTATAACCAAAGACCTATTTGCATTATAATGGTTAAAGAAAACTCTTCCTATAGAAATCAAGAAATTACTGTCCTTAAAGAGAAAATCCCAAAGCTAGTATGGTAGTGATTAATCAGAATGCTTAAATTTTGAAAGGGATTTCTAAGAATTAAAGGACCAATTCTACATGATCCATGTTTTACATAAAATCCTAATCCCAATCATAGTATCAATCAAATCACATGCTTGTACCTGTGTGTAAAATTAGGTCATTCAACAAATGTCTATATTAAAAGCATCTGACCTAAAATATTGCCCAAAATTGATTCTGTAAATCTCTTAGGTTTTCTGACACCCCTCTCCCACCCTTGAAGTTGGTATATCCCCCACACAGAAAACCTTCAAATCTTTCCTTAATATGAGGTGAGCAAAAAAAATTGATTTCACTATACCAGATGCATTCTCCCTCCATTGTTGCACAGGTAACTATTCTTGTTCTCATTCTGAGAAAATCCATCTATCGAAACTCTATCACATACTCTTTGAGTATAAGCATTGGAGAAGTTCATACAATGTCCATTTGCAATACAAATGGCATGCCCATTTGGGTAGTGCATTATGTTCCTCCCCTTATACTGTCCATTGAGATTCTGCTGGCTCTCGCTACAAGGAAAATGGCTGCTAAGCCCATTGCCACAACGGTCATGATTTAAATTATACTGCTCCAAGTTCTTGGGAATCCGTTCTCTCTGGGGCTGCATGGTCTCTGCTGAGTTTTCTCGCTGCTCTTGATTATACAAAAAGGTATCCTTGTGGGCTCTGGTCACCATGCCAATCACTTCTTCCTTTGCAAAATCAGAAGAGGGAGGAGAAGAGCTTTTGATGCTTTCTTGCTCCAGCTGGGGCTTGGGTCGCAGCTGTTCCTGGGCTGGTAAGGCTGTCTGTTCATGGTCTACTAATGTGTCATTTTGCAAATGACCACTGAACTGGCTGTTCATCATGGTCTTCATCGCACTCTGCATTTCAATTAGCATCCTCTGTTTTTCACGCTTAGGAATACGACCAAACCGAACAGCTATTGAAGAAAAAGATATTTAACATCTATATTCTAAATAAGACCTGTTTATAAAGAAAAATAACACAAAATTATCTTTGTTAGCTATGACCTCTAGCAATACAAGAAAAGAGTATCTACATGTCTCCGACACAAATTATTCTAAACTTACTGGCTGTACCAAAGGAAGTGGGAGGGAGAGAGAGAATTTTCCATTGTTCTCCCAAAACAAAACTAAGGAGAAGATCTATCTCTTGGGTAATTTATAAGCACAATCTAAAAACGAAACTTACTAGATTACTTACACAATCTAAAAACGAAACTTAGATTACTTACACAATCTAAAAATGAAATTAACTAATAAAAATCAGAGCCTGAAGCAGACCAGCACAACTACACAGCACCTTACTAGTAAGGCTGCAGACTCTGTTCCTAAGAAGGCACATGGGATTCACTACCTATATCCATTAACACTAATGGAACCTAGTAGGCACAATCACTCCCTGAACATCTGACTTTTCTCAAGTCATTTTCGTAACCTTATCCTCAAGATCCAACAAGACCCAATGTTAAGTGACCCGTTCTTTCCTTTACTGGCTTCTTTAAAAAGAAAATCTTAAAAAAAATAAACAACAACAAAAAAAACAACAACACACGGTCAATAGAAATGCAGTTATTGAAAAATCAACTTGCTGGATTTTGATTAAAATCAATGAAAAAATAAAAACGAAATCATTCATCCTCCATTATTTGAGAGACTAGTCTTAGAATGTGCCTGTCTCCAACATTCCTATCTTAGAGGGAATGGGGAAAAAAGCTTCTGTCTAATAGGTCCTGGGTTCTATTCCAGTCAAGTGCACATGCTTGGGTTGAGGGCTCGTTCCCCAAATAGGGGGCATGCAGGAGGCAGCCAATCAACGATTCTCTCTCATTATTGATGTTGCCCTCTCTCTCTCTCTCCCTCCCCCTTCCTCTATGAAATCAATAAAAATGTTTAAAAAAACTATCTTTATACAAAGATAATAAAAACTTAATATACCACCCAGTAAGAAAGCCTTACTAATCTCAGTGTATCTCTGACATTATCAAACAAACAGTTCCACAGTGCTTCACATTCTACACCTCTCCTCCCTCTCCCCCGCTTCACAAATGACAGGCATTTTTACTCTTTTGGGGCAATCACAGCATCTATCAACTTTGGATTACTATTTCTAGTGCTATAAAAAATTTTCAGGCCAAAACCGGTTTGGCTCAGTGGATAGAGTGTCGGCCTGCGGACTGAAAGGTCCCAGGTTCGATTCCGGTCAAGGGCATGTACCTTGGTTGCGGGCACATCCCCAGTAGAGGGTGTGCAAGAGGCAGCTGATCGATGTTTCTCTCTCATCGATGTTTCTAACTCTATATCCCTCTCTCCTCCTCTCTGTAAAAAATCAATAAAATATATTTTTTTAAAAAATTTTTTTTCAGGCAATTAAAAACCCCAAACATCAAACTGCTGGAAACCTGTTATTCAAGAAGCTCCTTATTGCAATACTGTACTTCTGTGTCAGTAAGAGTAACCTAAGGGACTGTTGAAATGACCTCCCCTAGATAAATGAGGTTCACTCTTAGCAATTCTTAATTAACCCTACTAAACTAATCCCTAATGTTTCCTTCAATTTTGCAACTCCTTTCTATGTATTCAGAATCTGTATCCTAAAAACACATTATCATCTCAGGGCTGAGACAGTGATAGAGATAATGCACATAACGAGAAATGGGTTCATCAGCAATGCTGACATTATGGACAAAGAGCCATGATTCCTATATCAAGAATTCCAATTTGGCTCAGTGGATAGTGTCGGCCTGTGGACTAAAAGGGTCCTGGGTTCAATTCCAGTCAAGTGCACATGCTTGGGTTGAGGGCTCGTTCCCCAAATAGGGGGCATGCAGGAGGCAGCCAATCAACGATTCTCTCTCATTATTGATGTTGCCCTCTCTCTCTCTCTCCCTCCCCCTTCCTCTCTGAAATCAATAAAAATGTTTAAAAAAACTAAATCTCTTTTTTTTTTGGGGGGGGGGGGGGAGAAGTATTGAAATTGTATGGGGGGGTGGATCTTTTTACAAGAACCAACAACAAAAAAAAAGAATTGAGCCCTAGCCGATTTGGCTCAGTGGGTAGAGCATTGGCCTGCAGACTGAAGAGTCCCAGGTTCTATTCCAGTCAAGGGCACAAGCCTGGGTAGCAGGCTCGATCCCCAGTAGGTGGCATGCAGGAGGCAGCTGATCAATGATTCTCTCATCATTATTGATGTTTCTATCTCTCCCTCCCTCTCTCTTCCTCTCTGCAATCAATAAAAAAATATATTTTAAAAAAAAAAAGAAGTGAGCCAAAGCTGTTTCTGGGATGTTGATGCTAAAATTTGACTTTAATGAATTTGGCATCCTACAAGGCATTAAAATGTGTTTTCTAAATCTGCTTCACCCTAAGCACGAGAGGGCCACTGGTAACTGGTTTATAGCTCTGGTTTATGCTGAGGAATAAAAGCCAGCCCTTATGCTCGAAGAAAGAACGCTCTTTAAACCGGGAACATACCATCTCTCGACATTCCAACAGACAGACACTTTTTGAAGCGACACTGCTGACATCTGTTCCTATTCATTCTCATTATAGAACAGTTTTCATTCTTTAGGCACTTCTTGTACTGGATGTTTTGCTGAATGCTTCTCCGAAAGAAACCCTAAGGACAAAGGAAGATGTACTCATTCATTTAAAAACACCCAGATGAACTCCTTATAAGTAGCCACCCCCAATCCCTAACTATCCATTACTAGCTACACCTGAGAAATAATTTTGGCTTAGACCAGTGGCCAGCAAACCGCGGCTCGCGAGCCACATGCGGCTCTTTGGCCCCTTGAGTGTGGCTCTTCCACAAAATACCACGGCCTGGGCGAGTCTATTTTGAAGAAGTGGCGTTAGAAGAAGTTTAGGTTTAAAAAGTTTGGCTCTCAAAAGAAATTTCAATCGTTGTACTATTGATACTTGGCTCTGTCGACTAATGAGTTTGCCAACCACTGGCTTAGACCCAAGGGAAATATAATCTCGACACCTGGGATTTGCCTGCATTCTTACCAGTATCAATAAGCACCTATATCTACTAAATAAGACCCTCTTCCCTTTCTTCCTTTTTGCAGAATCTTGCTGCTTTCCAAGCACCCCTTGTACTACACTTTCCCCTGTTGCCAGCCCTGCCTGCAGCCACATTTCCCAGCTCATACTTGAATCACATACAAATTCCCAAACTCTAGAAATAGGACTTATTTTCAAAGCGTTAACAGAAAAATATGTTCCATAGCTCTAGTAATCCCCTCACTGGAACGAAGGATTATGTTAGTAAAGCTTGGTCTTCCCTAGATCATTACCTGCTGACACCAGCAAGGCCTACTTATGTGTGCCCAATGTTCTTGGTTGCTTGCCAGCAACAGGTAAGTGCCACACCAGAGACCAACTAATGATCCAGGAAAAGACAGTTCCCAGCTAGATGGCTACAGATTACTGCCTTCACTAAACAAATAATGTAAGTGCATGTGCTGTGACAGGTATTCAAAGATCCCCAGCTTAATAGTTCCAAGGAGAACGGAAAAAATCAAGAACAAATTACTAAAAGTAACTTGAACTGCAGTTTCCTTGAATATCATAACTAACCACACATTTCATGAATCTTATTAGTACCTGTGGGATACAACATTTTTAGACTTTATTACTGTGGTACTATACTTGGACACTACAATATCTGAGCTAGACACACCTTTAAGAGAGTATGGAGCAGTTATGTGTAAGTATCAAGAATACACAAAGTAAAACTTACTGGCTTGTGCTTTTGTTTCTCTAGTCCCATAATTATTTCACATTTTCGAGGAAAAACAAAAAAAATAATTTAAATAATTTTTAAAACTGTTAAATAATTTTTAAAACTGTGGAAAATTGCTGCATCTATATAAAATACTGACCAGCTTGTTAAGTGACCTGACCATTAAGAATTAGCAAAACCACAATTCATTAAGAGCCACCCTAGAAAATATTTCTTCTTTTATCATTTATATTCATTATCTTGCTCACCCAACGTATCCTGTCAAACTGGATTCCTGCTTCTGGCCTTCAGTCAGAGAGGAGGAGCACCTGCCTTGGCCAAGTTAATTCTGACACTCAGGAGAAAGGATTGTGCCAGATTTAAAAAGACAAAGAGAGAGTCCCTGGATGTAAGTAGGTGGTACAGACTGTCTCCCTTGGAATTATCTGATGGACACTCTAAGAAATATTCAACTAAACTTACAAATATAATGAACTTTCCCAAGAACTCAATTTATATCCAAGTTTCTTTTACTCACTTGGCATTACTTCCAAAGACATCACACTTTTATAAGTATCTAGGGATTATTCCCAACTCCTAGTACCTGACATGTCAGAATGATAATGTATCTGATAAGACCTATTCCAAGTTCCAACAGAGCAAGTCTGTTTTGCTCCCTGCTGTTTCCCCATCACCTAGGACAGCACTTGGCACATTAATGAATAAGCATTTGTGCACATAGTTTCATACTGTATTTAAATGTGAGGGAGACAGCAAATTTATTTTGATCAAAATATTTTTTAAAAAGTACTTTCACTGAATTGAAAACATATTTCTCAAAACAAGTTATGTTTATAACTACATAAAACTTAAGAGGTAAAGAGAAGCAACTGAGTTCTCTCCTCCTCCCAGATTATCAACTGTGAAAACTGGCAAACCAAACTCCAATTTGTTTCATTCCAGAATCAGTAGCTAAAAGAGACCAAAGCATGCTTTTACCTTGCAGCCTTCACAAGCATGAACTCCATAGTGGAATCCCGACGCCACGTCCCCACAGACTTTGCACAGGAGAACCATGCCACTAAATTCTAAGGCACAAACAGAAACAATAAAGACAGGAGAAGATTTTCAACTGTTTGTTTTCTTTCCAATTGAATATTTTATTTTGTTCAACTTGTGTTTTAAATAGATACAAATATACTTTTATCATGTAGAAGAAAATTCCTTACACCAAATTAACAAATCAAAAGACATCATGGTTTTCTTTGAAACTCAGTTTATGGGACCAAAAATATTTCAGAAAGCTGGTTTTGCCCTTTCCTGATGATTTTAAACGTACTCTGAAATTTTATAAATCTAAAGTTACTTTACACCAGATATTCAACCAGAACTAAGAAAACCATTCTCCTGGGTAAGAATGGAGAAATCAATCAATAAAAAATGCAAATGATGTCTTTACAGGCTGCTGTCCATGCACCAGATAGATCCTATTCCTTCCTGATCTACTCTTATACCAGCCCATCTTACCTCCACACTCACTCAGGGGTCCAAATTCCACTACTCATTCGGTTATCCCAAATCCTGCTTTATTTCCAAATCCCAAATGTTCCTAGCTCCAACTTCATTAAAGGAAATCCCTTCCCATACTGAGTAAGTACTCTGTTCTAGACACCAGATTCAGTACTAGGAGTCCAGAAGAAAGGTAACTGTGAAAATGTGGCAAAAGGGGAAACTAGCTGTAGAGGATATGTGGTCAGGCACAGTACATAACCCCATCTCTCACTCTGAGGCAAGGATCAGTTATGACAACTCCTTGAGGCTGTAACTTTAAAAACCATCACTGATTTCTTACCTAACTACTGAACTCTTATTGCTCAGAAAGGAGTGAAAATCATATTCCCGGATATAATGGTCTCCCAAATGAAGAGTTGATAAAGCAAGCCCAACCTGCAATTAATGGCATCGACTTTTAGTCCTGCAATTAATGGCACCAACCTTTAGAAAACTAAACTTACTTGTCACTCCACTATGACTCTTTGTCATGCCAGGTGCACTTGACTTGCTTGTTTTCATAGAACAATCTAGTCGATCATTTTTCAGAATGCCTTCAATACTGGAGAGATCACCACTTTTGGGATTACCATTGTTATCAGAATTAGAACTATTTGGAGAAGATGGAACAGAAGAGAAGGAGGACTGGAAACTGTTATCAGATCCCTCACTGTGACAAGAGGCAGGGCTAGAGGCTGAGCTGGAAGAACTGATGTAGGCAATCACACCTCCTAGAAAAAAAGAGAAATCAGATAATTAGACACATGATATGTACTTTCTATTTTTATAAATCTGAACAGTAAGGTCACTAACTTTAGAAATTGGTTACTAATTAAATGTCAGCTTATCCCAAAAGGAAAAATAACCGGCTTCCTTATTTCCTACTGTAATTCCTGCTTCCACAAAGTCCAAAGCCCATATAATTCCCACTGACGTAAAAAGTGAGAAGGCTCTCACGAGGGCTTATACTGAGCACATGCAGATCCAGATTTTCCATTTTCCAACTTTTCCTAAAATGAATGAAAAACCTTCCGGAGTGACTCCAAAACCAACCAATTGTTTTGGCCATGAAGAAATCTGGTTCTGGTCCTCTGTCTCCATCGTTACACCTTGATAATACACAATTCTAGAAACAGAGTATTCATTTGCCTCCCCCATCACTTGGCTAAAACGCAGGTTAATCAAGAACAGTTGTAACATCTGGGATTCTAGATAAGGTAACTTATCTCAAAACGGAGAACCTCCCAGAATCTCTGTTTTGATGCTCCCAGACTTCTTTGACTATCACTAAACCCCAGTTCCACTCTCCTTTCTCCGCCTACTTCTGACTTGCAGACACACATCTCTAAGCAGCTCTTAAGGAATCTAGACTCACCACTTATTCTTCTGCCTACAGTAAATATTAAAGAAGCTAGAAGGAAGAATGCAGACTATCAGGGAATTTAACATTAAGGCTAAAGTTAATGCCCTCTTCACGGAACTACTCGCGAAACACTCTTCTCAACTTCATCAATGTAACTTCCACAATCCCTCTGAAAACTGGCCTTGACGTCTTAGAGACCATAAACCTCCCAGATTAAAAAATAACACTTAAAGTTATTCTTAGGGTATAATTACAAGCTTCTTCACTCAAAGAGATAAAATGTTGCAAGCGTAATAACCTCATAGCCAAATATAATATTTTTCCAAATCCCAGGCCAAACAAGTCATTCTCATCTTCTCTGCCAAGGTCTATTGTGGTCTATTTTCCTCTTCCCTCCATGATTAATGAACATTTATTGGTTTTTCAATGTGCATCAGATGCAAAGTTAATCTCTCTTCCATCTGTCCTGAGCTCTTACTTAAGCCTACTGTTTACGTTTCCATCTATTTCTCAACTAGGCCATAAGCACCTAACTGTGCAGAGTGTCTCTTAACTTTGTGTTAACTAAGTGTCTATTATGCTTTAGGTAATAAGTCTACCATAAATATTTTTAAGACCTACTTCTCAGCCTCTATGAACCCCATGTCTAATAACATGGACAGATGCCCAAATAGTACCAAACATTCCTAAGAAGTTGCCAGTAAATCAGGCCATTTCTGACAACAATCTACATGACTATAGTGAGTAGTAACTGGAGAATTTTGCACATTCCCAAAGTAATCACTGCAAATTAAGCATTCATTCTGAAATAAAACTTTCTCTGCTAAACAGAAATGACTCCGAGTCTTTTTTTTTTTTTTTTAGATAAAAGACACACTTTATACTAGTTAAGTCATTTAAAACACAAATACACGCTTCTTTTCCGAGGAAAGACCAAATGGAGGATGATGCCGGTGCTGCGGGAGGGCCCGGAAAAGGAGGTTGCGGGGGCTTCAGTGGAGGATTTGGCAGCGGCATCCAGGCCGGGGTCGCGGCCGGGGTCTGGGCAGGGGCCGAGGCCACGGAGCTCGTGGAGGCAAGGTCGAGGACAAGGAGTGGATCCCTGTCACCAAGCTGGGCCACCAGGTCAAGGACATGAAGATCAAATCCCTAGAGGAAATCTATCTATTCTCCTTGCCCATCAAGGAATCTGAGATCACTGACTTTTTCTTGGGGGCATCCCTCAAGGATGAGGTCTTGAAGATTATGCCTGTGCAAAAGCAGACATGTGCTGGCCAGAGGACCCGGTGCTTTTTTCACGTGTCTGCACTCAGGATATAAAGAAAAACATTATCCTTAGTCCTGAATAAACTCCCAAAGGAAGGTCTCATCGCTATTTGCCTTTCTAAGCTACTACCTTAGGTAATAAAATTCAATTCCAGAAGATCTCAAGAGGATTAAAGATGAGAAAGTGATCGTTTTCCTTAGAAGACTTTCCTAGGGCCAGCATCTGAGTCAGCCATTTATACTCAGGAGGTACCTCCTTCAGACTACATCAGCTTAAAAAAAGAACAAAAAACTTTTTGAAATCTGAGCTCTTCAGATGGCTTAAGAACTAATTTAAAGCAGAGTGGGCAATGGAAGGTATTGTTATAACCCAAAACACACCTTCCTTTGCAAAAGCTCCAAAATTAAACCTAAGAAAAATTACTGAGTTATTATCAGTCCAGTTAAGAACCTATTCCTATCTTTAGGAGTTCAACAATCATTTACAACAACAAAAATCTGTGCCAGGCACCATGGAATAAAAGATGATCTATCTAGAAGCAGCTACATTCTTCTAGCAAGACCTTCTACACTGATTCACTTGTCTTACAGCATCTATTCTTGCTACCAGACACCAACACCAACATGATGATTAGCAACCCAAGTGGATTACATTTTAATTTCCTAGAAGGTACAGAGTACATCTAGCAGTTCCTCAACCCAATGAAGAAAGGAAAGTGAAAACTCTAAGTCACCAACTACCTAATCAATGTCAAGAATAAAAGGACACAATTTCATGTCACATTTCATCCTCACAGGAACCCTGTGAATTCATTTCCAGTATCTCATTTTACAGATGAGAAACTCAGAGCTCAGAGAGGTTAAGTAGTACAGCTACTAAATGGCAGGGCCAGGGTTGAAAGTTAGGGCTGCCTAATCCAGAGGACAGACTATTATCTCTTACTAAGAAGACCTGAAAAAAAAAAAAAAAAAAAAGAAGACCTGGGCAAGCAAGTCACTTTCAATCTCTCTAAACTTAAGTCATCTTCTAGAAATGGGAATATCTGCCAGTTATTTATAAGATTGAAATGAAATGGTGTTCATAAACAAGGATTAGTAACGTGCTCTCCACACACACAGTATTTGGTGATAAAGCAAGAAAGGCAAAATCCCCGAACCAGCATGTCCTAATACCTCCAGAAACAGGCAGAATATACTTCTTAGATGCCTCAAGCTAAAATTAGCTGAGGCACAGTCTTCTCTATTTTTAGTTGAAAAGGATGGTGGAGCTGGGCCAGGTTCCCAGACTAGGGCTTACCCAGTGGTCAACTTCGGACAAGCCAGAAGTCAATATCCAATTTTGTCCTCCTGGGATGCACTCACTGTCCCTGCATATATTGGGATTTTCTTGCCCCAAGTCTAGGCTTGCCCATCATCAAAACCCTCCCTCTGCCATTGCCAACCATCCTGGAATGCATGCTTGAGTTCAAGTCACAACTGTACTTTTTTTGCCTTGTAATTTAGATTAAAACATTTGCACCATCAAGAAGCTTTAGTTCTCTCATTTTAAAAGGTTATTAATCACCCGGCTGGCGTGGTTCAGTGGTTGAGCGTCGACCTATGAACCAGGTGGTCACAGTTCAATTCCAAGTTAGGGTACATGCCCGGGGTCGTGGGCTCCGTCCCCAGTAGGGGGGCATGTAGGAGGCAGGTGATCAATGATTCTCGTCACTGATGTTTCTATTTCTCTATCCCTCTCCCTTCCTCTTGGAAATCAATAAAAATACATTTTTTAAAAAGGTTATTAGTGCCGAAACCGGTTTGGCTCAGTGTATAGAGCGTCGGCCTGCGGACTCAAGGGTCCCAGGTACGATTCCGGTCAGGGCATGTACCTTGGTTGCGGGCACATCCCCAGAGGGGGTGTGCAAGAGGCAGCTGATCGATTTTCTCTCTCATCGATGTTTCTAACTCTCTACCCTCTCTCTTCCTCTCTGTAAAAATCAATAAAATATATTTTTAAAAAAAGGTTATTAGTAATTTCTAATCACAGGATGGTAGAGAAGATCTAATTGAAACACTAAGCTTCCAACTGTGTCCTGAGTGTCAGGGCTCTAGAAAACAGCCTTAAAAAGCCTGAGAGGCCAACTGGGGAAAACAGCTTTGTTAGCCATCCATCCTAGTGCAATGTGATTGAGCACTTTTCATACACATCACTGTGGACTGCTGAGGATCACACAGGAGCGCTATAGAGGGCACAGCTCAAGAGAGGCTAACCGTCAAGGTAACACTAAGTGGGGACTTAAAGAATATGTAAATTACTGGATGATGTACCGTGTAAGAGATTACTTAACAAATAAGTAATGTGGGTGAAAAAGAAGACAACAGGTCTTATTTTGTAAAATAGTGGGTTTTGTCTCCATGTAAATTGCTGGAATGGAAGGGCAAGTATGATCTAGTGTCTGGAAATAAAAACAAACAGATTGACTAACAACAAGATTCAAAATGTGGAATGATGAAATTGGGAGGCTCTGCAGACACCTGCCCTTTTCCACCTATGACCCTACACCACTGCAAACCAAGTGAATCCACAGCAGCTAGCTTGTGCTCCCCAAGTGGACTCTGTGGATTCAAAATCTGGCTCTCCCACGGCCTGCCTAAGCTACTTAACTTCAATTAGCACCTCATCTTCCACTGGCAGCACTTTCAACACAGTACCTCACAGAATTAACGGGAAGTATCAAAGTAGTAGCACATGTAAAGGGCCTCACACTCAGTAAATGCTCAACAGATACTGGTGATTATTATTTTACCATCATGATACTGGAGCTCAATCAGAATAGTTCAAACAAAACTAACTCTCCCCTTGCCGAGGCTGGTTTGGCTCAGTGGATAGAGCGTCGGCCTGTGGACTGAAAGGTCCGGTCAAGGGCATGTGCCTTGGTTGCGGGCACATCCCCAGTGGGGGGTGTGCAGGAGGCAGCTGATCGATATTTCTCTCTCATCAATGTTTCTAGCTCTCTATCCCTCTCTCTTCCTCACTGTAATAAATCAATAAAATATATTTTTTAAAAAAAACTAACTCTCCCCATTCTTTCTTGGTTCCTTCAATTCTGAAGGTGTCATATGACCCAGTGGTTCCTCTGTATGTTATTTCCACATTACCTTCTGAATGCCATAACTCCATTGACTAGTCAAGCAGCTTCCTACTTCACATCTGATTCTTCCCATTAATGTGCTTTCTCTCTCTCCAAGTGAAGATTTCTTTACCCTTATCTGCCTCTGATGTTCTTTCCAAGTTTGGAGAAACGCAGAATACAGATTTGTAAAGATATGAACTATGTGGAGACATTTTCCTAACTTTTAAAATATTAATTATAGTCAAGGTTAGTAAGTTTATGCAATGAATTATTTAAAGAACCTAGTATACACAATCAAAACCTATCTGTGACAAAAATGTCTGAGTCAATTTCTACCACTTCTATATCACATCTGTAACAGTCACGGAGAGGGCAGAGACACAGTATGTCATGAATTATAAGACAGATGAAATGGTCACTGGTTGAACTGTGTATTGACTAATACAATATCAATCCAAAGGGAAGGGTCAGAGGTGTGCCAGTGAGCAATGAATTTGGTTCCACCCTGGTCAACATTTACAATTTGAAGAAAATGAAAGGGAATGCTTATCAAAACTCTGACAGCAGAAATTGTTAATATACTAACAGCTTATGACAGCTTGAACTTGGGAGCCAAAAGAACAAGAGAAAATGTAAGAAAGAATTGCAAATTCCTACACTTAAAAGTCAAACAATTACCCGCACAATGGATAAAATCTAGCTTCAAAAGTTCCCATGAAAAGGTCCTGATTGCAAGGCTACTGTTGAGTCAGCAAAGCAATGTGCTACAAAAGCTAAGCCTGCCAGAGAATTCATTTGCTGCAGAATTCCCAAACTTGGAACTTGGTAACTGTCCAACGATTTCCGCAGGAGCCTGTTCATTTATAGGTGCTACAGCCCCAAGGGCAACAAGGATGATGATTTAAAAAAAAAAAAAAACTTTGCAAAAACCAAGAGATAAGAACCATAAATGGAAGGGGTGGAGGGGTAGAAGGGGGACATTCCTCCAAAGGCAGTTTCCTATTGGTATCTCCAAAAGGCAAGATTAAGATATGTGATATTGTTCCAGAAAGGTTCAAACCAGAGAAAATGATTCTCATCACCTGAGCCTACCCCTAGGTGAGGTTGCAAAGCTGGAAGAATTTATTCATGCTAAAGGCTGCATTAGAAGAGACTGAACCTGATCACCTCCAAATCCTATCCAGTAAAGAGTTTAATCCCATGATCAAGTTACCCAATTTTTAAAAATATCCCCAAAGGAGAGGCCAAGCATCCCTGGGTCCGGGTGAGACCATGTGTCCCGGGATCCGGGTGAGCCCTCGTGCACCTAGGCCCGGGTGAGCCCAAGTGGCCCTGGATCTGGGAGAGGCCAAGCATCCCTGGGTCCGGGTGAGACCATGTGTCCCTGGATCCGGGTGAGGCATCGTGCACCTAGGCCCGGGTGAGCCCAAGTGGCCCTGGGTCGGGGAGAGGCCAAGCGTCCCTGGGTCCGGGTGAGACCATGTGTCCCTGGATCCGGGTGAGGCCTCGTTCACCTAGGCCCGGGTGAGCCCAAGTGGCCCTGGGTCTGGGAGAGGCCAAGCATCCCTGGGTCCGGGTGAGACCATGTGTCCCAGGATCCGGGTGAGGCCTCGTGCACCTAGGCCCGGGTGAGCCCAAGTGGCCCTGGGTCTGGGAGAGGCCAAGCGTCCCTGGGTCCGGGTGAGACCATGCGTCCCTAGATCTGGGTGAGGCCTCGTGCACCTAGGCCCGGGTGAGCCCAAGTGGCCCTGGGTCTGGGAGTGGCCAAACGTTCCTGGGTCTGGGTGAGACCATGTGTCCCTGGATCCGGGTGAGGCCTCGTGCACCTAGGCCCGGGTGAGCCCAAGTGGCCCTGGGTCTGGGACAGGCCAAGCGTCCCTGGGTCCGGGTGAGACCATGTGTCCCTGGATCCGGGTGAGGCCTCGCGCACCTAGGCCCGGGTGAGCCCAAGTGGCCCTGGGTCTGGGAGAGGCCAAGCGTCCCTGGGTCCGGGTGAGACCATGCGTCCCTGGATCTGGGTGAGGCCTCGTGCACCTAGGCCCGGGTGAGCCCAAGTGGCCCTGGGTCTGGGAGTGGCCAAACGTTCCTGGGTCTGGGTGAGACCATGTGTCCCTGGATCCGGGTGAGGCCTCGTGCACCTAGGCCCGGGTGAGCCCAAGTGGCCCTGGGTCTGGGAGAGGCCAAGCGTCCCTGGGTCCGGGTGAGACCATGTGTCCCTGGATCCGGGAGAGGCCTCGTGCACCTAGGCCCGGGTGAGCCCAAGTGGCCCTGGGTCTGGGAGAGGCCAAGCGTCCCTGGGTCCGGGTGAGACCATGTGTCCCTGGATCCGGGTGAGGCCTCGTGCCCCTAGGCCCGGGTGAGCCCAAGTGGCCCTGGGTCTGGGAGTGGCCAAACGTTCCTGGGTCTGGGTGAGACCATGTGTCCCTGGATCCGGGTGAGGCCTCGTGCACCTAGGCCCGGGTGAGCCCAAGTGGCCCTGGGTCTGGGACAGGCCAAGCGTCCCTGGGTCCGGGTGAGACCATGTGTCCCTGGATCCGGGTGAGGCCTCGTTCACCTAGGCCCGGGTGAGCCCAAGTGGCCCTGGGTCTGGGAGAGGCCAAGAGTCCCTGGGTCCGGGTGAGACCATGCGTCCCTGGATCTGGGTGAGGCCTCGTGCACCTAGGCCCGGGTGAGCCCAAGTGGCCCTGGATCTGGGAGTGGCCAAACGTTCCTGGGTCCGGGTGAGACCATGTGTCCCTGGATCCGGGTGAGGCCTCGTGCACCTAGGCCCGGGTGAGCCCAAGTGGCCCTGGGTCTGGGAGAGGCCAAGCGTCCCTGGGTCCGGGTGAGACCATGTGTCCCTAGATCCGGGTGAGGCCTCGTGCACCTAGGCCCGGGTGAGCCCAAGTGGCCCTGGGTCTGGGAGAGGCCAAGCGTCCCTGGGTCCGGGTGAGACCATGTGTCCCTGGATCTGGGTGAGGCCTCGTGCACCTAGGCCCGGGTGAGCCCAAGTGGCCCTGGGTCTGGGAGAGGCCAAGCATCCCTGGGTCCGGGTGAGACCATGTGTCCCAGGAACCGGGTGAGGCCTCGTGCACCTAGGCCCGGGTGAGCCCAAGTGGCCCTGGGTCTGGGAGAGGCCAAGCGTCCCTGGGTCCGGGTGAGACCATGCGTCCCTGGATCCGGATGAGGCCTCGTGCACCTAGGCCCGGGTGAGCCCAAGTGGCCCTGGGTCTGGGAGTGGCCAAACGTTCCTGGGTCTGGGTGAGACCATGTGTCCCTGGATCCGGGAGAGGCCTCGTGCACCCAGGCCCGGGTGAGGCCACGTGCCCCTGGGTCTGGGAGAGGCCAAGCGTCCCTGGGTCCGGGAGAGACCATGTGTCCCTGGATCCAGGTGAGGCCTTGTGCAACTAAGCCCGGGTGAGGCCACGTGCCCCTGGGTCTGGGAGAGGCCAAGCGTCCTTGGGTACGGGTGAAGCCAGATCCTGGGTCCGGGTGAGGCCGTGCGCCCCTGGATCCATCCGGGTGAGGCTGGGTCCCAGGCCCGGGTGAGACCACGCGCCCCTTGGGTATGGGTGAGGCCACGTGCCCCTTAGTCCAGGTGACGCCGTGCCCCTGGGATTGGCCACCAAAGGACCTGTATGCATGCATATAAGCCTATCCAACGGTTAAGTTCAACAGGGGATTGGGGCATGCGTGGGGAGAGGGGTGGGATGGGAATGGGGGGATGAGGACAAATATGTGACACCTTAATCAATAAAGAAATTAAAAAAAAAAAAAAAAATATCCCCAAAGGCTAAGTAGACCCATAGGTAATTAAAAGTTAGAAAATGACTTTATTTTTACTGTTGGGAGGAAAATTCACAACACAACTGTTATCAAGACATTCTTTTTTACAAATAAAAATTGGCTTCTTCTGTAACCTCACTGGCGTCTGTATAAAGGCCAACGTTTATGGGCAGACAAAAGGGGAGAAGTAAAAATATTGTCCCATAGCATTGTAACGGGAAAGGTAACAAGAAAAAAGATGTATAAGGCCAAATTCTGTGGATCAGGTTCAGGCAAGGTCAGCAACCTATTCTTTCGTTTCTAACCTATGCGTCTGAAAAAAACTGAAATGAACAATGAATGCCCAGTCTTACAGAAGGTCTCGGAGCCACTTAGGACCACCTGAGTCCCCCTGACCACACGCTGGGCTGGATGATTAGTTATGGGTGTGACCCGTTTACAGTAGGGCTCCCAGCCCAAGGAGGTTTTCAAGCCGGTTTTTATGACTTAAGATATCAAAGACAGGTCGCGTCCTAGAGGAAAACATTTCTTTTTTTTTGGAACCAGTGAAGCAGCCTTCACAAGGGCGGGTGTTGTCCCATCCGCCAGGCGTTGCTCGGATCTTAGCACCTAAGACTCCTCGGAGGGTCTCGCCTCTTGGAAGCCCCACGCTCGTCCCGGGCATCGCCTTTGTGCCGCAGCGCGCCCTCGCCCCGCACTTCTTCCGTGTCCGCAAGGTCTGCGGCCCGTCCGTCCGCCAGGCCCCGGCTCCCGCATCGGGGTCACCTCCCCGCCGCGCGGGCAGCGGCCGAAGCACTGCGGCATCTGCGCCCGCCCTAGAGCCGCGCGACCGCGGACGGAGCTGGGATGGGGGGGGATTGAGGGGGGGGAGCGGGAATCACCGCACGCGCACGCGCACGCGCGGCCTCCTCCGCGCCGTGCAACCCCGCGGAGGGAGGAGGGAATCGCGGCCACGTCACAGCTCGGAGGGTTCCAAGGGGCGGGGCCTCCCGGGAGGCTGCCGTGCTCCCCGCCGGCGCGCGCGCGCGCGCACCCCCGCCCCCGCCCCCACGTGTCCCTGCGGCCTCGGGGAATGTGGGTCACGGAGCCGAGCGGCCTCACGTGTCCCCGCCCGCCGCCGCCGCCTCAGCGCCCATTATGTAATGCCGCGTCACGCGCCTTCCCAGCCAACCGGCGCCCGCGCGCCGCTGAACGTAAACACAGCGCGCACGTGGCTCGCGCGGCCCGGCCATGTGAGGGGGGGGCCCGGCCGGCGCCACCGGGCCGCGCTGCGGCGATGCAGGGAACCGTGAGGGCCACCGCGGGGCGGCCCGCGGGGCGGCGGGAACCGAGTCCGGGGCGGGTTCGCATCGCGCAGCAGCCCACCCCGCCGCCCTGGGGGCACCCCTGGCCGCCGCCCTCGTAAGTGCCCCAAGTGGGCTGCGAGCGACCCCTCCGCCGGCCCCCGACCCGCCGCAGTCCGGCTCTTACCCGCATTCACCTCCATGGTGCCCTCGGGGAGGGGGCTGAGGCCGCCCGCTTCCCGCAGAGGGGGCAGCTCCGCCTCCCGCTCAGCGCCGCGCCGCCCCGGGCTGGAGGCGGCAGGGGTCGCGGGGCCCCCTCATGGGCGGGGCGCCGGGACTGGCGGCCGGGGAGCGGGCTGCAGAGAGAGGCGGCGGCGGCCGGCGAGCGGCGCTCCTCGCGGGGTCCCTGACAACAAAAGCGCGGCGCGGAGGCTTCCTGCAGCCAGCGCACCGCGGCGGCGAGGGCGGCTGACGGGGAGGGCAGCCGCGACCATGTGACCCGCGCACACACCCCCTCCCTCCGCCCGCCCCTCGCTGGCCGCTGCGGCAACTCCGCCCCCTCCCGCCTCCACGCCTCCTCGGCTCCCCTTTCTTAGAGCCTCCGCTTCTCCCTCCTCTCCTCCATCCCTTTCCCCTTCTCTTCTCCATTCCCCCCGCCCCCCACATCCCTTCTTTACCCTCCACCCAGCTGACCTTCCCGCCTCGGGCCGGGAACCCGGGCCGCTCCCCCGTCCCCGGCCCGTGCCCCCGCACTGAGTGACACCTCAGGTCACCTCGGATGGTGACCAGGAACCGCCCCGTGGCGCCAAGCAGACTGGCTTTTCAGGAGCCCGCGTTGTGCCAACTTGGCTGGGGCTAGCCCAACCCCTGACCTCCCCGCAGGTGCCCTTCTCCCACCGGACAGACCTCTGAACCCAGGACTCCTGGAGGACACAGCCCGCTTCTCGTCCCCTCTGCACGCCCTGCGTGTTTTCTTCCTACCCGGGGCTTAAATAGGCCTGTGTGCTGGAGGTTGCCAAATGTCTCCTCTGCGCCCCAGATTTCTGCATCCAGCAACCCGTTTGCTTGTGCCCTGTGGATGTCCCTTGGGCATCTCAAATTTAAGTTGTAGACAGATGGGTGCGTATGTCAAAACTCAGTGAGTGCATGCTTAAGATCTGTGCATTTCACCTTGAATGTAGATTTTACGTCAAAAGAAAAAACGAACCAATTGGCCTGTGCTGAGGCAGGCAGAGATAGGGCTCTGATGGCATTGTAGGCAATGTTAGATGCACTGCACACGGAACATGGACTGATGGATGGAGGGGTGGGTAAATGGATAGCAGTATACTAAGATCTTAGTTGTAAATGGTGTAAATGGGTATACACTGGAAAATTCTTTCCAAATTGCTCTTTCAAAATGTTCAGCATAGCCCTAGCCGGTTTGGCTCAACAGTGGGTAGAGTGTTGGCCTGCGGACTACAGGGTCCTGGGTTCTATTCTGGTCAAGGGCACATGCCAGGGTTGCAGTCTCCAGTGGGGGGCATGCAGGAAGCAGCCAGTCAGTGATTCTCTGTCATCATGGATGTTTCTCTCCCTCTCCCTTTCTCTCTGAAATCAATAAAAATAATTTTAAAAAATGTTCAGCATAACATGTTGAGGGAAATGTGATATGTAAGATATTTTCACATAGGCAACGCTCCTCTCCCCGCCCACCCCCCCCCCACTTTTGTACCCTGTTCAATCCATTAATAAATCTGAGCCAGTCTACCTTCATAGTGTGTCTTTAACCTCTGTGCTTCTTACTTCTGCGTTGCTATTACGCTAGAACAAAGATTTTCAACTGGTGTGCCCCAAGAATTTTTTTAAAGATTTTTTATTGACTTATTTTTAGAGAGAGAGGAAGGGGGAGAGAGAGAGAGAAAACATCCATGTGAGAGAGGAACATGGACTGGCCGTGTCCTGCAGGCCCCTCAACGGGGACCCAACCCACAACCGGGGTATGTGCCCTGACTAGGAATCAAACCAGCAGCCTTTGGCTACACAGGGATGATGCCCAACCAATTGAGCCACACCTGGGTGTTATTTTTTTTTTAAAAAAAGCTTAAACCCTCCAATAGCTTCCTATAGCACTTTGAAAAAAACCCAATGCCTTACCTTGACCTGCAAAGCCCTACCAAACCATAGCCCCTTCTCTCTACACGGCTGTCATGTCACCCTCTAAGCACAGTTCTCTAACTACAGTGGTCCTCTTTTCTTCCCTACCTCAGAGCTTTATCACCCTATGAGATGCTGATGCAAGAATTCCCCAGGCTACACTTTGTTGCTTGCTTTTTCATTTTATGTATCAACCACCATCTGCTTCTGCATGAGTAAAATGAGGCCAATATGAACAGACTAGAAGGCAAAAAATAAATCATAAAAGGATACCACTCTGAAAAGGCTACATACTGTACAAGTCTAACTATATGACATTCTGGACAAAGCAAAAAGTGGAGATGATAAAAATATCATTGGTTTCCAGGGGTTAGGGGGGAGGGAGGGAGGGATGAAGAGGCAGAGCACAGAGGATTTTTAGGACAGTGAAACCTACATACGACAAAGGTGGACCCATGTCAAATGTACAGCACCAGGACTGAACCCTCACAGAAACTATGGACTTTGGATGATTATGGTGTGTCACTATCAGTTCATTGGTGGTAATTAAACATACCACTCTGCTATGGATGTTGATAGTGCAGGAAGTTGTGTATGTGTTTATAGAGACCAAAGGAATATGGGAACTCTGTACTTTCCATTCAATTTTGTTGTGAACCTAAAACTGCTCCTAAAAAAAGTATTTTTAAGAAGATAGAGGATACTACCATTTAAATTTGAAAAGGAGAAGCGTATGGAAGTGGAAATAAGCCATTGCAAAGGAAATAAGACCCTCTCTTCCATGATAATGCGTATGAAATAAAGTCTGTGTCTATGAGCCTCACGGTTTTTTTAAAGGCCACCTCCTTCCCGTGAGGCTTTGTGGGTAATTATCAGAAGCTATCACGCTATAACCCAGGTCAGTCCCCAGCCACACCACTGGCCCCTGGAAACCTGTTGGGCTCCTCTGTGCCACAGGAGGATGCTGAGTGGCATCTGGGTTGGACAGTCCCTTAATGCTGTAGCTGCAGAGGGATTGCCTTTTGCTGCTGTCATTCCAAGGAGCCACATTTATTAACCCCGTGGAGTCTATGGCCCAGTCTGTAACAATTATCAGATGATTCATAGTGGATTTCTGCTTACTATACCTTCCTCATTCCTCTGACCAAAATAATAACTCTGTTGAGTGAAGTGACTGTGTCTTCAAAAGTCACCTGTTAAAAAATGCAGATTTAGCCCTAAATGGTTTGGCTCAGTGGATAGAGCGTCGGCCTGTAGACTCAAGGGTCCCAGGTTCGATTCTGGTCAAGGGCATGTACCTTGGTTGCGGGCACATCCTCAGGAGGGGGTGTGGAGGAGGCAGCTGATCAATGTTTCTCTCTCATCGATGTTTCAAACTCTCTATCCCTCTCCCTTCTTCTCTGTAAAAAAATCAATAAATATATATATTTTTTTAAATGCAGATTTATTTTTTTATGGGAAAGCTACCTCACTAACCTTTATATTCCACTAACACCAGGGCCCTGGGAAACTGAACACAGGGCTGGTCAATCTAGTTGTGGATAAAGGAGGAAAGAACCTAAATATTAGAATCCTCTAATCCCAAGATCAAGCAAAATAAGCCAAGTGAGGCACTGCAGTATGAGGACCTGGATGAAGGAAAGGTATTGGGGTAGGAGGAGGAATAAAAAGATGGGTTTCCTTAAAGTTAAGGTCAATTGAAAACATTTAAGGTCATTCTTCATTTTAAAACGTTCTAATGAATATTTTAGTTCCTGATACCACAGTAACATTCCACTTAAATCTTACCTTCCCTATGCTCTAGATCAGCATTTCTCAAACGTTTCGATCTCAGAGCACCTTTATACTTTTAAAATAATTGAAGATCACACAGTGCTTTTTTTGTGGGCTTTAGGTATTGATATTTACCGATACCTATTAGAGAAATGTTTAAAACACAAGAATACACTGAGTCAGTGTGATAAATTAAGGTGTTGGCATTGATAAATGAGGGAAGCTAGTGGAGCTACATCTTCTACGTCTGTATGAGGTTATATTCCAGGGTTATAGGCCCATGTGACTAAGTGTAGAAGGCTAGTGGCTGCTGCTTTCCAGATTTTCTGCACCATGCCTCCAAGTGAGCAGGATTTGTGCCCTGCAAAATGTATGTAATATGACAGGATGTAATGTGGCAGGCTACTATTCTAAATACAAAAAATGCATGCATAAATTCATGCAAGAATTCTTTGCATTAATGCAAAGCTCACATTGCCTGGCCTAACCTCAGTTCTTTTTCCAACCTGGATGCATTTCTGCTCATAGACTCTAGGAGAAACCTGCTATTCTCATTAATTGGTTATGCTTATCACGAATAAATCTTTACTAATTTATAGATTTATCTATTTATAGATTTATCAAAATTCTAGAAAATGAATCTATTTTTTCGTTAGATCCTTATTTCTGTGTGGAGGAAAAACAAAATGTTCTAGTGATGGTAACAACAGGATGGTCACTTAAACCTCAGTCAAAATCCTGGACCATCTCATAGCTTCTAAATTCATATAAAAACTTATTCATCCTCCTCATGATGCAGTCCTATAAAAGAAAGTTGGGGGAGAAATTTCTTACCACTTATATCGGAAACATCAGACTGCATACTGATTTTTCATATGTCTGGATTCCAGTGTTTTAAAATAATGCTTTGGGAGATCGAAATACTTTACAATTTGTAACTAACATATTAGGCTTTGGGGCTAGTAAATCTTTTTTGTATGGGTCTTTTCTCGGTTTTAGATTTTATTCAGATGAAGCCAAGAGGCACATTGGTCTTTTACTACCTCTACTACCTCGCTGTTCAAAGTGTGGTCCTGGACCAGCAGCATTGCCATCAACGAGGCACCAGTGAGAATTGCCAGATCTCAAGCCCCACCCTGCACTTACTGAATCAGAATGTGCATGCTCACCAGGGCGCCAGGTGATTAGTGTGCACAGTGAAGTTTGAGAAGACCAGCTCCACTGTACCAAGGGGACGGAGGCTTTGCAGCAGGATTGTCTCTGGAGGTATGTAGTTGGCAACCTTCTGAAAGCCTCCCAATGACCCCTGCCTCCCAGTAATCACTCCCTTGTGTAATTCTTTCATTAGGTGTAAACTGAACCTATGAACTGCTTCTAAAAGTAGAATGTGGCAAAAGTGATGGGATGTCACTTCTGATATCTATATATATAAAAGCCTAAGTGACCGTTCAACCGGTAGCTATGATGCATACTGACCACCAGGGGGCAGACGCTCAATGCACAGGCATGGAAACACGGAACAGACTGCTGAATCTCAGAGGGAAGGGAGGAAGGGGGAGGGTGGGAAGAGATTAACCAAAGATCTGATATGCATACTAGAGGCCCGGTGCATGGATTTGTGCACCAATGGGGCTCCTTGGCCTGGCCTGCAAGGGATTGGGCTGAATCCATGCACTGGGCCTCCGACATCCCCCGAGGGGTCCCAGATTGCGAGAGGGCACAGGCCAGGCCAAGGGACCCCACCGGTGCATGAATCCATGCACCGGGCCTCTAGTTATGTATAAAAGACTGAGACGTATCTCACACTCTCTCTTTCTGGCTCTTCTCATCTCACAAGCAATGTGGTGAGCTGTTTTATGTGGCGACTCATGTGGTAAAGGCCTTTTGAACCAGCACTGAATACCTGGGGAATGCCTTCAAAATTCTCAGCTAAAAATACTTTACCCTGTCAAAACTCGGCCAAACCATCAGTCAAGTGCAAGGATAAAATAAAGATATTTTCAGATAGGTACATTTTCAAAAAATTCCCCTTCTGTACACCTTTTCTTAGAAATTTACTAAGGTGATATAACATAGATTAGGAGGCTAGAGGGAAGAGAATTGTGTGTGTGTGTGTGTGTGTGTGTGTGTGTGTGTGTGTGTGTGTTCCAGAATACCCATACATGTGAGAGGTATGAGAGGAAGGGATGTGTGTGACAGGAAAGTGTCTTCAATACTAGAAAGCCAATAGACAATGCCTAACATTTATGAATAAAAGAAACAGCATTTTAAGGATATCATTTAGAAATAAGAAGGAAATATTTTAAGCATTAAAGCTGGGGACTGAAGGATGGGGAAGGATAGGGAAGGTTACCATTGTTACTCATCATAAGCCTTGTAGTACTATTTGATTTCTTAAACTATGTGAACTTATTAGTTTGTTGAAAATTAAAAATTACTTTAAAGATAAAAACTGCCCTTAAACACCACAATTTTTCTAGATAATAAGTAGAGAATATGTACAGCTGAATCACAGCTGTTAGTAGGTATTTGAGTAGCTTTTTCACTGGTCTCATTTCTGGTCAAGATTGATGATGAAAATCAGCCTATCTCTCCTAAGTTAAAAAAAAATGAATCCTTTGGCCTTATAATCTCACTTCTGGGAATTTATCCTAACAAAATAAGCATAAATATGTAAAAAAATTTATGCAAAATGATATGTAGTGCTGTTTATATATTATTACAAAATTGGCATCTCCTTCACTGCCAACCAAAAGCGAACATGAGTAAATTCCCCTCAGCCTTTAAAAAGAAAATTGATGATGAGGTAATCATGTAAAAATGTCCATAATCTATTGTTAAGTGAAAAAATCAGTATGAAAATTTGCAAATAAAGTATTATTATAACTATTTTTTAATTCTATTAAAAATCCAAATCAACAGTAAAAACTATACTCTTTAAAATAAAATGTTTTGACCAATCAGTTCTTCAACCACTACACTTCCTTTCAAGAACTTATTTTTTCAAGTCTATTGGCCTTTTCAAGTTTTGCAGATTTTCAGTTTGCTGAGAATTTAGTTCTATTATTTTCGAATCAGCAACAAGTCTTATATTTAGTTTTAGCCATTCTAAGTTTTATTTTTACTGTAACATCAGTATACATTTGATTTTTAAGCCTGTTGGTTTCTGCTTTGTTTTTATTTAATTCATGGGGGGAAATGTGGTAAATTTCTCTCAGATATTTCAGAATTGGTACAAGTTTATGGTTGGGCTACTCCACGTTTTCCCCGCCCCCCACTTTGTACCAAGTACCAAGCTGCTGATAAAGTAAAGAGGTGAAGGTCAGGTCTAACAGCCCTAACTTCATAAAAGTCAAATAACTAGAGATGACAAAATCTATACCTCACTCAGCATTTTTAGACACATACTATGTACCAGGCACTATAGTAAACCCTGGGAATGAAAATATGCCAGTCTTTACCCTCAAGGAACTCCAGGGCTCTAATGAGGGAGGACCATTATATAGTCTTCACAATATGTTTGTTAATGACTAAATTGGATATATTTCATCTTTTGCTACAGGAGGTATTTAAGACTTTGCCAATAAGCAGATAATTATAATTCCCCATCATCTCTAACCACTTCCCTGATCCATATAGTGATTTTCTCCATCCTGACATCTAGCCTCCTAATTGGTCTCTCTGCCTCCAATCATGCCCCCCAACAATCCATTCTGAGTGATCTTTTAAAAATCCAAATCAATGCCCTAACTGGTTTGGCTCAGTGGATAGAGTGTCGGCCTGCAGACTCAAGGGTTCCAGGTTTGATTCCGGTCAAGGGCATGTACCTTGGTTGCGGGCACATATCCAGTAGGGGGTGTGCAGGAGGCAGCTGATTGATGTTTCTAACTCTATCCCTCTCCCTTCCTCTCTGTAAAAAATCAATCAAATATATTTAAAAAAATAAAAATCCAAATCAACAATAAAAAATATACTCTTTAAAATAAAAATAATAATTTTTTAAATAATATATATATATATTTTATTGATTTTTTACAGAGAGGAAGAGAGAGTGATAGAGAGTTAGAAACATCGATGAGAGAGAAACATCGATCAGCTGCCTCCTGCACACCCCCCACTGGGGATGTGCCCGCAACCAAGGTACATGCCCTTGACCGGAATCAAACCTGGGACCCTTGAGTCCACAGGCCGACGCTCTATCCACTGAGCCAAACCGGTTTCGGCAAAAATAATAATTTTAAAATATATTTTTATTGATTTCAGAGAGGGAGAGGGAGAGGGAGAGAGAGATAGAAACATGAATGATGAGAGAGGATCATTGATCGGCTGCCTCCTGCATGCCCCTGTCCCCACCAGGGATCAAGCCCACAACCTGGGCATGTGCCCTTGACCAGAATCGAACCTGAGACCCTTCAGTCCATAGGCTGAGCCAAACCAGCTAGGGCTAAAAATCATTTTTTTTAAATCCAAATGAAATTATGTTAACCTCTCTGCTTAAAACACCCCAATAGCTCTTCATTTCACATAAAATAAAATCCAATATCTTTCCCATGGCTTAGAGGGTCCCGCATGGTCTGGCTCCTATCTCTCTCCCCTCTCCCTGATTGTACTTCTGCTCAGCTTCACTGGACTCTTTTCCTTTCCTCCAGCTCCCCTATTCATTCCCAGCAAAGGGCCTTTACATTTGCTGTTCCTTCTGTCTGGAATGCTTTTCCCTCAGATCATCACATGGAGTCTCCTTCTCAGCCTCCATATTTAATCTCTGTTTCTTTCTGGAGACTTCCCTGATCCCTATTCAATGTTGCTCCACAATCCTTGTCATTATCTGAAATTATTTTATTCATTTACTTGTTTATTGTCTCTTCTACTAAAACTTGGGAAACATGGAAACAGGGGCCGCCCTATCCATCTGGTGTATTCCATTCATCTGACATACGCTTATTCCTCAATAAATATTTGTGGAAAGGATGAATAAATGAATGATGTGTGGAAAGAGTTATAATAGAGGAATGTAACAAATGTCATCAGTAAAGAGGTGACTTTTGATTGAACGATGACTAGAAATTCAGATTGTGGGGGCAGGCAGTTGAGAAGGAGGCCAAATAGGAGAATGGAGATGAAAGGAAGGAGGAAGAGATCCTGGAAGATAGAGTCTGTGCAAAGGGGTCTAAATTAGAAAGAAGGAACAGGTTTACTGAGCAAGGAGGAGATCAACATGGTTGAAATCTTAAGTTGTTTCATTACTGCCTGACAGTCATAGACACTGTGGTAAGCAGAATAATGCCCTCAAAATGTCCACACTCTGTGACTTGATTCACAGAACCCATAATAATCTTAGGTTACATGAGGAGGGAGAATTAAGGTTGCAGAAAGAATCAAGGTGGTTAATCACCTGACCTTAAAATAGATTATCTTGTATTATTCAGGTGGACCGATTGTAATCACCAGGGTCCTTTAAATGTGGACGAGGGGGTCAGAAAGTCAGTGTCAGCATGATGCAGGCTGAGAAAGACTACACCAGTCATTGCTGGCTTAGAAGATGGAACAGGGTCACGAGACAAGGAGAATGGGCAACCTCTAGAAACTGGAAAAGACAAGAAATGGATTTTCCCTTAGATACTCCAGAAAACAATGCAGTCCCTCTGATACCTAGAGTTTAGCCCCTCGAGACCCATTTTGGACTTCTGACTTCCAGAACTGTAACATAATAGATTTGTTTTACGTTGTGACACTAAATTTGTGGTAACTTGTTAGAGAAACAAATAAAGACACTAAAAAAAAAAAATCACTCAAGTAAAATGAGGAAAGAAAAGACAAAGCTCACAACTAGTTTGAGTTTATGGACTGGTGGATGGAAAAGGTTTGGTAAGCAGCAGAGAGGCTGGGTTTTAGTCTTAGAGTGCTGACTTCACACAGTTCATCTCTGTTTGCATAATATGTGAGAACAACTTGAAGAACTAAGATATCTTTAAGATCACCTTCAGGGTGTAAAGGGAAAGAATGGGTGAATGAAATTGTAGTAGGCCCACAATCACCACTGT
Source organism: Eptesicus fuscus (assembly GCF_027574615.1). Lineage (NCBI taxonomy): Eukaryota > Metazoa > Chordata > Mammalia > Chiroptera > Vespertilionidae > Eptesicus > Eptesicus fuscus. The sequence continues at coordinate 18,854,437 of NC_072490.1, forward strand.
TCACCTTGCTATTCTTTCAAGATTAAAAGATCATTTATTACATGAATCCCTTAAACCATAGGGATTTATAGATTTTTTAGATTTCTAAAAACTCTATTAGATAATAAGTCTAATGATATTCTCTGGATTTTTTTTTCCATAAGAGAGAAGAATGGGTGTTTTCATTTATTTTTTTAAAATTTATTGTTAAACGTATTACAGATATCCCCCCATTTTTCCCCATTGACCCCCTTCACATCCCCCACCCAGGCCTTCACCACACTATTGTCTGTGTCGTTGGGTTATACATCTATACCCCCTTCCCTCTGACATTCATCAGTCTGGATGCTTTCATTTAAAAGAGAGAGAAATAATCTCGGGGGAATGTTTTATTTTCTCAGGAAGATGGGCAAGCTGTGAATAATCACCATTGTGGTTAGCATTAATTCTTGCAGAGTTGGTCCTTATCAGTCAACCGAATCCCTTTCTTTTGCTTTATAAATTGAGCTAAAATAGTTCCTGCTGACCCGAGAGTGCTGGCCGCCTGCCCGGAAGTGCCACCCCTGCAGGCACTGTATAATGAAGCAATCCACAGGGCTGATCTCAGCATAAAGAAAAGTTCAAGCTGGGACTTAAATTTTTAACACATTTGCTGTATGAAAGCAAAATAGGCAGAGGAACTGCAATGGAATGACGTCATTCAAATATCTGAATTACCATTTAATCATTCAAAGAGCCAATATCACAAGAGACATGTCATTATGACAGCATCGCCTACAGCTGCCTAACATGCATGCCACTTCTTACTTTACACCCATGACAAAACATATGGATACAATTACTTTTGGTGTTTGGTTTTGGTTTATAGGAGTAGTTTGTTTGGGGGTGAGGAAAGGTGAGAAGACGTTTAGTTTTTCTTTGTAGAAAAAATGTTTCTGCACAGAAATGGAAGGAAGAAAGGAGCAAATAGCAAACACACAAAGACTTTGTCATTCTTTGAGCTAAATTTAGAAACCTCTCTTAAGCATTGTTAATATTTATAATATAAACATGTAAATTTTAAAAGGCCAAAAATTGTGTTCTCATAGAAATATTAGGCTGCTAATATTACACCATATTAACTGTTTTTGAAGTATTGCTTAGCAGAAAACAAAATTTTGTGGCATAAAATTAAAAATACTGTACTTTAAAAGTTCTAGTATCTGTGGTTATATATTCATAACTTTGGCATACAACTGGTAGCCCTTTTGCAAATTAAGGGCCTCTCCTAGGAAAAATGAAGAAGTAAAAACAGGGCAAAACATCTTGAACTAGGTGTTAGCAGCTGAACAGTAATTTTGTACATCATCTTTATATACATTTTTTAAATTGATAAGTATACAAATTTTAAAATGAATTTTCTAGCTTGCAAAAACATTTTTCATTAATGTTTTTTGCTAAACAACACAACTCTCTACCAGCTTATGGGTAAGTTCCCCTTAAACCTAATAAGGTCAGAAGAAAAGACCATCTTTGGATGGCATTAATGACATACTTTAGTGTAAAGCAGTGTTTCTCAACTTTTTTTTTCATCGTCCTCCACCTAGGGAAAAAATTAAATATCTTTTATGTTCTGTCTAATGGGGGAAATGAAGTACAGGCATACCTCCTTTTATTGTGCTTCGCTTTATTGAGTTTCACAATTCTGCATTTTTTACAAACTGAAGGCACCAGGTGGAACGGATTACCAGCAGAAGATTATGACTCACTTTTTTTGGGTCATATCTCCACAATATCTCCAAAGTATGCTTATACTAAGGAATACTGATTTTGTCTGGTGGGGTTGAGTGTTAGAAGGCCACAAACTATTGTAATAGCAGGGGGTTGTTCCTCAAGAATCATTTGTCAAGCCCTTGGGGGCAGTATTACCTACCCTTTTGAGAATGCATGGTATAAATAAGACCCCCAAAAAGGCAGAGAGTAGAGTAGGAGGAAGTAAGATATAGGAATTATTTAACTATAGGCACTTTCCCCCCAATCTTATATATAGTCTAGAGGCCCGATGCACGAAGATTCGTGCAAGAATGGGCCTTCCTTCCCCTGACTGCTGGCACCGCCTTTGCTCCAGCCAAAACCGCCTTTTCGTTCAGGCCCAGAGCCACCTTTCTGCCTTCCCACACTGCCCAGAGGCCCGGAGCAGTGTTGGGCTAATTTGCATACTCACTCTTGATTGGCTGGTGGGCGTCACGAAGGTATGGTCAATTTGCATCTTACTCTTTTCTTAGTATAGACAGGCTGATATATGTATAGAGTAGGATTTTCCACAGGCAGAGGGGTTAGGGGCAATCAGGCAGGCAGGCAGAGGCAGTTAGGGACAATCAGGCAGGCAGGCAGGTGAGCGGTTAGGAGCCAGTGGTCCCAGATTGCAAGAGGGATGTCCGACTGCCGGTTTAGGCCCGATCCCCAAGGGGTCCTGGCTTGGAGATGGTGCAGGCTGGGCTGAGGGAACCTCCCCCCATGCACAAATTTCATGCACTGGGCCACTAGTGTTATACATAATCTAAGACATGGTTTTTAGAGTTAACTTTTACTTTATTTTTAAATATGTTTTTATTGACTTCAGAGAGAGAAAGGGACAAAGAGAGAGAGAGAGAGAGAGAGAGAGAGAGAGAGAGACATCAATTATGAGAGAGAATCATCAATTGGCTTCCTGCATGCCCCACACTGGAGATCAAGCCTGCAACCTGGATATGTGTCCTGACCAGGAATCCAACTGTAACCTCCTGTTTCATAGGTCAATGCTCAATCTTGGAGCCACATTGGCTGGGCTAATTTTTATTTTAAATATTCCCTTAAAATGTGAAAATTGCCCAGGCAGTGTGGCTCCGTGGTGGAGCATTGACCTATGAACCAGGAGGTCATGCTTTGATTCCTGGTTAGGACATATACCCTGGTTGTGGGCTCAGTCCCCAGTGTGGAGCATGCAAGAGGCAGCCAATTAATGATTCTCTCTCATCATTGATGTTTCTCTCTCTCCCTCTCTCTCTTCCTCTCTGAAACCAATAAAAATATTTTTAAATAAATAAATAAATAAAATCTGAAACATTTAGACCCTGGATGGGTAGCTCAGGTAATTGGAGCATCATCCTGATGTGCCAGGGTTGAATATTCAGTCTCCAAGTTGGGGCACATACAAGAAGCAACCAATGAATGCATGGATGAATTGAGCGGCAAATAGATGTTTTTCTCTCTCTTTCTCTCCCCCCTCTCTCTAAAATCAATTTTTAAAAATGAAAAATTTAAAGCAATTTACTATTATTCTCTACAATTGATAAGCCAGTTGGTCAAACATATGTTTACTACTTATTAAAAATTAAAAGTGAATTAGGGTAGGCTTGTTAAGAATGCTCTTATTTTAAAATATGTAAGATTTTTTGGAACATTCTTTTTTTTTAAATATATTTTATTGATTTTTTACAGAGGGAAGGGAGAGGGATAGAGAATCAGAAACATTGATGAGAGAGAAACATTAATCAGCTGCCTCCTGCACACTCCCCACTGGGGATGTGCCCGCAATCAAGGTACATGCCCTTGACTGGAATTGAACCTGGGACCCTTGAGTCCGCAGGCCGACGCTCTAACCACTGAGCCAAACCGGTTAGGGCTTTTTTGGAACATTCTTGATCTAGAAATTACAATATTTAGATGACTATTAAAAAATTATTGTATATAAGGGAGACATGTAATTAAATAATTATGCCCCCACTAAAGGCACAAATGTATTTTGAAACACCTCATTTAAATATTTACCTAAAAACTGATTGTTTTAAGAACAATTCCAAAACATACATGGCTAGGTAATTCATGCAAACTTGTTCGCTGATTTTATTGTACTTGAAATGTTGGCAAAAAAAAAAAAAAAAGATTGATTGTGAAAATGTTTCTATATAAAACCTCAACTTGAGAGAAGATAATGAAATCGCTGTGATTTTGTGAGACAGAGGATGTCAGTGCTCAAGTCACATTCCTTCGGATCCTTTACTTCTTTTATATGGCCCACCTCAGCTTCTGTGGGTTTTTGTTTCTGTACCTGTGACCTGCCCTTGACCTACAGGTGCCACTTAGCATTCTAGTGCCTACGAGTTTACATTCTCCTAGGGTGGCCCTGACCCTATGGCTCACTGCTGCAAGCCCAGTTTCCTCGCATGAGTTGGGACAAAGGCCTAATTTACACTCCTGAGTTCCCCTGTGGGATCAGAAAAGAAAAAAAACAAAAACCTATAAGCCTCACCAAAACCGGTTTGGCTCAGTGAATAGAGCATCGGCCTGCAGACTGAAAGGTCCCAGGTTCAATTCCGGTCAAGGGCATGTACCTTGGTTGCAGGCACATCCCCAGTAGGGGGTATGCAGGAGGCAGCTGATCAATGTTTCTCTCTCATCGATGTTTCTAACTCTCTATCCCTCTCCCTTCCTCTCTGTAAAAAATCAATAAAAATATATTAAAAAAACAAAAACCTATAATCCTGAAATCACACTTCTACTTCTCTTCCCTTGTCATTTCTTGTGAGAGCACTTTTGTGATAAACCACTAGTACAGGAATCCCTGGTTTGGAGTTATGTATGGCATTATCTCAAATTACCACTTCTCTAGTGGAAAATATTAGCCTAAAATTTTTTTCTAGAGCAAGATGTAACAGAATTTATTTTTATGTAATAAGTCAAAGATGACATACATCTGAATTAAATACACTTAATTCACATCATTAGAAACTTAATGTTATCAATTCACTAAGGAATACTAGGGACTGAAGGGTTCATGAGCACTAATAGTATTCAGATAAGACTTTTATATTAGTGATATATAAACAGACAATCCAGACCTATGGTCTCCAGAAAAAGAGCTACTCGGGGTCCAGTTGAAAGACCAAATTATTGATTAAATGGTTGCTTAGGGAAGTGCAGAATTAGAGGAAAGGGAATCCGTTCTTATGAGAAATTTCACTCAAGCCATCATGACCGCTAATATATCCCTCTGTTCCACTGTAGCGATATTTCTCTTTAAGAAATCTGACCTAGACATCCAGTCTCTCAGAGCACTCCTTTTTCTCCAGATAGGACTGGAAAAATAGTGACAAGCTCTAGGTGTATTGTTTTACCTATTTTACAAATGAGAGATTTTAGACTTAAAGACTTGAAGCCACTTGCCCAACATGATTCCTACCAGGAAATGGGAGTGTAGGAGTCTGAACTTAAGCAATGTGACTCTAGCTAGTCTCCTTGCCTTTAACCACTCCCCTGCTAATGCATGGTACTCTCTCTCATGTTTTTAATGGAAGATACAGGCACAAGAGAGAGTTAGAAGCTTGCCTGAGGCATCAAAGTGAGTCCCAGAGAGTATTGCTTATCTTGTAAAACTAGATGATCTAGTTGGATACATGCCTAGTTCTTTCTTTCCTGTTACCTTTTGATTCTACTAAGTAATTTCTCCTGGACTCAGCTCCACGACAGAGTATTAAAGGGGTGTCAGTGGTGGCAGTGGTGACTATTAAGAGCCCTAGTAGGTGACGGGAGTCTTGAGCAGTCCAGCTGCCCAACCCCCCTTGGAGCCTGTTCCAAATTTACAAAACCTTGAGATGAACATTTTATTTTATTGCAAAAGGCAGTGGCTTTTCTAACAGTTGGTGACATTCATGAAGAGTAATGAGAGAAAGAGCACCATTTTGAAACAATGGTAATGCTGTTGTTCAAAGCATTTCAGAACTTCAGAAGTATTTTACAGATCACATAAAAACAGTTGATATTGTGGCCTGAGACATTAATTCCTACCGATACATTGTAGGATGGGTTACATTAGGAAAACTTTTCAGTTGACAGGAAGCCTCTCCAGTGGATGGTTTTATCTTTGGGGTTGGCACTTCCTGGTCACATCCCTAGGTTCTGTTAATGACCTTACTTTGGGGGTCTGAATTCTCTCCTCACTGACTGCAAGAGGAGCAAAGAACAAGAGTAGAGTGAGGATATAGAGGAGAAAATCTATGAGCTGTTATTATACCAACATGTCATACAAAAACTAAAAAAGAATGAACAAATTAGGGACTTCTAAATTGGGAGGGGTGGAGCATTTAAAATAGTTTCATTCTAATAAAAATACTAATGCTGGATGTTGTCAACAGCAATAGATTCTTTTTTTTTTTTTCCCCAACAATGGATTCTAACAGGACCCTTATCCATGGAATCTAACTGGGGGCCAATAAACAATTCTTTAATGTGCATGATCACTCTTGAATTTTCCTTTCTGATAAGTGCAACTTCCTAGCTTAGTTCCAACACCTGGAACCTGGATAGTATGTTTACAGTTTCATAGAAATCAGTTTAGTGATTAAATGACTGATAATTACATTACCCACTAAGTACTGTTTCTAAACTAATTAGGACTGCCAAATAATGAATCTCTTTTTAAATGACAATGAAAATTGCAAGCAAACCAGTTCAGATTTTCATAGCATACCAATTAAATTAGATGACTTACTCTAATTTGGGAGGGGGTGAGGTGATGCCCTTTATCAGGATTTGAGAGTGAGTTGCAAAGTGTGTGTTCCAGCGGCTTTATTAAATGTGAATGCTCTGATGATGAGTTTTAAAGGTACTGTCTAACTATGCCACCTTTGCAGCAGATTTTTAAAAGGAAACTTGATCAATGTTTCCTATTAAAAGTCTCTATTTTGTTTATTTTTCCTATATAAAAATAAGTTGAAAACTATACACATAGTGATGATGTTCACTGCAGCATTAGTAACAATAGCTAAAATCTATGAACAAGCTAAAGGTCCAGCCAACATTCCCAAGGCTGAACTGGGGGGTGATGACGGAGCTGTAGGGAGAGGGTTACTGGGTAAAAACTGTCAAAACGTAGCTTGTGGCTGCATGTCACCTCGCTATTGGTATGTCAGGCCAGCTCAATCCTTTCAGGACAAATCCAAAAAATTGTGCTTTTTTTCTCTCCAAATGATGAATATTTATAAAACTTACTTTAAGTATCCAACACTTTGGCAAAGGATGCAGGCCAAACAGAATCCAGTGGCAAACTAAAAGTCTTTTAAAACCAAAACCTTTATTCTTAGAAAAGATGTTGTAGCGTTTCTTTTATAGTTAGTAATATTGGGATAGAACTTTGGTCAAAAACCTCTAAAAACCTAGTATCAACCTGACAAAGGAAGTAGTAATTATACACCTTAAAAATCTGTAGCAACAAATACTATTCTGTTATGAAAGCTACAGATCAAACACACTTTGTGTGGAAAAAACAGACTTCAGATGACTATCTACTGGGAAATATCACAAAAATAGGAGAAAAGAGTGTCAGAGGTCTGAAGCTGCACTGTACTTCTGTGATGGTCGAAATATTTTCTGTGCTGTCCAATATGGTAGCCAAGGTGGCCATTTAGCACTTGAAATGTGGCTAGTGTGACTGAAGAACTGACTCTTTAATTATATTTAATTTAAATTTAGTGACAGGTGACTAGTGACGACCAGATTGGGTAGTGCAATTCTAAAGTATTTTTCAGTAAATATTTATGTGGTTTACAGGAAAGAAGCCATGTCACATAATGAAGTGATGGGAAAATTGGTTGCAGAGTTGTGAATAACCCTATTTTGCCAAATTAATCAACTCAGTAGGAGGGTTGCATTGTTTTTATAGAATCCTATATAATAAAAGCCTAATATGCAAATTGTCCTCTCGGGTGGTCATTCGACTGGGAGACGGGGAGTTCGACTGCTCTCTATGACATGCGCTGACCACCAGGGGGTGGCACGGAACATGGTGGGCATTGGCGATGTGGCGCTGGTGGCAGGTGGCAGTGGAGGCACTGTTGGCCCTGAAGGCCCCTACAAGAGCAGCGGGATAGTGGAGCAGATGAGTGGGCGGTGCCATGCCACGGTAGGTGCGAGCAGGGGCCTGATTGCCCTGCTGATTGCCCTGCAGATGGCAACCAGTGACGGCGGTGGGGGGGGGGGGGGGAGGGCGGGGCCACCACCCAACTGATCGCCTCACAGGTGGGATGGTGGAGGAGATGAGGGGTGGCACCAGGCCAAGATGGGGTGCCAGGTGAGGCTGCGGGGTTGCGAGGCTGGGGGCGCAAGTTGGGGCTGCAAGACTCGGGTTCAAGCTGGGGCCCAATCTCCACAGGCCACCCCGAGGGACTCCACCCATGCAAGAATTCGTGCACCGGGCCTCTAGTTTGAAAATAAAAGCTGACTAAAAGTCTCTTTTTATTATCATCATCTACACTAATAAAAGAGTAAGATGCAAATTGACAGTACCTTTGCGACGCCCACCAGCAAATCAGGAGTATGCAAATTAACCCAACAAAGATGTAGGGTTAATTTGCATATGCAGGCGCCGAGCGGTGACGGCGCAGGCGTTTCGCACCGCCCCAGCCGCTCCAGGCCTCTGGGCAGCTTGGGAAGGCGGGAAGGCAGCTCCGGGCCACAGCGAAGGCGGTGCCGGCAGCCAGGGGAAGGAAGGCCCATTCTTGCATGAATCTTTGTGCATCGGGCCTCTAGTATGCTAATTATGCTAAGCAATGTTCAGTAATAAACTTTTCCTCTTCGCCAGTGTGGACTGTACTGGTTCCTGCTCTCCCCTTAGTATAGCAGCTATTCTCTACAATCCCTCAAATGTGTACAAGGACAAAAGGAAATCAAATGGATTAGTATGTGTGGTAGGCATTAGAGCTTTTCACAAATATTGGTTCTCCCTCTTTCCAGGCACATGGTAAAATTTCACTTAAGTTCAAAGGGAAGTTCCCTACCCTTTGAACTTAAGTATACCCATGGGACTTGCTTCAGACAACCTTCTAAGCAGAAGCTATAAAAGGCCAGACATGCTGTACCATGCTTTTTGCCCTTTGCCATACTCGATAGCAGTTATTCCTGTAGCGTGGTTTCTGGAGTGACAACCATGACCAACTCAAATGAACATGTGGTATGTGCAAGAAACAAACCTTTATTATTCTATGAGATTTGAGGGTTGTTATTGTAGGATCTAGTCCAAGCATGTCAAATTCAAATGTTAACATGGGCCAAATAAATGAGGCATGCAGCTTGCGGGCCGCGAGTTTGACATGCTTGATCTAGTCTGCCTGACATACAATATATCTTCTAATTTTCCTTAGGAATTTAAGAACTTAGAAATGGAATCAGAGCTTAGAATTGAAAGTATATAATGAACAGTTGAAATTTCAAGAACTTAATCTACATGAATTTACCTTTAAGAACCTTGAGAGCAGCCAAAACCGGTTTGGCTCAGTGGATAGAGCGTCGGCCTGCAGACTGAAAGGTCCCAGGTTCGATTCCGGTCAAAGGCATGTACCTTGGTTGCGGGCACATCCCCGGTAGGGGTTGTGCAAGAGGCAGCTGATCGGTGTCTCTCTCATCGATGTTTCTAACTCTTTATCCCTCTCTCTTCCTCTCTGTAAAAAATCAATAAAATATATTAAAAAAAAAAAAAAGAACCTTGAGAGCAGAGAAATGATGAAGCATAGCAGCAATCATCTAGTAGCCACCCTCCAATTCATTTAATATGGTATTAAGAATATATGGATTCTGATAGAAAAATGGACAAAGGAATATAATGGAAGGTCACTGTAAAGCAAACATAAGACTCTTAAATATATAACTGATGCTCAACTTCACTTATTGAATTAGGCAGGGCTAAACTAAACAATCTATACTAATAAAAAGGTAATATGCTAATTAGACCGGACATCTTCCTGACATCCTTCCAGACAAAGCCACGGTGGCAGGGGCTGAGGCAGAGGCGGTTAGGGGCAATCCGGCTGGCAGTGGAGGGCAGTTAGGGGGCGATCAGGCCACCAGGGGAGGGCAGTTAGGGGGCGATCAGGCTGGCAGGCAGAGGCAGTTAGGGGGTGATCAGGCCGGCAGGCAGAGGCGGTTAGGGCCAATCAGGCCGGCAGGGGAGCAGTTAGGGGCATCAGGCCGGTAGGGGAGGGCAGTTAGGGGGCAATCAGGCCACCAGGGGAGGGCAGTTAGGGGGTGATCAGGCTGGCAGGCAGAGGCGGTTAGGGGTAATCAGGCAGGCAGGCAGGCGAATGGTTAGGAGCCAGTGGTCCCGGATTGCGAGAGGGCTGTCTGTCTGCTGGTTTGGGATCGGGCCTAAACTGGCAGTCGGACATCCCCCGAGGGGGTCCTGGATTGGAGAGAGTGCAGACCAGGCTGAGGAACATACAATATACAAATTCATGCACCGGGCCTCTGGTCCTATATAATAAAAGGCTAATATGCAAATTGACCAAACGGCAAAATGACCAGTCGCTATGACGTGCACTGACCACCAGGGGGCACACGTTCAACGCAGGAACTCCCACACGAGTGCCGCTCAGCCAGAAGCTGGGCTCATGACTGGCGAGTGCAGTGGCAGTGGTGGGAAGCAGGCCTAAGCCGGCAGTTGGACATCCCCCGAGGGCTTCTGGACTGCAGGAGGGCGCAGGCTGGGCTGAGACCCCCCCCCGCCCCCGAGTGCATGAATTGCATGCACCGGGCCTCTAGTGCTGTTACAAGAATGAACACAGCTAATACAGTAGCTTAACACAATAAAGTCTATTTCTGACTTGCACAACCTGATAGGGGTTGATAGCTTTCTTCCATCTTGTAGTTACACTATTTGAAGCACTGGCTCCCATTGGCATACTCTTGACTGTCTTGGAGGGAAGTAATATGTCACTTTTGCTCCCCTTCTATAGGCAAGAATAAATCATTAAGATCCCTACCTAAATGTATTTAAGGTTACCAGGAAAACATTGTTTAGTTGTATGTCCAGGAAAAATAAAAGCTATGGTGTACACATAGCTTTGCCTCTGTCACATTCAGAAGTGCAAAAATAAAACTAGGGCCCTAACCAGTTTGGCTCAGTGGATAGAGCGTTGACCTGTGGACTCAAGGGTCCCAGGTTCGATTCTGATCAAGGGCATGTACCTTGGATGTGGGCACATCCCCAGTAGGGAGTGTGCTGAAGGCAGCTGAATTGATGTTTCTCATAGATGTTTCTAACTCTCTCTCTCTCCCTTACTCTCTGTAAAAAAAAATCAATAAAATATATTTTAAAAATAAATAAAACTAGGTAATTAGTTTGAATGGAGATTGAACCTGCAACCATGGTATATTGGGATAACACTCTAACCGAGTTATCCAGCGAGGGCCTGAAAAAAAATCTTACATGTTCATCAGCAGGGGCCACATTCAACAAATTATGGTACATCCATATTGGTGGAATACCCTAGTCATGAGGAAGCTCTTTAATAAGATTGGATATATAACTATGTGAAAGAAATCAATAATGTGTGGGATATCCAATTTGGGTAAATAAAAGAATACTTTAAAAAATTGATAACATTGCCTTCAGAAGGGGACCTTGGAGACAGGGAGACTTTCACTGTAGAATCTATTGTAAGTTTTTAATTTTTAGCCATGTCCGTGTATTACCTAACCAAAATTTAAACTGTTTATACAGTGGATATGAATCCAGAATGCCACTGCATGGCCTGAGCAAGTTGCTTCATCTTGTTTGCTTATTGGCAAAGGGGGTTTAAATTACCTACATCTTGTTGGAGACCAGTTGCTCTATTTCTAAAGAAAATTGTGATAATCACTTTGGTTATATTTGAATCACGTGGTGATCTAGAAATATGAAAACAGAACAGCTTGTGGGGCTGTCAGAAAAAGCCTCTAGGGTGACCTTAATACTTGGGTTTTCCCCATCCTAGAGGCATTAGGTACTTGTTGTATGGAGAGAAAACTGTAGGGTCACAAGGACAGAAGCAAGCCACTCTTGGAGACATTCCCTCCCGTTCCCCAATTAGTATCCTACATAGTTAGAAAAGACTGAAATGGTATTTTTCTGATTCATGCAAGGACCAAAGAACCGAGAGAAAAACTCGACTAAGTACTACAGACTTCATTTTCCTACATATTGCTGACTTCCTGCCATCATGTTTTGATACCTTTTTGCAGGTTGGGATATTTCGTTTGCTCTAAAGCACATTGATATTTAGATGACAAAAGATAACAGAAGGTCCATTTGTTTTAGTTTAACAGACATTTATTCCTTTAGTTGAACAACCTCTATACACAAAATAGATGGTTTGAGATTTGAATGGAAAGGAATTTAGGTCTTAAGAGGTTTTATGAATTTGCTACATGTTTTCTGGAAATCATTTAACCAAGCCTTCTAAGACCCATGAAGAAAATAAGAAAAATTGGTTAAAAAAGGAAACCAGCAATTAGGATTTTAGAAGCAAACTACCTATTAAGTCAGCAAACCCAGAATTGGAAATTCGATCCAACTCCTCTTCTATATTTTCTACATTCTCAAATTCACTCTGGGAAGTAGAAGCCTAGTCTATTGTAAGACAAGAGGCAAACAGAATGTGGTGGTATGCTTTAACATTACAGTGGGCACAATTGAAGACCTGGAAAGTTTGTGGAATGGTAAGGATTTTGAGGGTAGTTTGCACAAGGATGAGAAAAATAATTATAGACAATGCCCAAGGTTAGAATGGAAACCTTAAACTTGACACCAATACATAACTATTCTCAGTAACATTATAGGAATAATGGATATAGTGGGTTGGCCCAAGATGACTTATGGACTAAGCAAAGTACCCTTAAATAAAGTCAATTGTATTTCCCTCCCTCCGTAAGGTGGCTAACGGGTTCATAATAGTTATAACACAACATACCTTAAAGTTAATTCTCTTCTCATTTGTTCAATTTCCATCAGTTTCAATACACACCAACGTAATTACTATTACTACTTTGCATGAAATTCAGTCATGGGATTGAATCAGGGCTTCTAGCTTTTGATGTGAAAGTGAGTGGTACTATGGAGACCAAGCCAGTTTTGTTTAGGTAAACTAGGATGTTTAATTTTAAGAGAACCCTCTTTCAATAGGATCATTCAATTCTTCTAAAAAATGGTGGCATTCTTTTAAACTTTTCTTCTTTCAGAAGCAGCGGTTTACTGGGTTAATCTAAAAAATGTGAACCCCCTACTTAACTTTCATTTTTCTGCACAGGACCATGAGAATGGATTAGGTTATCTTTCACATTTCCAAGCAAAATTCAAACAGCCCCTTGAGAGTAAACAAGCAGAGCATTGCATTACCCTAATAAAGCTGTAGGTTTCATCACATGCACCAACAAATCTACTGGCTAGTTTTGCACTCTCACAGAATTTTACACCTATACCGAACACTGACATATGAAACTCCCTAATATAAAGCAGCGATTTTCAATCAGTATACTGTGGCACACTGGTGGGACACAATTTTTAAAACATGCAGTACCTGACTAGTCAGGGGGACTGACCTCTAGCCCCCTTAGATTGTCAAGTTAAAAAAGAATGGATCAAAATACCTATTTTTGGTCAGATTGGCAAAACATTACTTTTTGGTGTGCTGCAGAATTTTAGTAATTAGTTCATGTGTGCCATGAGATGAAAAAGGTTGAAAATCGCTGACATAAAGCCAAAAGCGTCTATCTTATGAGTAACGCGACACACCACCATTTATAGTGTTCAAACATTATTGCACTTTAACTTTTATAATGTGACAATGCATTCATAAGACATTCTGCAGACTAGTTTTAACAAATTAAAGAACACTTTTAAGCAGACATGACTGTCCTAAATTGTTTATTAGGTAAGAATTTTACAAACATTACTTATATTAGCGGTAACAGTGGAGCTGGAGAGTATTGCGCCTTCTACAAGCTGCACGGCGAGAACCACCAATAGTGTGGTGGAACTTGTGGCCCTTCCCAAGGCCACGGCTCTTGCGGCCCGCAGATGTCAGCCCTCGCATCTCCCTGTGCTTGTGGACTGGTTTGGTGATCCATTGAGTGTCAGGATTTCTTCTGATAGCTTTATGGAATGGATCAATGAGGATAACCTCAAAGAATTTGTACGTGGAATCTTCACCAACCCAGTAAGAATTCAGGACTCTCAGAGCCCCACAGTGGCGTCCAGCTCGCTCCTAGAAGAGGAAAAAAGGTCAGCCTCCCTCATTTCCCTAGTAGCAAGTTCGGAACCAGAAATTCTCTTTAGTTCACCACTAGACAGACTATGGTACATAACCGTAAGTATGAAAAGGTAAACTTACTATTCCCTATTAGCCCCTATCTAATGAATGGGGTTTGTGAATGCCTCTAAGGAATGAATAAGAATATCTGGCTAACAAAATTTAGGATTCTGGAACTTACCTTTTTTCTAATGCAATAGAGGAGGGGGATCAGCAAATTTCTTACAAAAACCTTAACATTTAGCATATTTTAGGCACTGCAGGCCACAATGGTCTCTTTTGCATAGCTTTGCCTTTTTACTGTCCTTGAAAGGCTTAGATTCCAAGGTTCACACTAATCATAAAACACTTTCTGACAAATATGAGCAAAGACAAGTTAATGACAGACTTATAAAACTCACAAACCCCATCTAAACACAAAGGGCTCACCTAGGCATAAGTTAGCTATCAGAAAAGTTGCACAAATCTGTCTACATCACCTCCAGGAGGTAACCCAATACAAATGCTTCTCAAAAAACCACTTACTTCGGCAACAGACTGAAGACTTCGAGCAAACTTCAGCTGGTTAACGCCGTGATGGACAGGCTTGCCGTAGGTGGCACCCTTAGGAACAGGGCGTTTGCGGCCACCACGGCGAACACGAATCCGATAGATGACATAACCTATAAACAAAAATTAGGGTGATTTTTATAAAAACCATAGAGTGCAAGACTCAATGACAGGTCACTTTTGCTCCTACATCAAACACATTCAGACCATAAGTCAAATACTACAGACCTAGTGATGGTAAAACTAACACCAGTTTTGAGGTTCACTTTTAAAAAACACAAAACAGTTATTTTTCAAATCCTTTGTTAACCACACAGAGATAAGAGATTAACTTCTCATTCTCACTCTACACTGTTACTTGGCTTTCGTCCAGACTCGTGCAAATTTGTAATCTACAAACACACTTGCTAGAGCAGCTAAACATCTATTTACTGGTCAACAACTTCCATGTGTTGACAGCTGAAGACAGTCGCTGCCAAAGAACTACGTGAAGGAAGACATGGGGGCAATAGCTGCTCTTCCTGCTCACCCTTCTCTAGCTTTTCCCGGGGAATACAATTTTATCCAAGCATCCAGGCACAGACCACTCACCTTGCTTGGCCTTGTAGCCCAGCCTGCGCGCTTTGTCGGGCCGGGTGGGGCGGGGGGCCCTGTGGAGCGCAGAGAGCTGGCGGTACTGCCAGCAGCGCACCCGGAGGAGAAAGCGCATTACATCGGACTGCTTCTTCCTCCATAGCTCCTGGATGTACTTGTAAGCGCCCATCTTGGTTTACCTTTGAGAGAACACCGGGTATTGAAGACTGCGTACGTCCATCTTAGTTCCCCAACCAGCCACAAGGCATCCACTGAGGATGAAAATGGCTCTGCACGAACTGCAGTGCAAAGCTAGCCTAACCCCCACCTCTGCGACCCCAGAGAGGGCAACGCCGCAAGGCCCTCGGCGCATTGCTTTTTTTTTTTTTTCCTTCCCCCTGCACGAATGAATGGCGCCAGACATAGGCCCTGAAGGGGCGGATCACTGCGGCAGGCGGCATCCCCAAGGGCCCGGCCCCGTCTGCAGAGACCTCGCCGACAATACAGGGGAATGTTGCCGCCGCCAAAAGGTTAACTCCCCAGGAAAAAGCATTGACTCTACCCAACCGACCGACTCGCTTCAGGAAGCCCTGGCCCTGCTTCCTATTCCTCTGCCCCACGCCTCCCTTTCCTTCACGCTCTGGGCCCAGCTCGAATTCGCGCCGCCATCACACCATCCCTCCCAGCCCGCTCCGGCGGCAGCCTCTCCATAACCCCGTTGCCCCGCATCCTAATCAAACTCACGCCGCACAGGAGGCGGGAGGAGCTCTGAGGACGCACGGTCCCCGAGCCTGGATGGCCCGGGCAGAGGGAGATGAGCGGCGGATGAAATAGCGTATATCTCCAACACGGCTTACCTGATGGCTGCGGCCAGACGGAAAGGAAGAGCCTCTCTCCCACAATCCTCTTTGGGCTCCTCCCCCCACTTCAGCGAAACTCTTTCCGGTAGAAAGCTGCGGCCTCCCAGAGCCTCATGGGACATGTAGTTCCGGCAGAGCGCCTGGTGGGCGGAGTTCCGCCGGGATGGGGCGCAGTCTTCCCCATTGTCCCGCCCCTGCTCCTCCAGGCGACAGACCTTGCGGAGGCAGCGGCGGGCGTTCCAGACCCGCTGTCGGGGGGTGGAGAAGGCGAGTTGGGGGCGGGGCTCCAGTAGCTGAAACTTGCCGGGGAGCCGGGCTGCGAACGCGCCGCCATCCTCTGGGTCTGCGGAGGGTACAGGTCTGTGTCATTTTGGTGTGCCGGTTCGTCGCTTCCCGCACCGCAGGCTCCTCGTTCGAGGTGTCGCTGCGGGCAACGCTGTCACCTTTCTGCCCCAGGACGGGCGCGGAGGTCCGGGGCCCCGAGGTGCTCGGACGGACCCCCGGACGCTGCACCAGCCGCCAATGGTCGCTCCTGGTCCAGGGGCTTCGCGGGTCGGGGGGGCCCGCGGGCCAATTGGGCTTTAGCCCCCGCAGGGCCAGTGACGGGGGGTTTTGCCCCGAAATGGGTCCGGGGGAGGGAGAGTGCTTTTCCATCCCCGTGTCTTCCCTGCGTGAGGATTTGGTTCCAGTATTGCTACGTCAGAACCACAATTTTTTTTTTTTAGAAAAACGCAGTATTTATTTGCCAAGACCTGGTTGGCAGGTGCGCGTGTTTAGGGAAGAAGAAATGCTGAGAAAATGCTGGCTGTTTGTGCTGCGTTCTTTATTAAAAACAATGGTTTACCGACTTTTTTTTTTTTTTTTTTTTTTAGCGTCTCCAGAGTATTTTCACTTTGAATACAATGGTGTGGTTTAATTCTACAAGTTCTAAGTTTAAATGTGGCCAACATTTAAGAGAATCATATTTACCTTCTAAATCATTAGAGGTTTTGGTTATTTCGCTCCTATTTCCTATTTTACTTTTTTTTTTTTAAAGTCAGGTTTACCATTCATTGTAAGAGTCCTCACATAGTTCACTGATTCGATTAACAGATATTTATGAAGTGCCTGACATGTGCCAGGCAGGGTCCCCCTTGCTGCAGACGCAGCCGTGGTCAGGACAGCTGGACCAGCTTTCTTGGAAACGGGCACTAAGCATAGTGTAGATGCAATATTGGATGGTAAGTGCTGAAGGCAATCGGTGAGGGATGTCAGAGATGGGGAGTGTTGAGGTGGCAGTTTTGGGTGGAGTGTTCACGGTGAGTGTTTGAGGAGTAGGTTTGGAGAGAAGACCTGGAAGACGAGAGTGGAGATGTGGGGACCGCTTTCCGTCCGAGGGACCAGCGCCCAGGCTGGAGCCATGTGCCTGGATTAACACCGGAGCAGAAGGAGGCAGTGTGGCTGCAACCAGCCACACAGGGGACTAGGAGATGAGAGACAGGTGAAGGTGATGAGGACATTGGGTTTCCAACCGGCATGAGATTGGCAACCACTGGAAGATGTTGAGCAGAAGGATAACTTTATGTGGCTTCCATATTTTTTTTTAGGAACCAAAAATTAAACATATTTATTGAGGGCCACGAGATGCAAGCGATATAAAAATCAAAAGCTTATTTGGGCCCAGCCCGTGTGGCTAAGGTGGAGGATCGGACCTATGAACCAGGAGGTCACGGCTCAATTCCAGTCCGGGCACATGCCTGGGTTGTGGGCTCCATCTCCAGTGTGGGGTGTGCAGGAGGCAGCTGATCAATGATTCTCTCTCATCATTGATGTTTCTCCCTCTCTCCCCCTCTCTCTTCCTCTCTCAAGTCAATTAATATATATGTGTGTGTGTGTATACATGTATATGTATATATATATATACATACATGTATACACACACACATACATACACACACATACATATATTAAAAAGCTTGTTTGGCTTTAATTGGTTTTTCTCTCTCTTGTCAAATGGGGGTAGCTTTCACATTTTTAAAGGATCATTTTTGGATCGTAGTTTTGAGGCTAAAGGCAAAGGGGAAAGTGGAAGCAGACTAATGAGGAGGTTGTATTAGTTTCCTGTTGCTGCTGTAACAAATTATGGCAAATTTACTGGCTTGAAACAACACAAATTTATTGTCATATTATTCTGTAGGTCAGAAATCTCATTAGACTAAAATCAAGTTGTTAGTAGGGCCTATGTTCCTCTTAGAGGCATGAGGGGGAAATCCATTTCCTTGCCTTTTCCAGCTTCCAGAGGCCACTGGTATTCTTGGTTCCTGACCCCTTTCTTCATTATCAAAGACTAGAGGCCTGGTGCACAGGATTTGTGCACTGGTGGGGGCGTGGCCTGTGGGGATCAGCCCGCTGTGGGAGCGCCGCTCATCCTGGTCAGCCGAGCGGCTGTGGACCTGCCCTCTGAGTGGCTGCTCCCTCTGTGGGAGCGCTGCTCATCCTGGTCACTGTGGGATTGCACTGACTACCAGGGGGCAGCTCCTGCATTGAGTATCTGCCCCCTGGTGGTCAGTGCACATCATAGCGACTGGTCGACTGGTCATTCCACCATTCAGTCGCTGGGCTTTTATTATATAGGATTAGCAGTACAGTATCTTCAAATCACCATGTCTCCCTTTCTGACACTCTTGGCTCCCTCTCTTATAAAGACAGTTGTGCTTACATTGGGTCCACCCAGGTAATCCAGGATGATCTCCCCACCGCGGTGGTCTTAGTTTAATCAGAGATGCAGAATACTGTTTTCTTTTATCAAGTAAATACTCCCAGGTTTGGGGGTTTATGACATGAATGTCTTTAAGACCACGTAAGGGAAGTTGGTCCCTCAGACCCCTTCGTTAGTGATGGGAAGTGGTAAATGGTTCAGCCTGGATGTTTCAACCTCGTAGAGGATTTACTGATGGATCAGATGTGGGGTGTGAGAAAATGAGTCAAGGCTGATGACTGCAGACAGAGTTGGATGAATCATTTGGAAAGGAGAGTCTGGCGTTGTGAATAACCACTGCCAATTTCTTAATTAGTTTTTGCAGTTTTTAATTTGCAGTTTCTCTGTTAGTTTTGCAAAATTTGGATTGGTATTTCCAATTGATTTTGAGAGTCCCGAGGGTAGGGATCATTTCTGGTTTTGTTTGTTTCTAATGCCTGGAACTATGGTAATGTTTATAGAACTAAGCTTTTAGTAGTTTTTGTTTGAAAATCTGAGTATATATAAGCATAACTACTTCCTTATTTGTAATGTGAGTCCTTGTCATTGTTACCATATATAGAAAATAAACTATTTTTGAATGTGCATTTAATGATATTCATTCAAAATCTTACAGTAGATATTCATTTTAAAAAGAATTCATACTTTTTAATAAATGGTAGCAGGCCACTGATCTTCAGCTTTATGTAGTATTATTGTTTCCCACTTGAAAATAACTAGGTACCTAGGATGTTTCAGCTGTGCTTTGGTCAATCACACACCATTTTATCTTTTTCTTTTTAATGATGTAAAGTATTTAACATGGTCTATTCTGTCTTATCTCTTTCCTTCTCTTTTCTAAAAAACCTTAAAATCCTTAGCCAGTGTTTGAGTTATCTCTATTCAGTTACTTTTACTGATTGTCCTTGATGGAGATTTCTGTGGTATACTGAAACAACCCCCTTCCCCATTTATTTATTAACACATAAACACAAAATCCTATATAATAAAAGCCTAATATGCAAATTGACTGAACGGCAGAATGACCAGTGGAACAACTGGTTGCTATGATGTGCACTGACCACCAGGGGGCAGACGTTCAACACAGCAGCTGCTCCCAGCCCTCAGGCTTCAGGCCAGCCAAGGCGGGTGCCAGCGGGGACCCTCCCCCACCATCACCCTGTATTGCCCTGCAGAGGGAGGCAACTGACAGTGGTGGCAGGGGGCGGGGCAGGCCCATGAGTGGGACGGGGGGGGGGATGAGGGGGTACCAGGCCTAAGCCATCAGTTGGACATCCTTAGCGCTGCTGCGGAGGCAGGAGAGGCTCCCGCCACCACCGCTGCACTCACCAGCCGTGAGCCTGGCTTCTGGCTGAGTGGCGCTCCCCTTGTGGGAGCGCACTGACCACCAGGGGACAGCTCCTGCGTTAAGCACCTGCCCCCTGGTGGTCAGTGTGTGTCATAGTGACCAGTCGTTATGCCGTTTGGTCGATTTGCATATTAGCCTTTTATTATATAGGATGATATGATATTAAAATAATCATAAATTCAAAGGTATGTGCAGAAAACCTTTTAAATCAGGTCATAGGCCCTAACCGGTTTGGCTCAGTGGATAGAGCATCGGCCTGCGAACTGAAAGGTCCCAGGTTCTATTCCGGTCAAGGGCATGTACCTTGGTTGTGGGCACATCCCCAGTAGGAGGCGTGCAGGAGGCAGGTGATCGATGTTTCTCTCTCATCGATGTTTCTGACTTGCTATCCCTCTCCCTTCCTCTCTGTAAAAAAAATCAATAAAATATATATATAAAAAAATTAAATCAGGCCATAGTTGCTGACAAAGGAAATAGCATGCCATATATGATCAGTGTTACACAGAGCTCTGGCACTGAGAATTTTTGTATTGCAGTTATGTTGAAGATATAAAGAAAATAAAGTGATTATCATTTCTCTACTAATAAAATGTAGTGTACTACTCTGGAATTGAATGCTCTGTTACTACTGTGCTACAATAATGCTAGCATTAAAACTTTTCCTGCCCCGGCTGGAGTGGCTCAACTGATTGGAGCCTCGTCCTGTACACCAAAAGGTTGTGGATTGATTCCCAGTCGGGGCACGTACAGGAGGCAACCGGTCTATGCTTCTCTCACATTGATGTTGCTCTTACTCTCTCTCTTTTCCTCCCTGCCTTCCTCTCTCTCTAAATTCAGTAAGCATTGCCCTGCCGGTGTGGCTCAGTGGTTGAGGGTCAACCTATGAACCAGGAGGTCACGGTTCGATTCCCAGTCAGGGTGCATGCCCTGGGGTGGGAGTGGGGGGGGGATGCAGGAGGCAGCCAGTCAATGATTCTCTCTCATCATTGACGTTTCTCAATCTCTCTCTCCCTCTCCTTTCCTCTGAAATTAATAAAAATATATTTAAAAAATAAAGAAAAATCAGTAAGTATGTCCTCGAGTGAGGATTAAAATTATTTTTTCCCTGGAAAAAAAATTATTTTTCCTGTCAGCTGATTAGTGCTGATTTGGGTCATAAAAATTATAGACTTTGAGAAAATAAAGTAGGAAAAGTCATTTATTTATTTATTTATTTTTAAATCTAATCTAATAATAGACAAATATGCAAATTGACCGCACCTTCGCTACACCTAAACCACACCCACCAGCCAAGCCACGCCCACCAATCAATCAGGACGAGTATGCAAATTACCCCAACAAAGATGGCGGCTAATTTGCATATCAAGACAGCGTCGAAAGAAGCCAAGAGCTGCAAAAGGAAGTAAAGCAAGCAAGCAAGCCGGGGGTAGGAGAAGGGAGGAGCGAAGTCAGGGCCGGGGGCGAAGGGAAAAGCAGGCGGGCTGGTGGAGAAGGCGGGGCGGGTGACAAGGGAGGCGCGGAGGCAGGGCCGGGGGCAAAGGGAAACGCAGGTGGGCTGGAGGAGAAGGCGGGGCGGGCGACAAGGGCGGAGTGGAGGCGGGGTAGAGTGCAGCAGGAAATCCTATTGCAGGATTTTTCCTGCAACGGGAACGCTAGTATGTATATATATTTTTATTTTTAAAATATATTTTATTGATTTTTTACAGAGAGGAAGGAAGAAGGATAGAGATTTAGAAACATCAATGAGAGAGAAACATCGATCAGCTGCCTCCTGCACACCCCCTACTGGGGATGTGCCCGCAACTAAGGTACATGCCCCTGACAGGAATCGAACCCGGGACCCTTCAGTCCGCAGGCCGACATTCTACCCACTGAACCAAACCTGTCAGGGCGGAAAATTTATTAATATTTTCAGTGTATTGATGTATAATGCACATGTATGCACAGAAAGATAACCAGCATCCTTTTTATCTGAATGCTTATTTGAACTTTCTTATTGTAGTTGCTTTTTGACTTCGAGTAGTTCTGATATCCCTTTTAGTCAGTTATTGCACGTTCTACAGTTCTAGGTAAGAAGAGAATTGGGGGACATAGAAGCTGGTGGGAAATAGCAAAAGGCAATGCGGACTTTGAATTCTCTTATGAATATATGCTGTTGTATCTATTGAGCCTTTTTTCCTTTCTGCCTTGGCTTCTGATACCTTGCTTTCTGGAAAGTAAAAGCTTTGAGGAAAATTGAAGAAAATGTTACCTGATCTTGCTCTTTCTTGGATACATTAGGAAGCCAGGAGAGAAGAGTTTTTCTTTCTAGTTTACAGAGTTTGAGCAATTTTTCTAGCATGAAGAAGTATGACAAAAAGTATGATTAAGAGATCCCACATGACTACCAAAATCCAATTTCTCACTCTCCCAAGACTGACAATAGCATGAATAGCATTAAGGCTTCTTAAAAATCGTGTCCATTCTCTATCCAATATTTTATCTTAATGTTTCCTTAAATTTTTACTTAAATTTTTCCAGGTAAATATTGATGAGCAGGCAGTCTCTTTCAAGGATTGGTTTCATCTAGGATTTGACTCAGATTTCTATAGAGTTAATTAGTATTGAAATAGTCTCCGTATAAAAGGTGCTTATTATTTTTGAAAGCCTACACATGTGTATTTATATCTGTATTTGAGACATCTATTCTTACATTTATGTAGATTACCCTTGCAAAAATCGGTAAGAAACTGGTAACACTGACTGCTCCAAGGCAGCAAATGGGAGACTAGGAATAGGGTTCGGAAGAGTATACCTTATTCTGTATATCTTTTTTTAATTTGAAATCCCCCCTGTGTATGTATTACTTATTAAATTTAAACATAGAAAAAGGAAAGGTTGATTCCAATGCATACAATTTTAAGGATATTCTGTTCTCTTTGCAGTGCTATCCTGAGACAAGATGGGAAAGGGCTGCAAAGTCGTGGTTTGTGGCTTGCTATCTGTGGGGAAAACAGCAATTTTGGAGCAGCTCCTTTATGGGAATCATACTATTGGTAAGATTATTTTTTCTTAGTTTCTCTGTAGGTTCTGGGAACTGCCAGGGGTCTTTTGTTGGTCATATTAACCTAAAGATGGGGGACAGTACACAAAAGTGAAATCCAGAGGGACCAAAAGGATCATAGAAGTCAATTGAGGTTGAGGGAGGAAATAATAGGGGAGAGAGAGAAAAAAAACATCTTTTATGATAGTGAAATTCAAGAGTGCTTGCTGTAAGTTATACCTTTTATATATATGTAGTTCCCTGTGATCTAGGAGTCATAGAAGCACTGACTTAAGAATACACTGAATGATCTTATTCTATGTCAAACATGACTTTCCAATACAGCTGTATAGGTTTTCAAAATGGAAGAAACAGCTGTTTGCTGCAGTGTGCCCTACTTTTGTGAATTGGATTATCTCATTCATTTATTCATTCATCGAGCTGAGTCATTATTAAATACTTGCTATATGAAACAGGCTGTGATGCAGCCTTGTGAGAATACAGAGGTGAAGAAGACAGCATCTTTGGCTTTAAGGAGGTCACACATTGCAAATTAGAATTAAATGAGGTTTGTGTTGGAGAGAGAAGTAGAATCGTAGGTCTTTGAAGTATTTATCTCTGGCAAGTTCGGATCACTGGTGGTCCTCGGACCACCGGTTGCCAACCGCTGGCTTAGGGCACATTTCTATCTCACTTTTAATAACTATTTTGATGAGCTCTGCTTCTCTTCCACCATCCCAAAATATTTAGCAATTTTGGTTAAATCCATATTCGATTTTTATTATGGTGCCTGTGCTAGCGGTTCTCAAATTTTTTGGTTTCTAAATCCCTCCTGCCACAAATGCTGCACTATTCCTAATTTTTCACCTCCAGATTCTAATTTATGGCTGTGCAAAAAACAAATTATGCCCAGAGGGAAACAAAAAAACCCCTTTACCCTCCTAAAACTCCAAACAGCTTTTGTTTATATAGGCTATATTTTTACTGTATTAGAAATTAAAACAGAAATTTAAAAAGTACTTATTACTTAAAATAATAACAATAAACATCACATACCAAGATAACACATTTTAATGAAAAATGATGTCTTCAAAATAATTTAGTGAGAAGAGCACTGATTTACATTTTTGAAAATCTAATGTCCAGCGGGGTTATCATATCTACTTCCTTCTGTATTCAGTCTGTTGTGATATGTTGCTTTAGTTTAAATATATGAAGAAAATCTGGCCCTTTCAGTATGGAAATGTGTGTTCTTCATTTCTGAATTATTTTGTTGATGCTTTTTCCCTTCTCTGTGCTGGATCTTCCAGACTAGTGATCTAATCTTTTAATTTCTTTCCTGTTTTCTTTCAATATTTTGTTCCACTTTTTGAGAGTTTTCCTTATCTTTATTTTCCAGCCCTTGTGTTGAGTTTTCACTTCTTCATATCCCGTTCTTATTTTATGGATGTACTATCATATTTCTTTGAGTATAATATTGGGTAATTTTTTTATTTATTTTTTGGTAAGTTTCCTTCTTCCTGCATTCTTTTTTCTATAAGGTGTTCTTTTCTGGTTTTTGGTCTCCCTTTTACTCAAGCATCTGGTAATCCTAGGTTGTCTGCTCATACAGTAAATAAGAATGGAGGATTAAAACGTTAATTGAAAACTGTAAGCATGTGGGTAGGATTTATGACTTTGAGCTTCATAAGGTGACCTGGGTGGGGCATTTTGGGGGGAACCCTAAATATTACCATATTTAGTATTTTATCTTTTTCACTGGCCAGATTCTCCTAATTCCTCAGCCTAAAGGGAGTTATAGACTAGTTGAAGAGACAAACCTGCACAAATGAAGCAAAGTAGGAATGCATTTTACAAGGATCACCCAGGCAAGAAAGGGACTGAAATTGGGACATCAAATGATTAATTCATTCATTCAGCAAACATTTACTAAGGACTTCCTATGTCTGTAAGTCAATTTGTTAGACCTCAGAGCTATCAAGATAGATTAGCTAAAGTCCTGGCTCCCAGGGAGCTTACACTCCAGCCTAGGAGGGGACGAATATGGGAGATTTAAGTATTAAATGGTGTTACTTGTAAAAGGCACAGTAGGAGCAGAAAGGAGGGAAGGGGATAATCAGGAGAGGATCCATGGAGTTGACATTTGAGCAGTCTAGATAGGATACAAGGTGTTTATTGAACTGTTGCAGCAGTTCCGGTGCTAACACACCAATGGGCATGGAAGGCGGCAATGTATTGAGCAGGTGTTTCAGCAGTAGAGTGCCTAATGTATGATAACTTTCACCCACTCTCTCCTTGTTTAAAGAGAACTCTAAAGACTGCCCGGGTAGATGGTGATCCAGGGGAGAAAGCTAGATGGAGAAACAGGTATGGGGAGAAAAGGTAACAAGTTTTGTTAGTTGGCAGTTCTTGCAGGACATTCACATAAAAGTGCCTATAGGTGCTTGGGAATGAAAGCCTGGTGCTCAGGCCCAGACTGGACATATAACATTTTTAAAAATACATTTTTATTGATTTCAGAAAGGAAGGGAGAGGAAGAGAGAGAAACATCAATGACGAGAACCATTGACTGGCTGCCTCCTGAACCAACCTCCCCCTACTGGGGATTAAGCCCGCAACCCAGGCATATGCCCCGATCGGGAATCGAACCTGTGACCACCTGGTTCATAGGTCGATGCTCAACGACTGAGCCACACTAGCCAGGTTATAAATTTTTGAGTCCCATAAACAGACCTTGGAAATAGAGGAAGTTGTATAGGAAAAAAAAAAAAAAAGGGCAGCAAATTTACCTCAGGTCCTGTCCTTGGCTCTGATGGAGATGAAAATGGGACCACTTAGTTAATGAAGCTACTTTTAAATCCAGCCTTTAATCTTCCAATTTAGGTATTCAGTTCTTTGACTCTTCTTACAGTAACTTTTTAAAAATATGTAATATTAAATCATTACTAACATTTTATTTCTATACCGAAGACATGTTTTTAAAAAGCATGTTCGTCATTTACTATAACAACTACCTTTCATTTTAAAGAAGTTAGTAATGGAAATATGAATCTTACATGTAGTAAATTAGGAAACCTAGAAAGCCAACAACTTCTAAAGGATGTGAAAATACTCACAGTTGGTACAGTGATTCGACATTTGTACCCATGAGAGTAATTCATTTTTCATCCCAGGAATGGAAGATTGTGAAACAATGGAAGATGTGTACATGGCTTCAGTGGAAACGGATCGGGGAGTAAAGGAACAGTTACATCTTTATGACACCAGAGGCCTGCAGGAGGGCGTGGACCTACCGAAGCACTATTTCTCATTTGCCGATGGCTTTGTTCTGGTGTACAGCGTGAATAATCTTGAATCCTTTCAAAGAGTGGAGCTTCTGAAGAAAGAAATTGATAAGTTCAAAGACAAAAAAGAGGTAAGTGGATATGTGAAAAATGCCACCTATGAATCATAATACTATTTAAATTGCAGCATGGAATTTGGGTCAGTTAAAATATTTTTAAAGCATCACATTGTATTCACAGTATCTATAATCTCTTTTTTTTTCCTCCTTAGCCCAGGAAATACAGGACTGACTGAGTTAGTCAGGCCCAGCATTTGACTTTCTGCCTCTGCTTGTTTTCATGTAAAAGCTGAGTTTTAGTGACTCCGTATCTCAGGTTCTATGTAGGTAGTTCACTTCATAGTGTGTGGCATCACTGTTTCCTAGGGCTCTTTATTGTCTCCTAGGCTAAATAGGATTCTTGTCTTCAGCCTTGCAAAATAAATTTTTTTAAACTTAATGATTGGATTCTACCCATTTGACACTTAAAAATACGATCCTTACCATGGTCCGTAAAGTCTTATATGACTTGGCCCAGGCCTCTCCTTTCCATCTTATCTTCATCATCCTGTTCCTTTGTCACTGCACTCCACTGACACTGGTCCACTTTCTGTTTTTCCAACGTGATCATTTTGTTCCCCTATTAAATCCTTCTCAGTTTCTGGTTCCCATCCCTGGAACTCTCCTATCGCAGATCTCTTTCCAGAACTTCACATGGCTGACTCCTCACCACTTAGGAGTACCTCCTATGATATCCTGGTTAACAGCGCTGGCTAGATGTTCTTAACCTAGATTTTTACATTTCACTTTTATGTTAAACTTTTTATTTTGAGATAACTGTAGATTCACATGCAGTTTTAAGAAATAATAGAGATCTTTAGCTGGAGTCCCCCCAATAGTAACAACATGCAAAACTGTAGTACAATTTCACAACCAAGATATTGACATTTATGTAGTCAAGATACAGAACATTTCCATCACCAAAAGGATTCCTCATTTTACCCTTCTATAGCCACCACCACTTCTCTCCTATCACCACACCCCCTTTGTCCCTGACAAACACTAATCTGTTCTCAATTTCTCTAACCTTGTCATTTCAAGAGTGTAACATAAATGGAATCATACAGTATGTAAACTCTTGGCTTTTTTCACTCAGCATAATTCTCTGGAAAATTATCCAATTACTACACATATCAGTAGTTCATTCCTTTTTATTGCTGAGTGGTATTTCATGGTATGTATGTACCAAAGTTTAACCATTGACCTGCTGAAGGACATCTGGATTGATATTTATTTTTATTATTTTGAATACTTATTTACTTTGTGAATAGATAACATCAATGATGAGAGAATCATCGATCGGTTACCTCCTGCCCGAAACCTGGGCATGTGCTCTGACCAAGAATCGACCGGCAACCTTCTGATGCGTGGACTACGCCCAATCAACTGAGCCACAGCAGCCAGGGCTGGCTCTTGCCAACTTTTAAGAATGATGGGGTGGGGGCGTGGACAGGCATGGAAGGCTTTAGCTACTTGTGTTTTTAAACGTGCCCCTTTTCCAGTTTTTTCCCCTTTGCTTTCCTCAGCCTTAGGTAGTTACAGGCTGTTTGTATTTCTGATTTACCAGTAGGAGAGCCAAGACTTCTATTTATTTTAATTCTTACCAGACTTTATATTTTTATTGATTTTTAGAGAGAGAGGAAGGGAGAGGGAGAAATAGAAACATTGATGAGAGAGAAAGATTGATAGGCTGCCTCCTGCATGCCCCCTACTGGGAATTGAACCAGCGACTTTTTGATGCATGGGTCAATGCTCAACCACTGAGCCACACCAGCCGGGCATCCTGATTTATGTTTTATTTTTATTATTATTTTTAAAAAATATATTTTATTGATTTTTTACAGAGAGGAAGGGAGAGGGAGAGTTAGAAACATTGATGAGAGAGAAACATCAATCAGCTGCCTCCTGCACCCCCCCCGCCCCCACTGGGGATGCGCCTGCAACCAAGGTACATGCCCCTGACCGGAGTCGAACCTGGGACCCTTGAGTCCGCAGGCCAACGCTCTATCCACGGAGTCAAACCAGCTAGGGCTATTTTTATTTTTTTATTACAATATCTGCAAATATCTAAAGGTAAATAGGAAGAGGTCTAAGTGGATTTTGATTTTTGTTCTTCCATCCTAATAAGGGAGTCCTAATGGCTAATTATATGAATACTAGAGGCCCGGTGCACGAAATTTGTGCACTCAGGAGCGGGTCCCTGAGCCCAGCCTGCACCCTCTCACAATCTGGGAGCCCTCGCAGTCAGACATCCTTAGTGCTGTGGTGGAGGCAGGAGAGGCTCCCGCCACTGCTGCTGCGCTCGCTAGCCATGAGCCTGGCTTCTGGCTGAGTGGTGCTCCTCCGGTGGGAGCGCACTGATGACCCGAGGGCAGCTCCTGCATTGAGTGTCTGCCCCCTGGTGGTCAGTGTGCATCATAGCGATCGGTCGTTCTGCCATTCAGTCTATTTGCATATTAGCCTTTTATTATATAGGATGAGAGTTCTCTAAACATTTTTCAATTTAGAAGTTTTTCCAGTTTAAGGTATTCATCGTCTGGCCATTGACAGTAGGATTTTAATAGCGACTCAAACACTAAGCCTTTTATGGCAAAACCAAGGAAGCAAAAGGCTTCCATAAAGAACACAAAAGATACAGCCCTCACTGATCCAACAGTTCATTCGCAGAGTTAGCCTAAAAAAGAAGGGAAGCCCTGTCTTTCACCAGCTGTTGTAAACCACAGGAAATCACAAGCTTCCCCCCTTTAGAACAAAATAAGTTTTAAGATTCCCTAAGCATGGGTCCGTAGCCCATTCGGCTGCTCACCAGATGCGTAAGCATCATTCAGCTGGTGAAGATAATAGAACATCTCTGGAAGGAACAGGATTCATAGAAAACAATAGCACTCAAACCAAGTTTTTACCAGAGTCACATTTGCCCAGGAAACTCATTTCACAAATATTTTCTCTTGCCAATCTAAATGTAGTAGAGAGAAAAAGGACTCTGACTGCTTCTAACTTTCATCGAAGCCCACAAACACGAGATTAGAGGCTGACAGGGTAAAATGCTTACCATCTTCAGCCAGCTGTGGTCAGATGCCCATTATCTCTTAGTTGCAGCAGTCTAGGGAATAAGCAGTATTCCAGCCAGTGAATTCTCCTGGCTGGCTCTCCAAAACTGGGCGGGGGGTGGGGGTGTGGGGTGGGGCAGGGGTGTCTAAAACAACATTTCCTCCCACCTCCACCTCCTAAGTTCTTCTAGCTGGGCTAACAATCAAATTAGCAGAGACAGATGAACAGGAGAAAATCCAATTTTTAATACCTGAACCCAGGGAATTCACACATGCTTGAAAATCCCAAAGACAGTGAGGCAGCATTGGGTACATACTACATTTTGGACAAAGGAGGAGAACAGGATCTTAGATTTGAAAAGCGAGAATGGTGATTTACGGGTAGCTGAGGAAGAGTGGAACACATGGCAGGCAAAACCTTGCTAGGCAACTCAGAAACAATGGGACCCGGGGTTATCTAGCCAACAGGCTCCTGCTTGGAGTCTTCCTGTCTGTGGTGGTTATGCTGAGGTCCCCTTCCTGAGGCAGGCTTTGCCATCTGAATCTCTTAAGACAGGAGAGAGTCAGAAGTTCTGAGTCTTGTTTCAGAAGAATTGGGTTTAAAGTCACTATTTCAAAAGGCAAAACTTTGGGTCCCCTTCATTTTCAGTGCAAGGTCTTTTCACCTCCTTTGTGAAATTTATACCTAGGTATGTTATTCTTTTTGTTGTCATTGTAAATGGAATTTTCTTCATTTCTCTTTTAAATAGTTTGTTGTTGCCCTAGTAAGTTTGGCTCAGTGGATAAAGCGCAGGCCTGTGGACTTAAGAGTCCTGGGTGATTCTGGTCAAGGGCATATATATGCCCAGGTTTTGGGCTCAATCCCCAGTGCGGGGGGGGGGGGGGTGGGGGGTTGTGGGGGGTGGGGGGATGTAGCATGCAGGAGGCACCCGATCAATGATTCTCTCTCATCATTGATGTTTCTCTCTCTCCTCCCTCTCCCTTCCTCTCTGAAATTAATAAAAATATATTTTTAAAAAGTTTGTTAATGTATAGACACAACAGATTTTTGTATGTTGATTTTTATCCAGCAACTTTATTGTTTATTTCTAATAGTTGGTGGTGGTCTTTAGAGTTTTCTATATATAAAGTAATGTTATCCACAAAGAGTGAGTTTTACCTTTTCTTTTCCCCATTGATTTCTAGAGAGAGGGAAAGAAACTTTGATGTGAGAGACACATCAACTGGCTGCCTTCCCCACTGATTCCAACTGGGGCCAGGGATCGAACCAGCAACTGAGGTACATGTCCTTGACCAGGGACTCGAACCCACAACCCTTCAGTCCATGGGCCAACACTCTAATCACTGAGCCAAACTGGCCAGGGCAGTGAGTTTTACTTTTCCCCCCCAATTTGGATGTCTTTTATTTTTCTTGCCTCATTGCTCTGGCTAGGACTTCCTACAATGAATAATCATTTGCATTTACTATTTTGTACACTTTAGCATATAATTGTAAGATCAAGCAGCAGGGGTTCTTGAGTCAAAGAGTAAATATAATGCCTCCCATAGGAATGCTGTGAAAAGACCTGTTTCTCCATCCTTGACAACAATGTGTGATTAAACTATTGGGTTTTGTGAATCTTCTGGGTGAAAATGGTAATTTAGTAGTTCCATTTCCCTTAATTGATTGAGGTTGAGCATCTTTGGGGTTGTTTTAAAATGATCACTTTGGCTGCTGTCAACAGACAGGGACAAGGTGAGCAGTAAGGAGCTTAGCTAAAATGCTACAGCCCTGGAGCACTTAAACACTGACCCCATTGGAGAATTGAAGAGACACCAGCAAAGGAATCTAAGTGGCCAGTGAGGTCGGAGGAAATCCAAGAGATAAGGGTGTCCCAGAAGGCAAGGAAGACACAGGGCACTTTAAGAAGTAAGGAGTAATCAAACTATGTCAAATGCTGCAGATAGGTAAAAAAAAAAAAAAAAAAAAGGATAAATGGCCAGCCTTCAGTAACTTGGAGGTCTTAACTGTTGTAGTAAAACAGTGAGATAAAGTCTGATTGGACTGGATGTAAGAGAGAATTGAACACAACAAACAGCTCTTTGCTAGTTTTGTGTCAAAGGTAAACGTATTGTCTTATAAAGGGAACAGAGAGGAGCTGGAGAAGGATTTGTAAAGCGGCTTGTTGTTATTTAGATGAGACATATTGTGTGCTAATGGGAATGATTCAATAGAAAGAAAATGGATACAGAAGAGGATGATACAGGAGTGACATCCCTGTCCAGGTTAAGGAGGATGGGTGCATGGGCTTGGAAGACCTGCGTGGTGGAAGCACGTGCAAGTTCTCTTCTCAGTGCTTGTATTTTCTTCCTGAAATTGTATAAACATTCGCTCCGAGTAAGGTGGGTGACGGAAGAGATGTTGGAGGTTGGGGAAGAGGGCAAGATAGATGTTGTCTTAGTTCCAGAGTAAATGTAATGTATTTGCCAGAAACCACCACCTCACCCGAGGTCAGTGGTCATGAATTTGGGTTTTTCTACACACGTTCAGTAAGTGAAGAGTTAAATGTAACCACAGTAGGGGGGTTACCAGGTGAACACAATAGGATGACGACAGCAATGGAGTGAATTAAAATAACCAAAGCTGGGCGAGAAACTGAGATGAGAGGGGTTGAAGGACAGTGATTAAGGTGGGAGAACCAGTGGATGGTAGGTCCTTGTGGTGTTTAGAACTGTGGTCGGGTGTTAGGAAGAGAGGCCCGAGTGGGATTCCCGGAATTGAGTTCATAGAGGGGAGCAGTTATAATGGTAAGAATTAGGATGTGTTCATGGTTGTGAATGGCTGAGGTTAGGAGAATGAGTAAGATCTTTAGAGACAAGGTTACTGGACAGGTCACCCACATGGCTAGTGAAATCACTAGGAATTATGACGAAAGTAGTGTGGGGTGACCACAAGCCAGGACTGTAATGAACAGCAACAAAATGGGGGTGGGAAGCAGGTAGTAGCAGAGAATAGCAGCACCAGCCTCCACAGATTTAGGGTTTTTAGGGAGGGACACTGTTGGAGGCAGGAAGTCTGGGGCAAAGTGGAACAGCCTGTACAATTGGGGAGGAACGAGAGATTAGGTCAGACTAGGGGATGTATGTGAAGATGAAAATCTAGGTGATGAAGGTTGATGGGAGGGCTTGGAGAGACAGTTCCTGCTGAGAAATGGGCGACTTGCCAGGAAACCAGAGCTCCAGGAGCACAGCAGAGGCTCAAAGGTCCTCGTTCAAAGCTGTCCCCAGAGGAGCAGCCTGTGACGGCCCCTGGTGCACTCCCTCCACTCCCACGTGATCGCTCCATTGGCTTTGCAGTCAGTGTCTGAAAACCTGGTTGGTTGTCCTCCTTCCTTTCC
This sequence comes from Eptesicus fuscus, assembly GCF_027574615.1. Lineage (NCBI taxonomy): Eukaryota > Metazoa > Chordata > Mammalia > Chiroptera > Vespertilionidae > Eptesicus > Eptesicus fuscus. The sequence goes on from NC_072490.1 coordinate 18,887,389, forward strand.
CGCCCCGGGGGCTTGTGACCGCTGGTTTTTAATCCCCTGAAACAGGGGCCTGGTGTGTAGGAAGCATTTATTGTAAAATGTTCCTATTGTCCCATGTGTTCAACGAGTATGTAGTGCTTGCATCGGGTAACTTTCTATGATTAGGAATAGCGTGAACAGAACAAAAATTCCTCTTCTCATAGAACTTAGTTTCTAGGGGGGTGGAACTCCCAGCTCTGGGAGTCCTCTGGTGTATTTTGAAGTAGGTGTAGGGAAACAGCACACAGTAGATATACAGAGAAACTGAAATGGAGGCGTATTTCAGTACACCTTTGTCTGTATCCTAGATATTAATTTCCCCAAGTCTAGCTTTCATTCTGAGGTGTTACTTCACCTTTTGCTAATTTAAGATGTTTCAGAACAGCCTGTAGAACATCTGCATCTTTAATATTTATCTTTGTCGTTGAAAGTATTACAGGTGTCCCCTTTGTTTTTTTCCCATTGACCCCCTCCATTTCATACCCACTCCTCCCAGGCATTCACCACTGTTCCCCGGTTAATCACCCCCCTCCTATCCCTCTTCCCCCACTTCCCTCTGAAATTCGTCAGTCTGTTCCTGGTTCTATGTCTCTGGATCTAGTATTCTGTTTTATTCCACATGAGTGAGATCATGTGATACTTTTTTCTCTCTGATTGGCTTATTTCACTCAGCATAATACTCTATAATACTCTCCAGGTCCCTCCATGCTGTCTTAAAGGGTAAAAGAGCCTTCTTTTTAACTGCTGCATAGCAATCCATTGTGTAAACATACCACAGCTTTTTTATCCACTCATCTGCTGATGGGCCCGTGGGCTGTTTCCAAATCTTAGCTATGAACCTCTGTGTTTTTAACAGAAATGCATTACAGAAGGAGTCAGGTTTGTGTCCTACTATTTTGTCATTCAGGTTACCTCTGAGAATCAGTTTTGGAGTAGCAAATGGTTAAATGGGACAATTTTCCTTATTTCTACATTTTGCCAAGGAACTGATGATGTTGGCAAAGTGTGATCTTTTTAACCCTTTTTCTTTTCAGGTAGCAATTGTCGTATTAGGAAACAAACTCGACCTTTCTGAGCAGAGACAAGTGGATGCTGAAGTGGCACAGCAATGGGCAAAAAGCGAGAAGGTGCGACTGTGGGAGGTAACAGTTACAGATCGGAAAACTCTGATTGAACCATTCACTCTCTTAGCCAGCAAACTTTCCCAGCCCCAGAGCAAATCCAGCTTTCCTTTGCCTGGGAGGAAAAACAAAGGGAATTCTAGTTCTGAGAACTAAAAATCAGTTCCACAATTGTTTGTTGAATAGCAACTGCCCTTATGTATCTGTGAACATATTTAAAATAGGCCATTTGTAGCTACTTTTGGTCTGGTAGAAATCCCTAAGGAAGCAATTTAATGCATGTAAGGCTATGATTAAATTATGTGAGCTAAGCTTATTATTATTGCGTGATATAAAATAATATATTTGCATTCTGGTTGCTTGAAACTTGTCCCTGATATTAGCACCTCTGTTATTTATATATACACACCTATAAGTAGTGTCCCCCCCTTTAATGTTTCAAAAGCTATCATTCTGTATAACTTTATGCATTCTTAGCTCAAACATAACTTTGTTTCCAAAAAATTCACAAGTCATTTAATGCCTAGGATTATAAAATGGCATTTTTTGTGTGTCCAAATTGGATCAAACAGTAAACTATTTGAGTGCTAAGTTGAATTTTATCTAGAGGAGATCTTGCTAAATAAAACAAACCCTGTGGTTTAGCTTTGTTCAAATTACACATTTAGCATGACTTGAGGTAGTGGGTGGTATAAATATATTCCAACTGTTTCTTTAGAAAACTGCTAGGCACATAAGGACAGTAAATCTTCTGTTTTCCACAAGGAATACTATATCTCCTGGAATAGTTTTCTGGACATGTAGTCCTGTGGATAAAATGTATCATAAAAATACTGGAGTACAGATAGTCTTCAAGTTGGATATCTGAGTTTGTGCTAAGGTTCTCTGAAGATTTTTTGGCAAGCTCTGAGCAACAGAGCTCACTGTATTTAGCAAATTTCAATTTTATAACTAATTTTAAAGGTAGGAAACAGGCTACTTAGTGGTTTTAATGTGAAAGCAGTTAACTATTTGATTTAAATATGAAATAAGCTGTTCAGCAAAGAAATGTGAAAATAACAAGTTTTAACATCTTCAATGGAATGCTTTTAGGTTAGGCTAGTGCTACCACTGCATAATTCTTTAAAATTTCTCATCACAAGTACATTTTTTTGGTCTAAAATTATTGCTCAGATAAGGTTAAGTCATTCCTATCTGCTTTCCCACTTACAGCTTTTTTCCCTATGAATTTTACATAGGAAGATAAATACTTTTACAATTATTTTTAGATAATATACTAGATCATCTTGCAGCTTTGCTTTTTTCTACTGAACTTAGATCTATGCTGGAATGTTACCATATTCCTTTTAAACGCTTAATGAATGTGTGTGTACCTTCACCCCATGCACCTGGGTGAGTTTCTCTGGAGTAGATACAAAGAGAATTGCCGCATCCTGTAGATATGAACACTTAGGTGCTGTCAGATCGCCCTCTAATGTGGCTGCACTGATCCATCCATGAGAGAACCCATTTCTCATGTACTTGCCACCACAGCATCTGCAACTTGGAAATGCTTTTTAAAAGATGCATTTTTGAGTCCATTTCTGAAAGGTGACAGGTTCAATTATCTAACCTCTTCTAAGACACCTCAAAATCTACCCTGCAAGGCTGCTGTATAAATTAGAGTTACATACCAATCCATTCAGTTTGCAATTACGTCTAGGTTGCTTTATAGCAAAGATCTAGTTTAAAAGAAAGAAAATGAATACAGGGATGTTAGGTGGTTGTTTTAATATTGTTTATTAGCACAGTAACAAATGCAGACTTAAGTAGTCTGCAACATATAACCAATCCACTGAGCAACTCCTATTCCACGCCTTACAGTTAACAGCTTAAGGTATTTTACTACAGGTTTTCACGAGTCCTGATTCAAACCTCTAATCTTTTCACAATAAAGTAGATTGGCATATAAAATAAAATACATAACTACTCATTTCCTATAAGTGTCATATAAGCCACATGTCCATTTAACATGAGATGACAATCTCTAAAAACTGTTAAATATCAATATTCCCTCCCAAGAAGGGAAAACAAGTTTCAATTTTTCTAAACAAAAAAGTATGCAGTCTGGAAGGACTTTCACAGAAATGGCCATGTGTGTAACCTGCATAAAATTAAGCTGGCTTAAATTTACAGACTACAAGCAACCGAATCCAAAGTCTATTCTTCTCTGTACTACATTTTAGCTTATATTGCAGAACTAATGACAATTTAAATGTTGCTATTACCAGTTCTGTCTACTGTAGCAAGATACCTTAAGTTACAACAAAATCTTAGGAAATAAGACTGAATAATATCTGTTATAGAAATACCCTACTCTTTACCAACTCCCACCCTCCCCCACCCCTTCAAAATCATAAGCAGCTCTCTGTGACAGACAAATAATGTAAGAATTGTGAAAACCCAATTTATGTAGCGTATCTCTTGGTCCACTGTCTGGCCATTCTGTCATGTTCTGCTCTGTTGGTCATATACTGAGTGGCAATACTTCCCACCAAGGGGTCGGCTGGAAAAAAAGAATGTAGATTACTTTGGAGAAAGGAAAATAATATTTTAAGTCTTAGCAATTAAATTACTGGCAGTTTCGGAAGAAATGTACCAAGTACATGTGATCAAATCCATCTTTGAAATGCCACTTTATCATATTTTTAGTTTAAAAAACTACTCAGAATATGGCAAAAAATTGTCATCAAAATAGAATGCTTTATCTCCTTCGTTCATTCCGTTCCTCTCCCAACAACCATGACCCAAACGGAGGGATTTTTGCCGTCATGTGTGAGGGCAAATTCAATAGAAACTGGAATGTTCAAGGCTCCAGACTACAATGAACATCCAGCTGTGTTCACATGACCTCTCACTCACTCAGTGGCAGCAATGATGACACTGAATACTGTGTAGTCCTCATGGCTGTTGCAATGTAACACTATTTAACTCTACACTGTTACCCAGAAAGAACCTGGACTTCAAGTATAGTGTTTCTCTGAATCCTAACTAGAATCTTTAATAATTAATTGTATATTTGCTTCCCCACCCCTAACATCACAGCCTGGTAGTCAATAAATGTTTTAGCAAAGAAATATCACTTTCAAAAATGAACACCACCTCAGTAACCAGGTACAGGGAAAGTGCTCAGTAAACCTGCAGACGGCTCAACACTTAGAACTCTGTGATTTTTTTTTTTTAAAGAGAAATATACAGGGTGGGGCAAAAGTAGATTTATAGTTGTGAGTACATGAAACAATTTATTCTTTATTAATTATTGTATTGTAGAATAAATAATTCCACAACTGAAAACCTACTTTTGCCCCACCCTGTATGAGGGAGAATGATGTTTTAAACAAGGTTTAAAACACCTTGTTCCTAGAACACATATCAATTAATGGTGAGGTTGCTGCATTTTTCAACCAGATTGATTCAACTACTAGAGTGAATTTCTCTTGATTCAAGATTTCTTTAAAAAATCTATTTTGTCCTATGAAAGGTGTTAGAAAAATAAAATTTTGGTTTATGTGAAAAACAAGTGTTTTTCAGACAAGGAAGAATACAACAAGGTAAAGAATTATTAACCTTACCAGGATTACAGTCTGTAAGAAGTGAGCAGATAGAAAGGAGGACTTTAGAAATGGTTAGTGCTGGACTCCAATTATCTTTCAATATGTCCAAGCAGATAACCCCTTGACTGTTAATATTACAGTGATAGATTCTTGTCCGAAATGTAACCTAAAAAAAAAAAAAAAGTGTTAAACAGAAAGCATCAAACAATGAAGCTTTTTACTAAATTACCTTTTCAATTGAGTGGCCCTAATGAAAAACTTGTAAAAACAGTTTTCAAAAAGGTGAATAACACTAACTGCAGCTGGTAAGAGATAGGTTAAGAGACTATTTGAGATTAAACAGTATTCATTGTACAATCTCAGGGACTGTCCATTTCATTTAAAAATATTCATCAACAAAAAGCAAGGTCATTTAAACATTTCTTGAATTTATCTTCAGCAGTTGTAATGTTTTAGATAATTCATAACATTTCCAAGTTTGAATAGCTAATTGCTTGCTGACCTCTTGTGTTAGCTGGTAGTACTACAAGGCCTCAAAGTAAGCTTTAGAATCATAAAGGCAATTAAACAATGATCACATATCCAAAAAGCTGAAATAAAATTAGGACATATTTGCTTTTTTTTTTTGCCTTTTCTGACCTTCACATCAGATTCTGTAGATATCCTGTACAGAATTCACTATAATGGTGTCTCCACAGGTGAGGAGACAGACATAAGCCACGCGATCTTGGGTTCTTTTGTTTGGTCTAATTTTTGTTTGTGTAATACCCTGGAATCATTCCAAAGTAGAAATAACCTATAACCTGACTACTTATTTTTATTGACAGACATTCAATCACTTCTTGCTAAGAGTCTACCCCATCCCCAAAGAGGTTTTCCTTCTGGCAGTCTGAATGAGAATCACAGATTGTTGACTGTCACAGGAGGTAGATGATGTGGGCAGTCCACCTGTCCTGGATGAGAAATCTAAAGCCTAGAGGGTACGGATTTTGGCATCACCAAAAGATGACAAGGAACAGAATCCGAGGCTTTGGTACGATATTCTGATTCGTATTTACTCAGTGCACAGACCTTTTGACATGATTTTTAACTGTTCAGAAACTTTTTGAGCAGAAAATAGGGGATTAATTGCTATGTCACTATAAAAACAGTGGTCCCCCCTTATCAGCGGTTTTGCTTTCCATGACTCCAGTTACCTATGGCCAACGGCAGTCCAACAATATTAAAGGGAGAATTCCGAAATAATCCACGTTTTAAACTATGCTCCATTCTTAGCAGCGTGATGAACTCTCACACCGCCCCGCTTGGGATGCGAAGCGTCCCTTTGTCTAGCATAGCCTCGGTGTATCCGTCACCCGCCCATAGCCATCCGGTGGGTTTTTCAGGTCAGCTGTCAGGTACTGTAGTGCTTGTTCAGGTAAGCCTTTTCCACTTACTGCTACATTCACCTGACTTTATTACAGTGCGCTATATTGTTCTTTTTAAAAAAATATTTGTATTGATTTCAGAGAGGAGGGAAAGGAGATAGAAACATCAATGATGAAAAGGAATCATTGATCGGCTGCCTCCTGCACGTCCCCCACTGGGGATCGAGCCCGCAACCCAGGCATGTGCTCTTGGCCGGAATCAAACCCAGGACGCTCTATCCACTGAGCAAAACTGGCTAGGGCTATATTGTTCTTTTATTAGTAGTTCTTTATCTCTTACTATGTCTAATTTATAAATTTGTCATAGATATATATGTTTAGAAAAAAAACAGTACAGTTGACCCTTGACTATAGGTTTGAACTGTGTAGGTCCACTTATATGTGGATTTTCCCCCCCATAAATACTGTAATTATATTTTCCTTTCCTTATGATTTTCTTTTCTTTGGTTTATTGTAAGAATACATTATGTAATATATATATAACATACAAAATATGTGTTAATTGACTGTTCATCGATAAAGGTTTCAGTCAGCAATATGCTATTAGTAGTTAAGTTCTGGGAGAGTAAAAAGTAACATGTGAATTTTCAGCTGCACGGGGGTCAGAACCACCTCCTCGTTGCTCTAGAGTCAACTGTACATGTGGACTTAGTATTAGCACTCTCCGTGGTTACCTCCGCGTTGCTCAGGGGGGCGGGGGACAACTGTAGCAGGACCACACAAAGCCCTCATTCCTAGAAATGGTCTCTGCCAAACAGGCAAAGTCAACCCGAAGGAGTCTTTTGTTTGCATCCCAATGTACTTAGAGATTCATTACGACAGCAATTTTCAACTGGTGTGCCACAAGCATTTTTAAAACATGCAATACCTATTGATATTAGGGGAACTGAACTCTTTTTCCTTAAATTGAAAAATGACAACAGCCAACACAATAAGCCATCTGGTGTGAATTAATCAAAATTATATCTATCTAGGCAAAATATGTAATTTTTGGTGTGCTGCAGGATTTTAATAATTAGTTGTGTGCCATAAGATGAAAAGGGTTGAAAATTGTTGCATTAAGGTATAATACACAAATCTATTTTTGTGTGATTAAAAACAATTTTAAAAGCTTCAATAACCTCTCACGGGAATATGTAAATTTTAGTATAAATCAGAGGAATCTCTTACCTTCGGAGGCTTGAAGGGGTATTCTGGTGTAAAAGTGATATCAAGGAAGAATACACCACCCTCATACACAGATCCTGGAGGCCCTAGGATGGTTGATCTCCATTCATAGATGTTATCGCCTTTGGGACCAGCACTGAAAAGAATATATCAAAAGATAAGTATAGATGGAGGCACCTCCCAATTTCCGCAGTGTATTAAGAAAGGAAAAAGGTCCCCTCTCCCCCCCTTTTTGTTTAACGTGTGGATTCTCTCCACAAACAGACGTATCTTTCAGATCCCATCTGATGCAGGACTGCACCAACCCCACCAGCAGCCTTAGACCAAGTAAGGTGAGTCATCACCTAATGGTAAGCCCGCTCTTAGCCCACTTAGCTGCGAATAAGCAAGAAACCCCTCAACACATAAGAAAATGTAAACAAAGCACACAGAATTACAATAAATTAGTGACAAATTACAGCAGGCTGTTGCTCACAGCACCTCATTTCTGACCCACTGGGGGGATTTTCCTTGCTCTTGCATCTCCCTAATCTCACCCTAGGAGGAGTACCATAGTTGGCAGTACGTTTCACATTGTGAACCATGTTGGGAGGGAGAAGGAAAACGATGACAAGTATCTAATTACAAGTTATTCAATTTCATTTCAGTATATAATAAATTCCATAACCAGGTTCTCTAAATATTGTAGTTGGGACGTTAATCTACCCCTTACCTGTTAAATCAGTGTTATTTACCCTTAGTTACACCATAATTGGGCCATACTACCCTTCCAAGGCACTGTGTTGGCTCAAAGTGCTCTGTTTTCCAAAGTACAATAATAAAAATATGTTCCTTCCAACTCCAAGACCTGTGAAGAGCTTAATAATCCACCCAAACAAGTGTAGTGCTCTGATATTGAGAGAAAAGTTTGGGAAATGGTCTTCGTTGTTAGTAAAATACCCTTTCACAGCACAGTGATAACACAGGTAATGACATACAGTGGTTAGCTTACACATTTTCATCTCAGATTTCTCAACCCTAACTAGTAACAGCTGCTTTAAGGATAAGGCTCTATATCAGCCAAACTAAACGGTCTTTACTTGGAGAGACTTATATACCAGTCAATACACAGAAAAATTTCTAAAAAAGCAGGCAAACTTGTTGTTTTAAATAAATGTCTAGTATTAATTAGATTCATTCGCTCAAACACTTATTGAATGACCATGTATTAGGCAGAGTGTTAACTGTTAGGGGTTTCAATAATGAACAAGACAAAAATGCCTTATCTTCAAGATGCCCCTTATATCTAAGTGGTTAAATATAAGGTCCAATTCCTTTATTTAAAAGATGAGATGAAGAGAGAAGGGAGAGAAATAAAAGACAAAAAACACCTGTCTACCTGTGGCCCTATACTGTACTTTCCTCAAACCATCATTGATTTTTTTTCACTGAAAAGTGAACTAAGTAGATGAAGACAACACTAACACAGATTTTGCAGATATAAAGATGAACTGTCCTCTTTGGTCTAGTTCATGAATATCTAGTTCATGATAGCAGGCGACCCTGCTAGCAGTTCTCAACCTGTGGGTTGCGAACCGCTGCTGTAGAGCCTAAGACCATCGGAAAACACAGATATTTACATTATGATTCGTTAACAGTAGCAAAATTACAGTTATGAAGTAGCAACGAAAATAATTTTATGGTTGGGGGTTACCCACAACATGAGGAACTGTATTCAAGGGTCGTGGCATTAGAAAGGTTGCGAACCACTGACCTAAGACTTAAAGGTAAAAAGCTACTCTAAGCCTCCCTCCCCTTTTTTTGAGGAACCAATGCCATCTAAAACCCAGTACCGGTAGGTAGCTACCTAAAACTCTTGTGATCAAAACCATCCACTTTTCCTCAGTCAGCTTGGTGATACTAAGAGACCCAGAAAAAACTCGAGTAAAGTCAGTCTAACCCTAGACTTGGTCCAATTTTGCTGGCCCTTTAGTGTAGAAAAAAAGATAAAACAATGAAGGTGGTTTAACAGTATGCCACTATAAGCAGGTTTTATGGATTGTACAGAAAATTGGTGGTTTCCAAATTTCACTATTCATCAGCATAATCTATGGAACACCCTAGCTGATTTGGCTCAGTGGATACAGCGTTGGCCTACGGACTGAAGGGTCCTGGGTTTGATTCTGGTCCAGGGCATGTTCCTCGGTTGCAGGCTCGATCTGTAGTAGGGGGTATACAGGAGGCAACCAGTCAATGATTCTCTCTCATCACTGATGTTTCTCTCTCTCCCTCTCCCTTCCTCTCTGAAATCAATAAAAAATATATTTAAAAATTATCTATGGAACTTTAAAAATTAAGTTTAGAATATCCAGAGGGGACACAAGAATCCATATATTTAAAAAGCTCCCCTGGTGATCTTTAAGCAGGTGGTATGCATTTGGGAACCACTGGCACAGGTTACAGGACAGCCAGTTTAGAATATGAACTTCAACATTGTGCCGAAACCGGTTTGGCTCAGTGGATAGAGCGTCGGCCTGCAGACTCAAGGGTCCCAGGTTCGATTCCGGTCAAGGGCATGTACCTTGGTTGCGGGCACATCCCCAGTAGGGGGTGTGCAAGAGGCAGCTGATCAATGTTTCTCTCTCATCGATGTTTCTAACTCTCTATCCCTCTCTCTTCCTCTCTGTAAAAAATCAATAAAATATATTAAAAAAAAAAAAAAAAAACACAAAAAAACATTGTACAGCTCGTCCCCCATAACTAGAAATCCAAATCACAACTGCCACTTGTTTGTAATCAGCTTTCATTTTGGGTGTAAACTTTTCTGAAAGTTCAGAAAAAAGGTATGGTGGAAGGGAGTTAAGGAATCAAAAACACAACATGAACATAGCTATGGAATAACAACAAAGAAAAAATGTGCCACACTTCTGGTTAAAGTAAAAAATGGAGAAGAAAGGTGGGTTATAAGAAAAATAATACTAAATGAAATAATATCAACTGCAGTTGAAGTCATAGCGCATGAAACAGGAGTCCTGGAGAAGGGTTGGGTCTGTAACGTGTGGGTTCAACCAGGGGGCCTGGGGATTACTGCGAAGGGTCTGAGAACCCACGGGAAACACCACTGTGACCTATAACACTTGAGACTCTAATGTTGTTAGGAGATGAATTCATGTAGCTTTTTGTCATATGCATCTTCTTAACCAGAGAATGAAGTAAAAATTATGATATACCGGCCTGCAAAACTTTTACTTTTTGCTTCTTTCAAGTTCTCACTGGAAAAGTTAGGATCTACAGACCCATTTCACGGGGGAGGATGGCAAAAGTTTACAACTCCCAGAAGGCCACTCTCAAGCACCCCACCCATTTCTCTATAAAATGATTAACCAGATTCCCTCAGGTTGGTTTACCAGCCTTCTGTCCCCTTCCTATAACAGAAGATACTTTTGGTTCCACAACAAGAAGTATGACTTCAATTTCAAAAGCTGGTCGAAGTATACTTTAGAATGATGTATTTAGCTCAATTCTTATTCTAAGGGATTAGCAAGTGTGGAAAGTTCTAAATTGGGAGGTTGAAATTAAGGTTTAAGGAAAGATGAGAACAAAAAAACACATATCTGTGTTTGAAGATGTTTGAAACTTGTATTTAGAATCTTTGCATAAGGCTTCATGAGAAAACTAGTTGCTCATATAAAATGCTTTTCTCACATCACAAAAACCTCCAAACTCCCACATTTCAACAGTAGCCCTGGAGCAGTGGTTTGAAATTGGGGATGATTTTGCCGCCACCCCTCCTGCCTACCTGGAGACACTTGGCATGTCTGGAGACATTCAAAATATCACAACTAGGGAGGAGGGCGCTACTGGCACCTAGTGGGAGAGGCCAGGGATGCTGCTTAACATCCTACAACGCACTGGACAGCCCCGCCCGAGCCCTCCCTCCCACCCCCCCCCCCGAAAGAATTTTCTTGGCCCTAAATGTCAGAACTACTAGTAAGGTTGAGAATTCTGCCTTAAAGGAAATTTGCTCAAAGGTAAGTAGTAAAGGAGAAAGCTTAGTTTTGAATCCCTGTTGTTAGATTTAGTGCTATCCTCTTATCTTTGTTTTACTGCTCTGTGCCTGGTACAGAAAAAATATTCAGTATCTAGAGTTATTATTAAAAGTTAGACTTTCATATACTCTAAATTCCTACAGACCACTGCTCCTCAAACTGTGCTCCCTGGACAAAGCCACCTCAGCCTCCTCTGGGAGTTTGTTAGAAATGCAGACTCTCAGGCTCCACCCAGACTTATGCATCAGAATGTGCAAGGTCCCCAAGTGATTCCTATGCACACTGAAGTTTGAGAAGTCAGCTGTAGATGACATTAAGTGACGATAACTACTAACTTTCCTAATCTTCTAGATTTAAATTACCATTTGTATTATCTAGCTCTCTCCTTCACTGTTTATAATTCTTTGCAGTAAGAAAAGTATCAATCCTGGTAATGCTGTAGGAAGAGAGCCACAATCAGATCTATATTCCCTATAATAAACATACTACTCAAAATCCATTCTTAATTTACTCTACTTTTGCTAGAAATTCCGAGAGAATGATAAAAGAATGGGAATGTAGCAGTCTACCAAAGGGAATCCCCATCGCCCACAGGGTCTCCCAACAGACAGACTCTCTAGGGAATGCAAGCTGCCTTCTCCGTGAGGTCTACTTAGCACACCCAGAGGAATTTTATGAAAAAGAAAACAAAGAATTTCTTGTCCTCAGCATCCCTTCATAAAACGGTAGCCATTAGTAACCTAGAAGTGAGTGGCAGGAGGAAATTTCTGAATGTGAAAAACCAGAAGACCTCACTAAGATGCCTAATCAGGCCAGTGACATGGAGAGTGCTATTACAAAGGGGAGCAATCACCGCCTGGTGCCAATAACTAAGTCAGAGTGCCTCCTCACACGGTGGTGCTTCCAGGGATGTGCCAGTCACCCTCCTGTCCCTTGGAAAGACCTTTTAGACAAGGGCCAACTAAAGGCCGCCCAGAGGAGCCGGTGCCCACTCCGAATCCCCATCAGCAGCAGCCAGTGTATCCAAGCAGCTCTTGGGAACAGGATGGGCCCAAATGAGAGGGAAACTAACAGAAATTTAAGTTCTAAAACAACATGATCATGCCCACCAAGAATGGCCTTCCCACAAAGCCCATCCAAAATCCTGTTCTCCCAACACGGAGGAAATGGTGTCTTCCTCCAGCAGAAAGCTGATACACCTTCCGAGGAATCTGCTTTATCTCTTCATGAGGCACAAGGCTGACTGGAGGCCTGTGGGAGCTGTAGAGCTTTTGTGGAATTTGTTCCAAACCAGAAAGAAGGCATCTATCTGTAGATGTTTACACAGAGTGCTACAGCCGTGTGGACACACAATCTCTATAGACAGCGGGAATTTCCCACATAACAGCAATTAACAATATTTTTATGAGCTGTTCAAACAAAATATGTACCCCTTACTGTTCAGCATCACATGACAATGTTTTCAAATTCGGTAATAAACCACGAACATCAGGGGGCCTTACTCTCAGCTAAGGTTGGCTGAGGATGAACATCTAATAAACTGAGCTAAGCATGAGAAACATCATTTCCAAAGTTCTTTCATAAACTTTGACTTAAAAAATGTTTACTCAAATCCTTTGTCTATCAGGAAAGATAGCATTATCCCCATTTTAAAGATGGAGAAACAGATGCAGCAGGTTAAGTGATGTGTTTGCACAAAGTGCTGAAGCTGGGAAGTCACCCAGTTCTGGCCAATGCAATCAGGCTTTCCCACAGTGCTGTTCTTTCCACCACGTCCATGGAGCTGCCAATAAAATTCTCTGCCTCTGGACTCACACCCATTTTGTTTAATCACATTAACTAGTATGCCTTTCCTTCCTTATTGTTCCCTTTCTCTTGCACATTTGGATGGAAGCTGGAATTAAACAGGAAAATAAAATCTTGTGATCTGCTAATAGGTATCAAAATTTCTAAAACAAAAATTGATTCACTTTAATTGTAGAAATGCACTAGCTGAAAACAAAAACATACCACACAGAGTACTCCGAGGGGATTTCAATAATGTGACAACTACCAAAATGATGAGAAGCCCCTGCTTAATGAAAACCAAAGATAGTTTGTGGAAACAAGCATCAGTTTGATTGAATAATAATCCAAATATTATGCTCCTAAATTGCAAAAAAGAACAAAAAAATAAAGTTTGTTTGTTGAGGGGGAAAAGCTCAAAAAAAGCAGGTATAAAAGATGACACCTACTTCCCCAGCTCAGAAATTAGTTTGGCCCAAGACATAGGCCAGGAATTCAGATCCACTTCGCCCCATTCTAGTTCACAGTGGCACTGGGAGGTCCAGCAATCACTGGAATGACCTGTGCTGAAATGGAGGTCAGCCCTGCCTGAGGATACAATCACCCACTGCTCAATGCTCTGTAAAGCCCAGGCCTCTACAATCTCTTTGTCCCTCCCTCTCCATTGGGATCTGCAACTTAGAAGCACCAGGAAATCACAGGGTCAGGAGGTGAGGAGAGCTATTGACTGCACTTGGGCGAGTGTCACTGGCTTCTTGCTTGGCCCCCGCTGGCCAGGAGAGAAAAGGGAAGGCTGTGTATGTTTGCAAAGGGCCGAGACTGAATCCGTGAGGCTACGGCTTGTGCGGCAAACACAGGGCTGGGCTTGGAGGGTAGGTTCTGCCTGCCTCCCCACTGCTAAATCTCCTCGGTAAATCTCAGTCCTGCTGTCTGGCTGAGCAGCAGGCAACAGCGGTAAGCAGGTACACAGGACTTTCACCAGTGGCCACTGGCCAGCCACCATTCTGGGTTGCAAATTAACACATGCAGTGCATAAGCTACCTCAGGTTAGTATCACTTGCTTCCTAAAATGACTCTAAATACTAAAGGGAGTACAAACCATCATTCCCCAAACAGAAAAGGGTCCTGTATAACAAAAATGTCAGCTAGTATTTCCAATTCCATATGAAATATACTCCCAGAAAACTGCTAAGGTGATGCCTGTTCAGTATAGGTTCTATAGAAAGGGCCAAGAGATAAAAGTTCTGGGGGAGGGGGAGAGTAAGAGATCAACCAAAGGATTTGTATGCATGCATATAAGCATAACCCATGGACACAGACAGTAGGGGGGTGAGGGCATGTACTGGGGGGTGGGAGTGGCCGGAGAAGTCAATGGGGAAAAAAGGAGACATATGTAATATTTACACAATAAATAATTTAAATTTTTTTAAAAAAGGAAAACTTATTAAGAGAGAAGGAGGCAGTTGCTCCATGCTTAAATTGAGGAGTTTGGTTTAGAGGTACAAAAGGTGGCTAAGAGCCCACATACATGCCTGGAAAATAAGAATAAAGAATACAAGGATATAAAAAATAAGTGGGAAAATTTTAAGCTCTTATTTTTTTTCTTTCTTAGAATACAAAAAAAAAAAAACCTCCCATAACTTAAGTATTGGACTGGTGTGTGTGGGGGCAATCTCAGAACATGTGCATAAAGATAGTAGATTGAATAAATGTACCAACTTTTCTCCCACCACTAACATGACAGTAAAGGGATTTTTTTTAGAAAGGCATAAACACACAAGGATGGGGACAGCACCAGCAGAAGTTTGGAAGCTAGAAGGCAAATGGACAAGTGGTAAAGGACTTGACAAGACCAAGGAAGCTGGACCCTAAACTGGCTGTGAAGAAAGCCAACACCAACCCCAGGCATGCTACATAACCCCCAACAACTCTGAATGTGTGGCACGTGGGGAAGTTGAGAGGGAGGCAGGGAAAGGTTCTAAGGACGGGTTCAGGTATATAAGCAGCACTCAGACCAGACCCCTGTGATAGGCAGAATTTCAACATGAGCAGCACGATCTCTCCCTCTTCACACTCTGTCTCATCTCAACGTGAGTGTGGGCAGAAGCTGTAAATTGCTTCTTACCAACAGACTAAGACAACATTGATGGGCTACCACTCACTCGATGGTTTCTACAAAAGGTTATGTCATGAGTCTTAGCTGTCTGGAGAAAAAGACTGCTCTGCTGGCCTCTATGATGTAATCTGCTATGACGTAAACTGCAGGTGGCCTCCAGGAGCTGCTGGCTCCATTCCCACAGCTGCAGGGACTGAACTCACAACTATGTGAGCCTGGACGAGAACCCTGAGTGACAGATGAGCACACAGGCCAGCTGATTCCTTGCCCACAGCCTCGAGAGACCCTGAGCGGAGCACGCAGCTACGCTCTGCCCTGATTCCTGTAGGTACTAAATATGTGTATTGTTTTTGAGCTGCTCCAGTTGTGGTAATTTGTTACAAAGCAATAGAAACGCTGCCAGATGGAGGTTTATATTCTGGAAAGGTTAAAGCTGAGGGTCTCTGAACCAGGGGACATTAATATGGATGAGGGCAGAGGTGCTGACTGAAAATGAGCGTATGCATGCCAGGCAATCAGACCCCGTTTTCTCCCTCAGCTCCCAGAGCACAGCCTGGCCTTCACCCTCCACACAGTTTCCTTTGGGGAATATGAACAGCCCAGAGGAAAGACATTAAAGGCTCCCTAACTAAGTAACAGATAACCAGGAACATGGTTCCTCTCTAACATGGCAAACAACAATCAAAACAAACTAGAAGATGGCCAATTAGAGAAAACAAACATTAAACAAAATTTCAAAATAAACTTATACCCAGAGAGACAATATATTGCATCGATCAAACAAGAATACGACTAAAACAAAACATTAGAAAGGCACAAACTTCCAGTTATAAGTAAGTTTTGGGAATGTGATATATAGCATGTTGACTATAGTTAATACTGTATTGTATATGTGACCATTGCTAAGCTAGATCTTAAAAGTTTTTATCACAGGAAAAAAACTAACTGTGAAGTGATGGATGTAAACTACACTTATTGTGGTCATTATGTTGTAAACCTTAAACTAAAAGAATATTCTATGTCAATTGTAGGTCAATAAAATGGGGGAAGGAGCTTTGGAAATTAAAAATGAAAGCAAACATAAATCTTTTTCCAGAATTCAATGAAGGGTAAAAATTGAAATCTATCAAAGTAGAAAAAGGTAAAAAGCAGGAGAGAAAAAATACACAAAAATTAAGGGGCCATAAGAAGGTCCAAGATTTGAACAGTAACAATAATCCAGAAGGGGTAAATAGAGAGGAGGTCAAAAAGTAATTTCAGGAAACTTCCCAGGACATGGATTTTAAAGATAACGTACAGGAATCAATGAGCTTGGCTTTGGATTTCAACAACGCTGGGAGTGAGCTGGCACCGGAGCCATGTCTCCATAATAATGCTCGGTAAAAATTCCGTACCCACCAAACAAAAGCAAGTACGAGGGGAGAACAGAGATCTCTTCAGACACTTGAGGTCTCTAGAGAAGATTACAGAATAGAAAATCTCCAAAAAGACCATGTAGAGAGAGCCTGTCCACACTGCAGCAGGTCAGGCTCCAGGAGAGAGTTCTTAAAAAAATATGAAATTCCTATACAACGCCCAGTGCATTTGGATGTCTTTTGAAGAGGTTTAGACAACTGTGAAAGCATTTGAAGTTGAATTAGTGATAAGTATGAAAAACTATGGGGTGGGGAGGGAGATAGACAGCAGGGAGAAAGGAAGAAAGGAGAGAAAAAAAAAAGTTATGCAGGAAGTGATCACAGTTGGCTACTGTGGTACTGTGTACAGCTGTGAATGATGTTCACATAATGTAAACAATGATGGAACAGTAAAATAGTATGGGTGAAGGTACCTGGGAAGCGGGGTGGCGGGAAGATAACTAAATCTTCACCATTCCTTGTTGTGAATCCAGAGTTGTTGCCAAAAATGGAAACAGCAAGTAATCTATACTAATAAAAGGATAATATGCTAATTAGGGCGGTCGTCCTCTGTACGACCTTCCAGACAAAGGGCTGAGGCTCAGGCAGCCGCGAGTGGTTGTGAAGGGCCGAGGTGTGGCTGCAAAGGGCCCAGGCTCAGGTCGGCAGTGGCAGCAGCAGCAGGGTAATGGGGGCAGCGCCTTCCCCTGATCCTCCAGGTCGCCTCCCACAGAGGGAGGCCAGACTGCAGCTTAGGCCATAGGGATCGGGCCTAAACCGGCAGGCAGGCAGACATCCCCCGAGGGGTCCCAGATTGGAGGGTGCAGGCTGGGTTGAGGGACCCCCCACCCCCGTGCACAAATTCCGTGCACCGGGCCTCTAGTCCTATATAATAAAAGCCTAATATGCTAAGTGTCAGGTCATCCATTCAACCAATCAAGACATAATATGCTAATGATATGCTAAGGCCGCTCAACCGCTCGCTATGATGTGTACTGACCACCAGGAGGCAGACAGTCGACCGGTCGACCAATCGCTATGACATGCACTGACCACCAGGGGCTCTGACCAGTAGGTTAGCTTGCTGCTGGGGTCCGGCAGATCGGGACTGAGCGAGATGGGTTGGACACACCCTGGAGCCCTCCCGCGGCCCCTCCCCCCACCAGCCCCACCCCCAATAGGTCCCCATTGGGGGGTGGGCCGGCTGGACCTCACCCGTGCACAGATTCATGCACTGGGCCCTAGTGTGGCTATACCTGCCTAAAAACAGGGAGGTAAATAGCGAAACAATCCAGCCAAAGGGATGCAAGTAGTTGCCTCCAGAGAGCAAGATGCAGGAAGGCTGCTGGGAACAGTCGTTTCTTTGTAACAAACCTTAGAGAAATCTTAGATTCTTTAAACTATGTTGGTGTACAGTTTTAATAAAACCAAAAACTAAAGAGAGAAAAGATGGAAAGGAAAAACAAAGCCAACATTTTAAGACCAGGTGATATGGCTTTTTTGCCATTTCGACACCCTCCAAGTACCTTGGTATGTGTGTAAGCTATTTTTCCAAATGATCATCCACTTGGTTCCCAGAAATCAAGCATAAAATACTGGCCTAATATTATGGATTTGCTACATAGAGTTTAATGCCCACTGTACTACATATAGTATAATGCAAACCAGGAACAGAGGTGGCATGACATTTATTCTAAGGCAGTGGTCGGCAAACTGCGGCTCGCAAGCCACATGAGGCTCTTTGGCCCCTTGAGTGTTCTAACACCACTTCTTCAAAATAGACTCGCCCAGGCCGAAAACCGACTTCTGCACATGGGCCACGAAGTTTCAATCGCACTGTACGTGCGCGCCCACACATGGTATTTTGTGGAAGAGCCACACTCAAGGGGCCAAAGAGCCACATGTGGCTCGCGATCCGCGGTTTGCCGACCACTGTTCTAAGGGAACTGGGAAGGTTTCATAGTGTAACAATATCTAAGAGATGCTTAGAGAGCCAAACAGGCCATTTTCCAGGGGACCGGGGACCAAAGCGGAGAGCTTTTGGTCCAGACTTGTGAATGTAGCTGAAATGGACCTGGAAAGACGAATGGGAACAGATCATCGAGGACCGTAAGTGCCTCCAGGAGTGAAGTGAAAAAACACACACTGTTTTAAAACATGGAAAACCCCGAACACTGAAAACATCAAGCTACTCAGAAATAGGAAGCTACACAGTCAACCCTCAATGGATGAAGCAGCCTAATTAAGAGGCTATGGAGGCCTATCAACCTGGATCAGCAGTGACGATAATGAGAACAAACTGTCTCTGGGAAATCATACATACTTCATGCCAACAACCCTAAAGTGTTATCAGTAAACCAGAGAGCCTCTGAATACATCCACACACACAAATGCGACATCTACGTCCCATCCTCACTGAGCTGAGGGGAGCCAGACTCCCGTGGTTCTGCCGACCAGACATCGCAAGCCCCTTTCCAGACACTTGCCTGTAGCGCTTAGTTAAGCCATTGTTTGCTCAATAAACAAAATGTGAATTTATGTATACAATCTTGTATGTTTATTAATATTTCAGAAAACTGTCAAACCATGTACTACTCTGATTTTAGTTCGGAAGCTACTGTTCATTAGTAAGCGTGCTTGATGTTTGTTGTCATATGCATATAGTTTAAAAATACCGTGTACATGGTAATTAGGTAATGTCTACGTTTATTCCAAGAAGTTTAAAATACCAGGTTTAATAGTCTTTTAAAAACACTAACTGGGTTCATGCCTTACAGCAAATAAATGAATACTTTTAATCAGTTTATCTGGCTGCTTGGTGTGTGGTGCTTCTTTTAAGAACCAGGGCTCACAAGTTCAAAGACTCTCAAACAGGCACATTCAACACCAACCACATAAGCATGAATAAAATGAGTGCCAACGTAAGTCCTGGGACAGCCACTAAAATCCTGTGCATTTCTGACCACTAATTATAGCTCTAGAATTCTGTTAGCCAAAGGCATTGTCACAATATTTAGCCATTTTAGCATCTGGTTAATAAACACTTCACATTATTAACAATGAACCCCACACGAAGCCATGAGAAGGCATACCAAGTAAGACTTGGCTGAAAAAGACAAAAGCAGAGCAGTCAAGGTTTGCTTAGTAAAACAGAGCGCGTGAGGTGCAGCCACCAGCTCTGGAGGAGCGGCTGCAGCCTCCTCCCACCCCCACTGAAACCTGAGCAGGGACACGGCGTTCATCGGCCCGGCCAAGGCGACAGCACCCAGCAGCCAGGAGCGGACAGCTGCGGCGCCGAGTGTCGGTCTCCCAGCAGAATGCCCTTCTCCTTCCGCAGTGACAGTTTAGAGCCATCCTTCACTTTCAGAGACCTTGACACATTTGCTCTGTGCAAAGCCTGAACCCAGGACACGGTTCTGGAGAAGAGCTGCCTCGAAAGGAAGCAAAGGGAAATTCCCGTGGCTCTGGCAGTTGGGGCTGCTAAGCAAGGAACAGTGAGAGTAGAAAATAAGTCCTAATTGGGTTAGTACAATAAACCGATGAAAAATACCTATTTAGACCTTAATATGTGTTCAATGTTGTATTGGGTACAAGAGTCACAGAAATGGTAGAGGCTAGTGCCTACTCTCATAAAACTCCCAGCTAAGAAGAGGGCCAACAAGGAATGACTAAAACACACGGTAAATTGTTAGAAAATGGGTTAAAGGAGAGGAATGGATGTGAGCCCAAGAGAGGGCAGCTTAGAAATGGGCCCAGTATAAAAATCTCATGTGGGTAGTAATCCTCTCTCCCTTTCACGCATGTGCTTGCACCAGTTTTCAACCACAACTCCCTCGCTTTTGCCGGTGAGGTGCAGTGTGGAAAAGGAGCACGCGTGTTTAGAACAAGGTCCCAAAATGAACAGCCTCAGTGATGCAAACCAGTGGTTCATGC
Organism: Eptesicus fuscus; assembly: GCF_027574615.1. Lineage (NCBI taxonomy): Eukaryota > Metazoa > Chordata > Mammalia > Chiroptera > Vespertilionidae > Eptesicus > Eptesicus fuscus. Next base: position 18,907,971 of record NC_072490.1, read on the forward strand.
AAGTCCAAGGCAAAGTTTTCACCAAATGGTAAAAATAAGGGGAAAAGGATAAAGCATTTACGTTTTTCATTAAGTTTAATATCCTCCCTTTTGTGAAATGCTGGTGATAACGATGGTGATTTTGTTTTCAGTGTCCTTGTGAGACAAAAAATTAGCAGCCTTGTATGAGCCCTCCATCTGAAGAAATTCCAAACTGACTAGTAACAGCTTCTGTGGCCATAGCAGTTTCCATAAAGGAAAGGGCTGGTCTCGAGCCTGGCACTCGGCTGGCCCAGCACCTCTCAGAGAGCCTAGGTAAGGCCACTGCCCCCCTTACAGCCACTGGCACCTCTGTCCCTCCGACTCGTTCCTGAGAGGAACACAGACTGGAAGCAGTTCCCATGGATGGATATGGTAGGTCCACAAAGAGCAACCAAACCACAAGCAAGTCACGCCTCTCTCCCCAGACCAACACCACACGGTGGCAGGTGAAGTGAAGCCGTGTGCCAAACCATTTCCTCAATAAATTCAGGGTAATTTTGCCTTGGCTGGCACATACCTCCAGTCTGAAAGGCAACCGAAAGGTACAGGTTTTGGCAAGAACATCTTAAAGTACTGAATGTGTTAGTTATAAGGACTTCCTTATCTTGGTATCTCTTGGTCCCTCAAAATCCTCACTCCTCTTTTCCCCTTTCTTTTCAGAAGTGTATGTGCTTCTTTCCAAGACAAACATGTGGTCTTGATCAAATTGCTCCTCCTCCCTTCATCAGTGAATCTAACACTTGGTTACAAAAGTTCAGACTTCACCATGCAAAAAAGGGCAACCCAACAAAACAAACCCTGGAATACTCCTAAACATCTCTCTCCAAGCTACTAGTCCAGCTCTCTCCTGCCCTTCAGTGCCAGCGTTCTGCTTCTACCTACACACAAGCCCTCCCGAGATTCAATCCGCTTCACCTCAATATTCTGCAGGAAACTCTTCTCTTAAAGGTTACCAACGACCTCCCAGTCTCAACATGAAGGGACATTTCCCACTTTCATCAGCCTTGCCTTCTTGAAACTTTCTAGCCAATCGTGGCATTCGTTTTCTGATTCTTCTCTCACCTCTGAACGCCCCTCTCCTCTATAAAGCCCTTTCCCTGCTCATCTGTCAAGGCACAGGAACAAAGCCAATAGGAGCTCCCCAGGGAAGGGCTTGGATATATGTGAGGTCCAGGGTGGCCTGAATGGGTATTAATGGAAGTCGAAGAAGGCAAAGTCAGAATCTGATACCTTTTTGCCTGACTCTAACATAAAGCTTATTAAATCTGAGATTTACCATCCACTGTAGTCAAACTAAAAGCTATTCCATACTTACTCTTATCTAGTTACAATAAATGTTTTAGGTAAATGAATTTTCTGATCCAGTGTAACAATCACTAGAATAATCAAAGTACTAAATCGCGTGCATAAAGTCTTTAGAAAGAGACTTTATTTTCTGCCCTCCAGCAGCAGTTACCCCTCACCACCCACCCAGAATGCCTTCACTCCTCTCCTACAGGAACTCCAAACCACAACCACCCAAACACACTTGCACAAAACAAAAAGATCTAGGACGATGATATAAAACTGGGACTCTCGGCTGCATGTGGCTCTTTCACTCACCAACCCATAGGATTTCAAATTTGTGTCAGAATAGTACAGTACAATACTGTGTTCAAAGGTAGTCATGTGGTTTTCTTGGTTAATGGTAACTACAAATGTGGCTCCAGAAGCCCAGGGTTGAATGGCATTGGTTTAGAAAAGGCATTTAAAAATGAGAAAAAGTGTGAGAGATGAATATATGACATTTACATTTTCTCCCTATTAGAGTCAAAATATTTCATTTGCAAATCCAACAGCAGTGTGTGGAACGTAGAAATGCACATCTGTAACAATGTCATTAAGTCCTACTACAACCACCACATAATATATTCTTCTGATGTGGCTTGACCTGTAATCATATTAGAATTAATATGTATTCACACATTTTATCTGATATAAATGAGAAAGAGATTTTATTTAAAATTTATCTTGACATTTGGAGACTATTTTGGGGCATATCATCTGAGAGGCTCAGTGTGTTAAACATCAACCCATGAACCAGGAGGTCACAGTTAGATTCCTGGTCAGAGCACATGCCCGGATTGTGGGCTTGCTCCCCTGTAGGGAGGGTGAAGCAGATCAAGGGGCTCAACTGTATGGTTTTGATGGTAACGAAACTTTTGGTGGTGAGCATGGTGTAGTACATACAGAAGTCAATTTATAATACTGCATGCCTGAAACTTATGTGTTATAAACCAATGCTACTGCAATAAAAATAAACTTAATCAAGTCTAGCCCTGGCCAGAGTGCTCAGTGGTTAGAACACTGTTCTGCGCATCAAAGAGTTGTAGGTTTGATACCTGGGTTGCAGGTTTGATCAAATTCAAGAGTATTTAAGAATACAAAAATATCCAGCACCCAAAAAAGTAAAATTCACAATGTCTAGTATTCATTTAAAAATTACCAGAAATGGGAAAAGTCTGAAAGTGTGAGAAAATCAACTTAAGAGAAAAAGATCCAGATGTGACAGAGATAATAAAATTAATGAACAAAGACAGTAGACTATTGTAATAACTATTCTATAAATTCAAAATGATAAGACAAATGCCTGAGTATGCTAGATGGAGTGATGGAAATTATAAAAAGACCCAAATCAAATGTCTAGATATTAAAAAATACATCACCTGGGCTTTGTCTTTTTTCTTTTTTTAAAAAAATGTGTTTTTATTGATTTCAGAGAAAGGAGAGGGAGAGAGAGATAGAAACATCAATGATGAGAGAGAATCATCGATCAGCTGCCTCCTGCACGCCCCCTTCTGGGGATTGAGCCTGCAACCTGGGCATGTGCCCTTGACCAAAAATCGAACACAGGACCCTTCAGTCTACAGGCCGACGCTCTATCCACTGAGCCAAACTTTTTGGGGAAACATCTGAGATTTTTAAAAAATACACTAGATGAAATTAATAGCATGTCAGAGGTTGCAAAGAAAATATGGATAAACTTAAAAACACATCAATAGAAATTATTCAAAATGAAACATACAAACAAAACTTTGAACAGAGAATCGGTGTATGTCAAACAGCTTAATATACAAGGGGGAAGCAGAAAAAAAAAAAACCTTGAAAAAAAAATTAATGGCCAAAATTTTTCCAAATCTGATGAAAACTATAAACTCATAGATCCAAAAAACTCAATAATCCCCAAGCATAAGAAACATGAAGAAAACTACACTAAGGCAGATCATAATCAAACTGCAAAACCCAATGATAGATTAAATCTTAAAGGCAACTAAAAGGAAAAATGACATACAGAACAAAGACGTCTCATAAACTGCAAGCCAGAACAGTTGAGCAACATGCTTAAGTACTGAAAGAGAAAAACTGTCACCCGAGGACTCAATACTCAACAAAAGTGTTTCAAAAACAAAGGTAAAATAAAGATTTCTTTTCAGACATGCAAAAATTGAAAGATGCATCACCAGCAGACCTGATAGTAAGAAATGTCAAAGGCAGTCTCTCAGGTGGAAGGAATTGATCCCAGGCCTATATCTGGAACTACACAAAGAAAATAACACCAAAATGGTAATAAAATTACAGACAACATAAATTTTATTTCTTAAATGTCTTTAAGATATTAAGTGTTGACGGCTGGTGTGGCTCAGTGGTTGAGCATCAACCCATGAACCAGGAGGTCACAGGTTCCCAGCCAAGGCACATGCCCAGATTGTGGGCTTGATCACCAGTAGGGGGGTGGGGGCATGCAGAAGGCAGCCAATCAATGATTCTCATCATTGATGTTTCTCTCTCTCACTCTTTCTCTGAAATCAATAAACTTAAAAAAGATATTAAGTGTTTACAGCCAAAATAGTAACAAAGTATCGTGGGGATTCTAACATGTAGGAATAAAATTTATGGTAACAACAGCACATCAGCTATAGGAAGAAATGCTGAAGGATCCTATACCATAAAGAAGGGCATAATATCACTTGAAGGTAGATTGTGATATGCTAAAGATGTATTCTATAAACTCTAAATTAGCAACCACTTAAAAATATAGCTAGTAATCCAATAAAGCATGTATGATCATTAAAAAAAAAAAGCGTGAAAAAAGGAAACAGGGAACAAACCTCACAAATAGTGAGAGCTAAACCTAGTCTCATCAGCAAAAATATTAAATGTAAATGGTCTAAATGTTCCAATTTAAAGGCAAAGATTGTCAGACTGAAAAAGAAGCAGGTCTCAAATATGTGCTACCTTAAAAAAACCCATATTAAATACAGACATACCTCATTTTACTGGGCTTCACTATATTGTACTTCACAGATGTTGCATTTTTTACAAACTGAAGGCAAGATTTTTAAAAATCCCCAAGCATAAGAAACATGAAGAAAACTACACTAAGGCAGATCATAAGACATGAAGAAACATTATAAAAAGACCCAAATCAAATGTCTAGATATTAAAAAATACAACCATCAGCAAAAAGATTATTCCCAGTGGTCTTGAGTGGAACCGGCAATATCTCAGAAGTATGCCTTTAAAGTCACATACCAACTATAACTTATTAGACACTTACTAATCAGTATTAAAAGCTTCTTCTGCAGAGATGTATAATTACCAACTTGGATGTATAAAGCAACACATTAATGAAAAAGTAGAAAGGGAAATTTTCAAAAGAATGCTAAAGAGTTATAATTCTCAATCTTCATATTACCAGAGTCTGGTAATATACCGTATATTATATATTATTTAATTCTCTGTATGTCAAAAGTTCCTCAAAAGATTGAGGTTGGTAAAAATGCTACTTTTCAAACAAGCCATTCTTACTCAAATCAGTTTGGGCTACTTCCTTAATTAAAAAGCAAAACAAAAGGCAAAATCAAAACCAATCAACTAAACACTATGTCCAATGCTTTATAAAAAACAAGGCACGCCGAAACCGGTTTGGCTCAGTGGATAGAGCGTTGGCCTGCGGACTCAAGGGTCCCAGGTTCGATTACTGTCAAGGGCATGTACCTTGTTTGCGGGCACATCCCCAGTAGGGGGTGTGCAAGAGGCAGCTGATCGATGTTTCTCTCTCATCGATGTTTCTAACTCTATCCCTCTCTCTTCCTCTCTATAAAAAATCAATAAAATATATTTAAAAACAAACAAACAAACAAAAAAAACAAGGCACTTGTGATTTTTAGCATATCACAAATCCTTTGAATTTCAAGTTGGGATCAGCCCATGTCTAAAAATAAAAATACATGGCAAGTTGGACTTGGATAAAGTGGGCAACATTCCCAAAATTTAGTCCCTTCGCTCTTCAGAAGAAAGCAAATGTATCGCTACATATCTTAACAGTTATAACACATTACTAATAACATGGGATGCTTTGAATTTTGAGAGATTTTCTAGTATTGGTGGTAGGCACTTTTTGGCTAAGGGACCACTGGCTCCTAACTGCTCACCTGCCTGCCTGCCTGATCGCCCCTAACTGCCCCCACTGCCAGCCTGATCACCCCTAACTGCCTCTGCCTGCCGGCCTGATCGCCCCTAACTGTCCCCTCGCCCCCCTTGTCGCCCCACACAGCCTGCTGTTCAGTCGTCTGTCTGGTTGTTTCAGTCGTAATGGCCTTTGGCTTTTTATATATTAGGATAGCTAATATGTATTAAATGCTTATTAAAAGCTGGACACTGTTCCAAGTGCTTTACACAAAATATATTTTTAAATCCTAAAAACCTATGAGGTAAGCACACTTATCCCCATTTTACTGATAAGGAAACTGAGGCACAGTGATTTATGCTCCTCCCAAATTTACATATCTATTAAGTGGAAAGCTAGGTTTTAACTCAATCTGATTTCAATATGCTAAACAACAACTTTATTTTTTTATATTTTTTATTGATTTCAGTGAAGAAGGGAGAGGGAGAGAGAAACATCAATGATGATAGAGAATCACTGACTGGCTGCCTCCTGCACACCCCCTATTGGGAATCAAGCCCACAACCCGTGCATGTGCCCTTGATCAGAATCAAACCTGGGACCTTTCAGTCCACAGGCCAACACTCTATCCATTGAGCTAAACTGGCTAGGGCCAAGTAACTCCTTTATAAAGAGAGTTATTATGCTAAGTGAAATAAGCCAGTCAGAGAAAGAGAAGTGTCACAAGATCTCACTCATATGTGAAATCTAATGAATAAAATAAACTGATGAACAAAATAGATCCAGAGACACAGAAGCATGAACAGACTGTGGAACCTCAGAGGTAAAGCAGGGGAGGTGTGGGGAGGGAGGAGTGCGAAGAGATCAACCAAAGATATGCATAACCCATGGTCACTGACAATAGGGTGGTGAAGGCGTGGGGTGGGGGTGGGCTAGAAGAGCTCAATGGGGGACATATGTAATACTTTCAACAAAAAGATTTTTAAAAATTGTCCATCTCTACACTGTGAATTACTTAACAATATGAGCTTTATCTTCTTCATTTTGAGTAACCCCAGCATCTCACAGTACGAAAGCATAAAGCAGATCGATGAAAGTGTGCTGACTGACTAGATTCCGGGCACGTTCCTCTTAGTCGGATGTTACCTACTGGTGCATGGGGAGGAATCAGCAGACCGGTGCCCCATCCCCAACCATACCTCATGGCACATCCTCAGCTGAGCCATTTTAGGAAAAGTCACATCACCTCGCTAGATCTGAGTGCTCTCATTTGTAAAATGAGGAACTGAACTCGATTTAAGTTCCCTTTCAGCTCTAACATTTCCAAGAAAAGCCAATATCACTCTTTGGGGGAAAGAACAAAAAAGCTGCTTCTGACCAGTAGAATCGAGGCACCTTGCAATTTTCAGAGTAACATTTAGAGCCCTTTTTATTCTTGCTTAAAATCTCTTCCTCCCCAGACTGAGCGCGCCAACAGGGCCCGGACATACATGGATATACCCCCAATACACACCGACATGTGGGAGATACCTGCTGTTTAATGAGTGAATGCATTACAGGTGAAGACCTGACCAATAAGCGAAACGAGAAAACACTTTTTACGTGGCACTCTCAATCAGTTGTTTCTCACCTCCCATGCATGGATGGCTAATTCTGCTAGCTGGATTCCAGATCCTCTTAGTAACGTGAGTTACAAAAACTGTGCTTTAAAGACACAAGACTTTAAAATGCTTAGTTCTTGCTGTTGCAGTGTATTTCACCTATATCCTAAACAGCCCATGTTCCCAAAGACCCATGTGAGATAAAAAGTAATCTTAACATCAGTAGTAAAAGCTCAAACCTTTTTCTGAAATACATATCTTGTCTGTGCTACAACCAGGTTATAAAAGCAGCAGCTGAAAAGGCTATTAGAAATAGCTTAAAACTCAGAGGAAATGGACACTGAACCCTTCCCGTTTTCCTAATGAATTGAAGTATAAAGCTACTACATGCTGAAATGAACGTTTTATTTTGAGAATTATTTCTGTAGACTGAAATTAAAGTCAGTCTCAATTCACCGGGGTTCTTCAAACAATTTATTAATTGATAAAGCTATACTCATCTTTATCCTATTTTCCTTCTATAAGTCTGAAAAATAAAAAGTTTCTAAAATTGAATGACTATCTTTTTGTTTTGTTTAATAATTTATGATTATGTCATAAATCAAGAACAGAGGTATACTATATGCAAAGTACGCATGACTTCCTTGGTTCTCACCCCTGGCTTCTAGATGCTATTTTAATGCAGGTGCCCGAGCCTCCCCTTGGAGGTGATGAGTCAGTGGGGTGCCCTAGAGTCTGTATTTCTTTAAAACACTCCCTATAATAACTGAGACAGCAACCAGGGCTGAGAACCACCGCACGAAACATAAAACACATAATGCTAGATTGCTTCAAGTGAGCACTTTCAAGTAAGTGATTAACTCAATATGCAAAGCCTAAAAATGCTAAAACATTGTGTAACCAGTCCAGTATCTTTTCTAAATTTTAAATATTATCAATTGGAGCAGTGACTGCTTACACTGATTTGAGAATTGTAGGAAATACAAGTCTTAAAGCAAAATTCAACATAAATTCACTTGAATTTGAAAAAGAAATTCCATAACTTGAAGGGAAAGGGGGTTGTGCATCTCCTTTTTAAAGCTTCTAGGATTGGGCAGAAGTCAAAGGCTTTAGAAAACCCAGAGCCAACTTTAAAGTACACCTGTCTACAGTCACCCCCAAACTGAGTTTTGTATACATGTTGCCCCCATACATTACAAAGTCAGAAAAGAAACAGCTACAGCCTCTGGCCTACTTTTCTGCTCACATATTAGGCAAATTCATACTGACTCGCAACTAAAAAGCTATGGGCATTATATTAGTGAACATCCAGGTATCATCAGATTTAAAGAAATTTTCCCTGATGCAAATTCTCCATATATATATACACACACACACACACACACACACACACACACACACACACACTGAGTGGCCGGATTATTATGATCTCTGAACGCATAATAATCTGGCCACTCAGTGTATATCCTATATAATAAATGGCTAATATGCAAATTGTCCCTCAACCAGGAGTTCAACCAGCAGGCAGGCCGGCCGGACCCCACCCATGCACTTCATGCAGCAGGCTTGTAATATACACACACACACACACACACACACACACACACACACACACACACACACACTGCGTGGCCCCAGATTATTATGCGTTCAGAGATCTAATAATCTGGCCACTCAGTGTATTTTTTTTTAAGTGAAAGCATTTATAAAATAATAATGTATGAAATCTTGCGAAGCTGCAGAGGTGCCTGAAGTCAACAGGAAGGAGAGCAAGTGGGAAAGTAAAACAATTTAAGTTCAAGGTTTTGATGTAAAACCTTTGGCATCTTCAATCAGCCTCTTCACTGTTGTGCCTACAATGTTGTTCACCCTCCCTCTAGCCTTGCTAACATTGCCACTGTTTCCCAACATCCTTCTCTGTGGCATTAGATTTAATATGTTGTTTAACTACTGGCTTTCAGACCTCATGTGGCTTTCTGAATCACTGCTTATTTGTATCTTCCAACCTAACACTATTAATATTCTAAAAATGCAGGGAAACCATTTATCTAAAATAATAAACCAAATTAAATTCATTAATGTAGGTGCTTCAACGGAGTCTAGGAAACAAATCTTCCCCAGTGGGATAGTCTATTAAATTCTTACCTTGTTTATGTATGACTATCAAATACTTCACTTTCAAGGGAGGGAGGCATATTTCATACCACACACTACTCATTTTTTTAGATTAAAAACAAGCAGCACAAAATTTGTATTTAAAAATAAAAGTATCTCCATTTTATATTCTGCTGAGAGAGGTAGGAGTTAGAGAGAATAAGAGGAAGTGCTGGGAGACATACAGACGTTGAGGAAAGGGGGAGAAAAAAGAAAAGAAACAGTAAAAAACAGACAAACGGACATGTGGTGCAACAGAGTTAAAATAAGCTTTAATATTTTATTTTTCTCCTTTATAGATCTCCATACCCCAGGAAAAATCCAGTCTCTTCTCCCTTGCTAAAAACCTATGTTCTGCTCCAGCACACTATTTGTGTCTATGCCTGGACAATGCTCAGAAAACAGGATTTTATTTTTGTAAGTGTTACTTCTCAGGAAAATTATTCTTTATTCCTTCATTCCCCCAGTACACATTTGAGCAGTTACCATTTTTCGAGCACTGTGCTAGGTGACTAACGCGGCCCCTATTCTCACAGAGCGTAGAGGACTGAAGAAACTCAAGTGGCCAGTTCATCAAAAGCTATCATTATAAGGTTTCTTCCTTTGGGAACCAGTTTCCATGTTGTTAAATTAACTGTCACCATTAGTGTCACTTGGAGCCTTTTGATTTAACTGCCCAACTAGCTGGTATGGAGGCCAATCAAGCTGCACTAACTGGCCCCTTACCCTAAGGTTTGGGGGAAAAAAAGGTCTGTTCTCTCTGGGTGCCTGTGGTCAGGCTCCTCAGGCAGGCGGTGGGGAGCCAGCAAGTCTGCTGCAATGGGAGAAACAGCACAGTTGCAGAGAGAAGCAGAAGAGATGGAAGGAACGCTGGCTTGTTTCTGGTACCCAGAGCATTTCAGTTCTTGTGTTATCAGTCATGTACTCGCATATCCTTAGAACAAGCTCATCTTTTTCATTTCAATGAGTTGGAATTTTGTTAACTGCAACATAAAGAGTCTTCACTAGTAACAACAGTGATACCAGACTGAACTCCACAGCGAGGGGCTGAGAGCACAGGCCCTGGAGCCAGACCGGCTGGGTTCCTCTCCTGGCTCCTCCACTTACTAACTTAACTACAGCCACCTAGGCCTTGACTTCATCATCTGTAAAATGAGGACAACAGGACCCACCAATAGTGATGGTTTAAATTTTAAATGAGTTTCTACATTAAAAGCCCTTAGAACAAAGCTGGACCCATAGTAAACGCCTAACAGGACTTAGCTATGACTGCCGTCCTTGTCCCATTCACCAACCCCTCGTGGGGGATCTAACGCTGCGATCTGCTGATGCTCCAACTGTGGCCAGCTGCCTGGTGCCACACATGCCCTACTGCATGACACAGGGAGAGAGAGCGACCAGCAAGGGAGTCCCAGGCAGGGGCGGGTTCTCCATCTAGGACAACGGAGAAGAGGAATGAGGCGAGGGAGAGAGAAAAGCAATGCTTGGAACCACTGCTCTCCCATGAGGAGCTCCAGACAACTCCAGCATTCAGTCACACTGCTCTCCCTTCCGTCCTGTTGGCTTTCTAAACCTAAAGATCTGTACATGCCCGGCCGGTGTGGTTAGTGGTTGAGTGTCAACATATGAACCAGGAGGTCACGGTTCGATTCCTGGTCAGGGCACATGCCAGGGGTTGCGGGCTCGATTTCCAGGAGGAGGCGTGCAGAAGGCAGCCGATCTATGATTCTCTCTCATCACTGATATTTCTCTCTCTCTCCCTTCCTCTCCAAAATCAATAAAGAATATTTTTGCTTGTTTTTAAATTTTTTATTGTTGAAAGTATTACATATGTCCCCTTCCCCCCACCCTGTTGTCCCCTCCCAGCCTGCCCTCGCCCCCCCTAAAAAATACATATATTTTTAAATTTGTACATGTTTTTAGATTCAACAGATGATTTCCGCCTATCAAAAAAAAATAATAATAATAAAAAAAAAAACTACTCCGGACTGGTATAAACCTTGCAATTCGTCATTATTGATGATTTTTATTTTTGTGTGTAAGGGACTGGACAAGAGGCTACTGACATTTGTGAACCTGGAATCACTTAATATGTAATGACTGAGGCTCTCTACACCACTGATGGTCCTGTCAAAGGGATGCTAGAAGATTTCTTGGAAAGGTCTAGGATACATTTGAAAACCATCCGGAAAGGCTCACCGGACTAAGCACGGCCCAGAGACCAAGCACCTGCACTTAAGGAACAGCCATGTGCCACTTAACCAGGGGGTAAGTTCTGAGGAAAGTGTCGTTAGGTGACTTTGCCACTGTGCGCACATCACAGAGTGCACTTACACAGCCCAGAGGGTTAAACACACAGGCGATGGGCTTCAGCCACTGCTCCTAGGCTACCAGCCTGTACAGCATGTTATTGTACAAGCAACACAAGATTAAGTCAAGCACAAGAGAAAATGATGCAATCAATCCAGAGACACGGTGAGCACGGCACAGTTTTACAGCAAACTTTTTTTATGAGTAGAAGGAGTACATTCAAAAATAATAAAAAGTATAGTAAATACATAAACCAGTAGTATAGTCATTTATTATCCAGTATATAGCTGTATATAAGTGTATGTGCTATACTTCTATATGACTGGCAGTGCAATAGGTTTGTTTATACCAGCGTCACCACAAACATGTGAGCGATGTTTCGCAATATGACATGATGGCTACAATGTCACTAGGCAATAGGAATTTTTCAGCTCCATTATAATCCTGTGGACTGCCATTGTATATGCGGCCCATTGTTGACCAGAGCGTCATTACAGCGGTGTGTGACTGTAAAGGGTCCTAAAGGGCCAGGAAGTAGTGATTTCTTCCCATATATATTCTCGACAAGGATCTTTTAAATTATTCTAGAGCCAAAATTCCAGGTGTATGGCTAGCTGGAGAGGAGGAGGAAGAGAAACATGTACGAAGTATTTCCGTATTCTTACAATGCCAGGGCTTCTCCACAGCGATTCTAAAATAGCACACTCTGGGGGGGGGGGTCCCTCTTCCTAGGAACCTAGGCCCAGCAGAGCCAATCAATCTATGCTCCTATGGGTCTCAAACTCTCTGGAGAAGAGGTTTCCCCTTTTCTTTTTTCTGCTTCTTTTTCAAATGTTTCTTATTTGTACTAAGTAGCAAATTAAACCTGTGGGGGAAAACAGGACTCCATTTCTAACCTCAAGAAATATGTAATTTCAAAAAAAAAAAAATAATGATCTCTTCTAGACTCCATTCCCTTCTCAGTTTTTTCCTTTAGTCTCATGAGCTCAATTCAGATCCTTCAAAGGCCTCTCTACCTTTTCCTTCTACTCCCTAAATCTATAAACACTCCTATTTCAGCACTTCTTTCCCTTATTTAACCTCAAGAAAAGAGGCAGAGACTGCTCCTCAGGTTACTACCAACCCCTATATATTCACAGGCAGTCACAATGGCTGGAGGGCTTTCATCCCCCACCCCAAGCAAATTGGCTTATCTCCCTTCCCCTGACCCCATCCCTGAAACTAAGGCCCCAGTTACAGATAGGCTTTTCTCTCTTTGTCAGGTGTGCTGGGGCAGGGACAGGATTGGAAATCACTGCTATCCATGACATAAGGTTTAGCTGAAAGGGAATTACGATGAAAAATTATAAACAAATGTGTATCTTAGGTCATAATGAATCTTATACATATTGTCTTGTTCAGTAGCGGTTTTGTGTTCATCTGATGCTGAGAGCATCCATCCCCTACACTTTTGTATCTCCACACAATCTAATTCAGTGCTATGCACACAGACATAAATGCTCAGGGCCACTATAGTGAGATCAAATCTTTTCTTTCTGATGGTGGCTGTTACTCTAATATTTTACTGCAAAAGTAACTTAATCTGTCTATCATGCAGCAACTTCTAAGCCTTTACCAGCAAATGCTTCAACTAGTATTGCAAACATCCAAATACTGATGCCACCTTCTCATATTGTGGATCTGATGTAAATTTTTAGGCTGGGTATGCTGTATATTTTCTTAAGATTAAGCCTATATTGAAAATCTTAGTTCTGGCCAGGTGGCTCAGTCGGTGGGAGCGTTGTCCCATACACCAAAAGGTTGTGGGGGTTCAATCCCTGGTTTGAACGCACATGGGAGGCAACAGATCAATGTGGTTTCTTTGTTTGTTCTTTAATATATTTTTATTGATTTCAGAAAGGAAGGGAGAGGAGGGAGAGAGAATAGAAACATCAATGATGAGAGAGAATCACTGATCAGCTCCCTCCTGCACACCCCCTACTGTGGATCAAGCCAGAAACCTAGGCATGTGCCCTGACCAGAATCGAACTGTGATATCCTGGTTCATAGGCCAATGCTCAACCACTGAGCAACACAGGCTGGGCTCAATGTTGTTTCATTTTTTTCCTCTCACTCTCCCTTCCTCTCTCTCTAAAAAACGATAAAAACATATCCTTGGGTGGGGATTAAAAAAAAAAAAACTTTTAAGAAAAATTTACATAAAGTAACAAATAGCCTTTTTTTTTAAAACCAATGAAAGATTAAAACTGACTTTATTTGTGTTTTAATCACTTCAACTTGACAATTTCTCGGTGACTTATATTAAAATCTACACAAATACTTCTAATCAATCACTAACTTGATTCAGTAATAACTCAAACTTTTTAGGCATCTCCATGAATGGAGAAGAGGAATGAGGTAAGGGAGGGAGAAAAGTGGTGCTCCTATAATCACTGCTCTCCCATGAGGAGCTCCAGACAACCCCCACCTGCCTCCACCACATCCTTATTCCCGCTGCTCTTCCTTCTGGTCTGTGGGTTTTCTAAACCTAAAGGTTGGTACATGTATTCTTTTTCTTTTTTCTTTTTTGTTAATCCTCACCCGAGGATATTTTCCCACTGATTTTTAGGGAGAGTGAATGAGAGAGGGAAAAACAGAGAGAAAATTCGATGTCCGAGACATCATCGATTGGTTGCCTCCTGCACGAGCCTCAACCAGGGCCGGAGCTGGGGAGGAGCCTGCAATGGAGGTACGGGCCCTTGACCGGAACTGAATCCGGGACCCTTTGGTCCACAGGCTGACACTCTATCCACTGAGCCAAACCGGCTAGGGCTGTATATGTATTCTTGTCGGGCACAAGAATAAAACGAAAACAATCAGAGTCTCAAGAACTTAGTCTGTTAGTGACAAACACCATGACTGAGTGTGACAAATGTGTACTAAGTGCCATGGGACAGCTTCACCATTTAGGAGCCAGACCACAGGCAAGTGTCTAAAAAAAGGTAAACTAGAGTTGCCCAGAATATCATAAGTCAGGCTTTCTACTGTTGCTTCATTATTTAGTAAAGTGAACACACAGAATATTGGACACATATGATTTTACCATAATTACTAAGATTCATTTCAAAGTAAAATATAAATTACTTGATTGTTTTATATTATTGGTGTTGTTTCCCTTTGAACAAATCACCATGTTATGTCTGCACTGAAATTTTCTCCCCTCAAGAAATTTGAATAACATGTAATTTTTCTATAATGGATAGAGTCCCTGTCTAAACTGTTTATTATCCACTCAGAAGGGGAAAATAGCATGATAAACTGGCCCTTCATAAGAAAAACTTCCCTCCTGTAAGAAATGTAATTTCTTATCAATGCAACCCAAACCTGATGTACTGCTTTAAGGTATGCTGCATTACATCTCATTTTATGTCATTTCTAGAGCATAGGAAACAAATCAAAGAGTTTTAGTAACTGTAGTTCCCAATACACATCTGAGAATGATTAGTATCACTACTCCAATGTGTTTATCAGCTTCTCATCTGTCCACAGCCAACATGTCCCCTGTAGTCCAAACATTTCAGCTATCAAAATGAAGAATTATGGCAAAATTATTACTCCTCAAAAGCACCCACCAAATCAAGGAAACTGGAATTCACCCTCTCTAGGTATTCATATCACACAGACTTGGGCCTTTACATTGTATAGGTCAATCTTTTAACTATCACGGGAATCCCAATGGGAAGCTGCCTCCCAGACAACTGAGGGTCCCACATCGTCCCCGAGCTCTCACTTGCTGCTCCTGCTCTGAAGAGGCAGAGCATCCTGGCAGACGCAGGCCACCTTCACCGCAGGTGGACAGTCCAGAAGAAGCGACTACAAAGACAACTAAGAAGTTGGGTTTTTGTGGACTTGGAACGCTCCATGTGCATTACAGAGCATTCATACTTGAACCCACCCATCATGTCCAGACCAACTAGGGCTATTCACTTCCCTTCACAGGTTCAGACACAAATTCCGGGTAGCATGTCTATAGTTTTTCAAAACTTCTAGATATAACATATAGACACCCTATTTAATGAAGAGGGAATATGCAAATTGACCGTAATGCCGTCACCAAGATGGCGGTGCCCACAGTGGAGGCGGGGTTTCCGTAACACAAGATGGCTGCGCCCACAGCAGAGGTGGGGTTTCCATAACACAAGATGGCTGCGCCCACAGCAGAGGTGGGGTTTCCGTAACACAAGATGGCTGCATCCATAGCAGAGGTTGAGTTCCCGTAATGAGCCTTAACGAGGAATCAGCAGGGACCTGAGGCTGCATGGTGCTGGGCCGGGGCAGGGGACCTGAGGCTGTGCCCACCACCCAGTGGGGCTTGACAGGGGACCTCAGGCCACACCCCCCCACCAGGCCGGGGAACCTCAGGCCGTGCCCTCTGCCTGGCAGGGCTTGACAGGGGACCTCAGGCCGTGTCCCCCCCTAACCCCCCCCTGGCGGGGCTTGACGGGGCCGGCCGGGTCTGGATCTCGCCCAGTGGGGAGTGGGACCGGCCGGGTCTGGGTCTTGCACGATTTCGAGGAGCATGCAGGGGGGCGGGGACTTGACTCTGGGTCCCACGGTGCTCCCCAGACTCTGACAGGAGGAAGATTTCATATACATTTTACTAATTTTCTTTAATCTCTGATACTTCTATTATAGAGAAAGGGCAAAAAGCAATATTAAAATATTTCCTCTAATTAATTCCCCTTTAATGTGCATGAATTTTGTGCACCGGGCCACTAGTCCTATATAATAAAAGCCTAATATGCTAAGTGTCTGGTCATCCGTTCAATCAATCAAAGCGTAACATGCTAATGATACGCTAAGGCTGCTCAACCGCTTGCTGTGATGTGCACTGACCACCAGGGGGCAGATGCTCTGACTGGTAGGTTAGCTTGCTGCTGGGGTCCAGGACTGAGCGAGACAGGTCAGACATGCCCTGGAGCCCTCCTGCGTCCCTCCCCGGCCCTGATCGTGTACCAGTGGGGTCCCTCAGCCTGGCCTGTGCCCTCTCGCAATCCGGGACCCCTCTAGGGATGTTGGAGAGCCAGTTTCAGCCTGATCCCACAGGCCAGGCCGAGGGACCCCACCGGTGCATGAATTCGTGCACCGGGCCTCTAGTTTAGACATAATAGGTATGAAGATATAGATTATATCCAGATATATAACAGAAATGCTATAAAGAAATGTCAGTGAATATGTTTGCAAAGAAAAAGAAGATGTTTACAGAGTATTTCTGTAAACTCTATGCCTATAAACTGGAAATTTTATGGGAGATATACTTCAAGTATAGGCCAACCGTGTGGTATATCACTCTTCTGCTTAAGACTCTCCAGTGGCTTTCTACTGAAATTAACAAACAGCCTCTGCCTACCTCATCCCCTCCCACCTCATCCCCTCGCACAATGTCCAGTCCCCTGAGATGCCCTTCTCATGGCAGGGTCCTTGTCATTATTCATGACATCTCCCAGGACATCACCTACCAATGCCCCGACCTGCCCAGTCACTTGCTTGCTCTGCCATTTCCCCATTTTAATTTCTTTGTATTGCTGTCTGAAATTACTTTTGCACTTTTCTTATTGTCCCTCCTTCCATATGAATGTGAGCTCTATAAGAACAGGGTCATCATTGTCTTTTTCACTACCTTCAGTACTTGGTACAATAGGAAATGCACAATAAATATTAGAATACTAGAGACCCGATGCATCTTCTCACAATCCGGGACCCCTCGGGTAGGGTCCGTAGGCCTGGCCTGAGATCAGGGCCTATCGGGGCTTTCCTTCCCCTGGCTGCAGGCAGCTGGCCCCACCCCCGCTGCTGCCACTGCTTGCCATCTGTGCAGTGCTGCTCCCCCCCCCCCCCTCCTGCCACCAGTGGCCTCCCTATGCAGGCAACAGGCATGGGGTGCGATGGCTTGGCTGGCCTGGGCCTACCTCTCCAGGACGATCGCTGGCCAGCCACACACCTGCCACAGAGTTGCCGCTGGTGGCCTGGGCCTCCCTCTTTCTTTGCTGGGGGGCAGGGCCAGCCCTGCGAGGGCCATCTGCCTACCTGATCGCCCCTAACTGCTGGCCTGCCAACCTGATTGCCCCTATCCGCTGGCCTGCCTACCTGATCACCCCTAACCACTATGCCTGCCTGCCTGATCGCCCCTAACCGCTTGCTTGGAGGCGGGGCCAGCCTGGTGAGGGGCTATGGTGGTTCTGGTCTCTGGTTGTTCCACTTATGGTGGCTGGCCTTTTATTGTATAGGATGGTGAGGAACAGCTGGTTATAGCTGAACCTTAAGTCTCAGGGCCACACAATGAGATAAACCAGGGCAGGCATAGACCAAAGTACTGGCAGTGCTGTCAGTGATTTGGTTGCTCAGCCTGGTCATGGAGAAACAGGCAGAAAGCACAGGTGGGGCAGGTAGGAGACTGTCCCGCCCATCCCAGCTGAGTCACTGATAACCCTGCCAGGCCTTGATGCACTCGTAAAACTAGTAATAAGATTTAACTGGAACAAAAATCTGTTATTAATACAGACAGTTGTCATGATGCAAGTGTGTCTTCAGTATGCTATGTATTTTAAAAACCCATTCAAGGGACATAATTACTAATCTACTGGGCTTGCTAAATACCTGTTGAGGAATGAATCATACCTTCAAAGTTTAAACCCATAATAATTCACATATAGGGTCTAGGTACATGCAATTGTATCTCTTCTAGAAATGCCAGTGTCACAAACTGCTTTCTGGTTCTAGTGAGCATGTCCATAAGAAATTCCTGACAAAATGTCACCCAGCTGATCACTTCTCCCCTGAAGAAACAGGAAGGGAAGGGAGCCACCAAGGTGGGAGAAGGCCAGGAATACAATCAAACAGAAAGGAAAATGCAAATTAAGCCTGCAGTAACGTCATTAGGAATCCTGAGATTTGACTTATTAGCCCATCAAACAACAAGATAGCATTTCTTTTTCTGCACCTCCAGGTCCAATGACAATCAGTGAGTGTTATCCTCCTCAAGCCTTGCACTACATTAGGGGCCTGTCGGATACCAGAGAAGCTTCAGAACCGAAGATGACTGCTCCGGCTCACTACCAGGTGGGGAAGTTTAAATCAGGATTTAAAGGAGAAGTGGACTAAATGTAGAAAAGTTTCAAGGTGGCTGTGGAAAAAGAAGAGAAGCAAAGCACCGGTCATCTGGCAACAGATGGAGACAACTGAGAAAAATTCACTTATCTCTAATAATAAACGCGTAATATGCTAATTAGACTGGATGTCCTTCCGGATGAAGCCGGGGCTGCGAGGGAAGCCCGGGTCCTGGCAGCCAGGGGAAGGAAGGCCTACTCTTGCACGGATTTTGAGCATTGAGCCTCTAGTACACTTCATAATAAACAGGACACAGAGACAGAGAAGTGGGCATCCGGTCCACCCTAGCTTACAAGTATCCATTATAGAAACTAATTTGGGCTCCAAGATCTTAATAGCTTTTTACTTTTTTTTCTCAATCACGTATTTTAACTTGCAGGTACTACAATATAGAACTTCCTCCCAATACATATAAATGTCAAAAGTTACAGTAAAATGTAGTAGAAATCTCTACATCTACATAGAATCCAGCAGTGTGGCCAGACAAAATGGAAACCAACTTCAAATTTCGGTTCTAATAAGAATTAGGTCCTCAACATAGGATTTACTTTGTCAATGTGTTTTCTATGTAATAGGCACACTTCAGATGTGAAAACATCTCAGGATACTAAACTACAAAGAAGAAATATTTTTTTTTTTTTTGCGGGGGAAGAGGAAGGAGGCGACCAGTCTAGCTGAAGAATGAAGCTATGCTTTCTGAGGACTTGCGTAGAGTTACTCAAAAAAGGCCCAAGGCCAAAGCAGTACCATATGCTATATTAAGTAACACGACACTGCTCTCTTACTGCCAGCCTCTGCTCCCACATTACTAGTCACCTAACATACATTTGTTCTGAAATGTTTACTTAGGTTGGAGAAAAGTTACCCATCATGTTTATAAAAAACCCTCAGAGTGCTTGTTATAAAACTAATGTTTTCTTTTAGAATCTACACCAATTCAACCATTTCTTTGTCTTTAGGATAAATGTGTCCTAGCAAAGTCTGCTCAGAAATAACATTTTATAAAGCCAATTCCAATAAATTACTTAAAAAAAACTGAGATGTATTCCCATAGAGGAAGAGCATATGAGTGGTGGTAGGAGAAATTTAAGTTACTTGGGAAGCAAAGTCCCTGTGCAGACAAACGGCTTGTGGTTCCACATATTATCATTCGATTCCCTGAGGCACTTTTATGATTCCAACTAATACTCTCTGAACGAGAAGAATCTCTCTCCAATCCTAAAAAGTTCTTCATTCTAGCCTCGAGGCTTCCAGAACTCTGCTGTCCCTTTACTTCCCTGTGACACAACCTACTGGCTGCCTCTCTCCCCCGCAGTGACCTCCAGCACCAGGATTCAAGTTTGAAACTTCATGTTATAGCCCTGGCCGGTTTGGCTCAGTGGATAGAACATTGGCCTGCGGACTGAAGGGTCCCAGGTTTGATTCTGGTCAAGGTCATATGCCTGGGTTGCGGGCTCGGTCCGATGTGCAGGAGGCAGCCAATCAACGATTCCCTCTCATCATTGATGTTTCTATCTCTTTTCCTCTCTGAAATACACACACACACACACACACACACACACACACACACATATATATGAATATATATTATATATAAATAAACTTCATGTTATACAAAAATGTCTTATTTTTGCCATTTTAATTTAGAAATCTGTCAAAGTTATTTGACTAAGAGATGCCATAAATAATTTCTTCTCCAAATATTTACTTACTGTAAAGGCATACTAGAAGATAACTTCGAGTTGTTTTAAAATGTCAAAAATATCAATCATAACCCAAAGAACCTACTTTCAAAGAAAGTTAATGTCAATAAAATATACATTTTTGAGAGTAAAATGTAGTGCCTTGACTGATAACCTCTGTGATGTGAATAAAAAGATACCAGCTCACATCACTTACACCCAAAGCCCCCTACACTCCCAATTTGAATGGGAATCTGGTGTCTGAATTTTTATACATAAGCTGCTGTGTACACACACTGCTCTGATGGGAAGTACTAAAATAAACATTTACAATGTAGGACACTTTCTTATATGAAACTGTTAACCACATTCAATAATAATTCTAGGTATCATATTATCCCCAACTTACTGCTATACTTTACAAGTTTGTGTCTTAACAAGATCAACCTTGCTGAATTATCAAATTAGCAAGACCAAGAGTACCTGGGATAACCTGAAACAAATTAATGAAACCTGATTGGTAGATTGGAAAGATGATGCTCATATGTATAATACTTTAGGAGCCCCAGGTACATTTGATGAGAAGTATTAACATAATTGCCAATCTTGAAAGGATAAAAACATTGAATATGATAAATAACTTAAACTGTGTTAAAAGTAAACACATGTACCCACTCCCAGAGTACACGTCAATCCAAATCAAAGCATGTGATGAATTTTAAGGATGGCACCAGCAATTTATGGATTTTTCAGTTTACCCACATTTGTAAACTAAGCCCTGCAAAAGGTGTAATATATGAACCTGGCACCATTGATTTAGGGTGCCCACTCTACAACGTTAGCCATAAGATCACCAACGGCTTGATTCTAGTAAAGCAGAAGTTAACTTTTTCTGGTGGAAGGAAAACAGAGGAAACCATTTAAAAAATTGAGACTCCTTGCCGAAACCGGTTTGGCTCAGTGGATAGAGCGTCGGTCTGCGGACTGAAGGGTCCCAGGTTCGATTCTGGTGAAGGGCATGTACATTGGTTGTGGGCATATCCCCGGTAGGGGTTGTGCAGGAGGCAGCTGGCCGATGTTTCTCTCTCATCGATGTTTCTAGCTCTCTGTCCCTCTCCTTTCCTCTCCGTAAAAAATCAATAAAATATATTTTAAAAAAATTGAGACTCCACTGAAAATGATAGAGCCTCTCACAAGATATTTATCTATACCAGGCGTCCTCAAACTACGGCCCGCGGGCCACATGCGGTGTTTTTGCCGTTTTGTTTTTTTACTTCAAAATAAGATATGTGCAGTGTGCATAGGAATTTGTTCATAGTTTTTTTTAAACTATAGTCCAGCCCTCCAACGGTCTGAGGGACAGTGAACTGGCCTGTTTAAAAAGTTTGAGGACCCCTGATCTATAGCAATAAAAGGGTAATATGCAAATTGGCCACGACGCCCTCACAGTAACAACCAAACAGCAGGCTGCGTGGGGCGACGAGGCCTGCAGGGGGGTTAGCGAGGGACGACCAAATGACTGACCAGCAGGCTGCGTGGGGCGACCAGGGTGGCAGGGGGGTTAGCGAGGGACGACCAAACGACTAACCAGCAGGCTACGTGGGGCGACCAGGCCAGCAGAGGGGGGCAGTGAGGGGCAACCAGGCTGGCAGGGAATGCAGTTGGGGGCAACCAGGCGGGCAGGGGTGGCAGTTGGTGGGGCGACCAAGCCAGCGGGGGGGGGGGGGGCAATTGGGGGCGACCAGGACGGCGGGGGGGGGGGGGGCAGTAGGGGGCAACCAGGCCGGTGGAGAGGGCGAGTTGGGAGCGACCAGGCTGGTGGGGCGGGGGGCAGTTGGGGGCAACCAGGCTGGCAGAGGGGCACTAAGGGGCGACCAGGCCGGCAGGGGGCACAGTTAGGGGCAACCAGGCTGGCAGGCAGAGGCAGTTAGGGGTGATCAGGCTGGCAGGGGGGGCAGTTAGGGGCGATCAGGCAGGCAGGTGAGCAGTTAGGAGCCAGCAGTCCTGGATTGTGAGAGGAATGTCCCGGACTGGAAAGGGTCCAGGCTGGGCTGAGGGGACTCCCCCCCCCCCCGCCCCGCCCCGTGCATGAATTTCATGCACTGGGCCTCTAGTATAATTATATACACAAGAAATTTTGTCCTACAGTGTAAAATTCAGACATTAAATCCCTTATTTGAATAAACACAATGAAATCTTCTAATTGGGAAGGGTAAACACCTTTTCTTTCTTGAAAATCCTCCCCTCTTGTATCTCTTCCACAATGGATCTGTCTCATGATGGTCAACAAATTAGAAGGTGTAGAATCCAGTGGTTGCTCACTCATCTTCATCTTTTTCCAGCTCACTCATTATTTCAGAGTTCATGATCCTCAACTCCAAACACTCTCCACTCACTGTTTTCTGACACCAACTCTCTGATTTTCCTTCTCTCCGTCTCCTTTAGACTACACAACCTCTAAATGCTAGACATCCAGGTCTCCATCCTGGGCCCTCTTCTCTCTACAGGTTTGCTCTCTAGGTAAGCTAGAGGCATTCTCAGACATTCAAAAGCCTCTATAAATTGATGTCTCCCAAATGTATGTGCATCTCCAGCTTATATTTGTCCCGAGTTCAAAATATTCCTCCGAGCTCCAACTACCCATCTCTGATTTCTATCTGACACCTTCATTTAGATGCCTCATTAGAGCATCTGTCTCAAATCTAACATATCCAAAAAGGACTCATCCCAACACACAGACACTCACAAGAGGCCGTATTCCAATTTTCTTCCCATCAGCAAAATGTCACCATCATCTACCTAACTGCTAAAACCAGGGAAACTCAGAGCCATTCTGGATCTTTCTCTCATCTCCCACATGCAATCCCTAACAGGTCCAGGTGTTCTAACCTCATCTCCACTGCCACCACCCTAATCCTAGCTACCATCACCGGTTTTTGGAATAGAGCAATACCCTCCTTCCTGGTCTCTCTTCTTTTACTTCTGCCTTCCTCCCAGCTATTTTCCACACAGCATGGAGGAGGGAAAAGACTTTGAAATCATTACTGAAATAATCTCACTTCCTTGCTTTAAAACCTTGAATGGCTTCCCACTGAAAGAAATGGGGTGCATGCAACCCAAACTCGCTACCGTGGCTTACACGGCCCTGCATCACGTGGCTCTCCCCTCCTCGGGGCCTGTGTCTGTGCTTCCCTCTGTCAGGAATGTTCTTCCTACTCTTCACAAAGCTCTTTTATCTCATCATCTTTCAGGTCTTTGCCTAATATTTTAAGCCTTCTCTAGGTAGCACTCCTGCTCCCCCTTCCCCCCCCTCCCCAAATATTCTCCATCACTGCACTGCTAATTGCTCTCCTATTGGCCACCACAACTTGTAGTTACTAATCCTGCTTACTTGGTTGCTGTCTGTACTGCCTACCAAATCCCAGTTCCACAAGCCAGGAGCCAGGTCTGCTGTAGTCACGCGGAGCAATGCGCAGCACACAGCACTCCAATATTTTAAATAAATATGATCTGATTTACTCATGTACAACACTGCTTTCTGACTTTTTGAGCTGTATCCTATCTAAAACTTTTCTCCGAGTAAGAACATCCCAAGCTGAGTTCTATCTTCTGCAATTTGAAAATGTACTTCAAATCTTTTTCTATTGAACGTATAGGATCCATCACACATCGACTTTCCATCTATCAATTTAAATGGATATAAACACCTAATGTCCTGGTAGTCCCCATAATGGTCATCATTTCAGTGCTGGCAGACCCTACAGGACCTCTCCATTGATTATCACTATGTGATGAGGCCCGGGAAGGCAGTGCTGTAGGGCCGACAGGCAGCCTGGTCTGGTTGTGGGGCCATGAGCAAAAATGTGGTCTCCGTCCTCAGACTGCCCTGGCTGCCCAGGGCTCCTGGGGTGGGCCACTCACTCGTCTGAGCATTACGGTGCCGCCCGTGTGGCAGTGCTCGCCAACTCCAGCAACAGAGAAGGGGGTTCGGAACCGTCCAGCCCAGGCTAGAAACCATCACAGCTTCTGGCAACTGGACGTGCAGACCCAGCGGCGGGGTGATTTCAGTGCCGACAGTGTGCCCGCCCTGCAGAGTGTCAGTCCACATGAACAGGGGATGTGGTGGGCTCACAGGGCTGGGCCGATGATGTCCTGGCGGACCTGATGTGAAAGCTTTTCAACGACAAAACTTATAAATGACTTGGTAAGATTACTTCTGTACTTAAACTTTTTAAAAAAGTACTAAAAATGAAGGTTCAAGCTGCCAAACTTTAAAAAAAAAAATAAAACAAAATTTAGTGCCAACACAAGTCACTACAGACAAGTCAGACGTGACCCGTGGCACATGCGCTGCTGGAGGCCAGGTGAGAGCTGGATGATACCCACACTGGCACCTTTATTTTGTCCTGGCTCTTCACTCTCTCTCTCATCAGGCCTTTAAAAGCAGACAGAATTCAGGTCATGACTACTCTGTTAATTAAAGCATGCGTGAACCGTATGCTGCCCCACGTAGCATAACCCAGGGGCGATTATGCCCTGCACAGGAAAACACTGGCTGTGCAGGACTTTGCTGACCTGGCAGACATCACCTTGGCCTTCTGCAGGTTCCCCATCTACGTCCTGTGGCATGGACTCCACAAAGCCATCCTAGTCCCTCGCGTGTATGTTCCTGGATGGCGGTCCTCAAGCAAGAGCTTTGAGCTTCGCCTATGGAGCAGGTTCCCCGGAGGACTGGAAGCATATTCTGACACCAGTTACTAGGTCTTTTGTTTCACTTCAGAGCATGGCTGCCTCCGAGAGGCTGAATAAGAATGGGCTTATTATGAAACCCTGTTTCACTCCACTGATGATGGGGAATGTGTCAGATGTCTCAGGCGGGTGCCAGCATCTCCAACGTAACCAACTATCTGGAAGAGCTTTAGGATTTTAGGAACCGTCTCTGGGAAGGCCAATTTACTTAGCGCCCCGAAACCCACACTCGCTTGTTGGCCAACAGTAATGTTATCAAGTCAAAACATGGGAATCAAAGGTATTGATATTTTCTTTATGCATCTTCTCAATCTCGCCTGCAGTGCGATCGCACTGCAGTCCAGAGCTGCTCTGTGATTCCGGGAAGGTGAAAATTGCCCAAACTGCCCGGGTGCCAACCTAGCAAGACTGCCAGCGACGGACAGCTGTAAAACGCGACAGCGGTTTCCCAGGCTCTTTCCAGTATTTTCTGAGGAGGGTAATGAAGATGCTCCATTGAACCATCAGACCCGAATTAGGTGTCGGTGTTGGTGTTTTAATTTAACAAATAGAGATTGTTTATTCTTTCTTGGACACACTGTAGGGATGCAAAGACATAATCCTTGCTCTCAAGGAACTTAAGAGTCTACTGAGAAAGAACAAACCAGATCAAACTGGGGGCAGGCGCTGCTGCTTTCAGTTCTTCACAAGTGGCTGGAGCGTTCCTCAGCCAGAATGCTTCCTCCAGAAAACTGTCACTACCGTAACCTTCAGGCTACCAGCCTTCCTAAATGCACAGTCCCCTCGTGTGACCTCAGTTCCACATTCTATCAGCTTGTCTACAGCTGTGTTTTTAAAACATCACATCTCCCTGTTTCACTCCTGTCCTACTTGCTGCTGCTTCTCAACCTACAAAGCATGCTCCTTCACTTTACATTGAATCCTTTTGAATTATTTTTGAGGCAACCTAGTAGCTCTCCCCTACTTTGCTCCCTTTTTCTCCAGTCCTCTTTATTTTCCCATCCTTCCTTTGTAGACTCCCCTCCGAGCACAGTTCTCAATCCTCCTCTTCCCCGGCAGAAAGTCCAACTATCACCCCAACTTTCAAATCTAATGTGGATCCCCAAAGCCAGCTGCAGCCTCAGCGCCCTGCCGCTCCCCTCAGATTCAATGCATGTCAGCCTCACACGTGGAAGCAGCAGGATGCAGCTCGCTTCCAAATGGTTCTGCAAAATACAGGGATATGGGAGAGAAAAGCCACCATGGGGAAATTCTCACAGCTGATGATGACGGATGGCTGTTTTCCTGAGTCAGTCTTTCAACTCTTCTGTGGCTTTGAATGTTGCCAACTGAAAAAGTTGGGGAGGGGGCACGTAGGATCAGAATCAAAAACAGAAAGCAGGGTCCCTGTGCCTTTTGGGGAGTTTAATTTGTCTGAACAAATCTAAAAGTAGGCCTGAGAGTTCACTGACTGACTGCTAAAAAACTTAAATATGTGGCAGCAATATGCTAAGCACTATACCTGTATATGCTCAACAAAGCACATAACTGAACCTGGGGAGGATGATCCAACCTGCCTCCCTCAAGCCGGTTCATCCTCCCACCTTATTCCTTCTGTTAACGATACCACCCATCCTCCCCAACACCCAAAGACCCTCTGTCCCCTTCCAAATGCTCCATATCTAAATCAGTGGCCAGATGCTACTGCTCTCCTCGTGTCTCTCCTCTCCGCACCGATGGCGTCACCTGTCCCCACGGTCCTCTTGGCCTCCCACTGGACTATGGCAGCAATCTCCAAGCCTCCTGGTTCCCACCAAGCTCCACTCAACCCCTGCTTTGTCTCGAGCCAGATATTCAGCTCTAACTGGATTACGCTTAGTGATTCCCCAGTGTCTATAAAATGACACTCAAAGCCTCAGCCTGACATCAAGGAACAAGTCTGGTCTCTTACTGTTTATCCTCCCACTCTTCCTTGCTCCCCAGCCACAGGTTTCTTCACTACTGCCCACGAGTGCCCTCTGCCTTTCCCCTGCTACATCTCTGCTTCCACTTCCCTCCACTGCAGATGCCCCTCAGTCTTCCCCACCTACTTCTCACCTCCATGAGGCTTCCCAGGTCCCCGAGGGCTCAGCCAGGAAGGCCCCTTCCCGCCAGGCCAAAGTAATCTCGCACTCCTCTTTACCTTTAACGTGCTACATGCAGTACTTTCCAAATAACCTTCCATCGACAACTCTAACGCACTATGCAAAGTCAGTGAGTGCATTTCTTCCCACCTCACTAGATTATGAACTCCCGGAAGGGGGTGATTTTTCACGTAGAACAGGTACTCATGGCTTGTGACAGAAATTTAACATTAATATCCTTTATAAGTGTCTCCTTGTAAGCCATAAGCATTTCCCCTCAAAATACTGATGACATTTTAACAGTAGTATCTTTTTTTTTAACCTTTTAAAAATTCTGGTAAAATATATAACATAAAGTTTGCCACTTGAACCATTTTTAAGTGTGAAATTCAGTGCCATTCATTACATTCACAACATTGTGCAACCATCACCACCATTTGTTTCCAAAATTTTCATCAAACAGAAACTCTGTACCTATTAACCCTTTGCACTCGCTTGCTTTTCTCTCAAGCTGCTACCGATGCTAACCGTGTCGAGTCACACTCGACATCCGAGTGCAAAAGGTTAAGAAATATCTCCCCATTCTCCCCTTCCCAGCTCCTGGAAACCTTTAATCTTTCTGTTTCTAGGAACTTGATTATTTTAGATATTTCATGTAAGTAGAATCATACGGTATTTGTCCTTTTGTGTCTGGCTTATTTCAGTTAGTATAACATCTTCAAGGTTCATCTATGTTGTAGCATGTATAGGAACTTCATTACTTTATATGGCTGAATATTCCATTGTATGTATATTCTGCATTTTGTTTACCCATTCCACTCATCTGTTGGTAGATATTTGGGTTGTTTCTTCTTTGGGGCTGTTATGACTAATGCCACTATGAACAATGACAAGTATCTGAGTCCCTGTTTTCAATCCTTTGGGGCATACACCTAGGAATAGGATTGCTGGGTCATATGGTAATTCAGTTGAACTTTTTGAGGAATAAGAGCAGTACAGCTTCACAATCCAGAAACATGGTCATTTGGTGAACACGAGAGTGCCTACTCATTTAGTAAGCAATTCATTTCTGGATAGATTTCCTTCCTTCCTTCCTACCCACTCAGACCCCAGGCAATGATCTAATTTCCAGCCACTTGACCCTGGTTTGGGTGCTATTTTGATTGTGCTGACACTCTAGTCTCCTGGTTCTCACTATTTTTCAACACTGTCTCTATGCACATAAAGGCAATCGCACAGCAGTGGTAGCTATCCAAATAAAAACTAGAACAAAATAAGCATGCAGACGATGAAGTCACCTCGATATCCTTAATGCATTTAGTAGCATCAGATGAGTTCAAGTTATATAAAAGGACATTTTTCAGCAAGTGAGATGACCTAGAATTTTGTAAAGGATAACTTCTGCAGAACCCATTTTTTACAGTAAACAACCACTTAAAACATGCTAACCTTGGACGAGGCGTACGCCTTTACTGCTGCAAGGAATCTCTTTTCATTCCAAGGTGAGCAGCCTGGGACTTACAGGGTGAAGCAAAAGTAGGTTTACAGTTGTGAGTACGGGAAACAAAGTTGATTCTTGTATTATTATTAATTTATTATTGTATTATTATTCATACAAACAACTGTAAACCTGTGTTTGCCCCCCACTCCGCACTATTACCACTAATTCCAGAAGGATTTGCAAAACCAGAAACGTACAACAATGTCAATTCACAGAAACTATCCAGAGAGATACACACCACTGCTAACCAGGAGCATCTGTGCAAGGGACAGGATCAGATGAGGTCATGAAGGAATCTTTCACTTTTTACTCCACAATTTGTTTCAACTTTTTAAAAATGTGCATTCTTACATTATTGTGTAATGCAGGAGTCCTCAAACTTTTTAAACAGGGGGCCAGTTCACTGTCCCTCAGAACGCTGGAGGGCCGGACTCTAGTTTAAAAAAAACTATGAACAAATTCCTATGCACACTGCACATCTCTTATTTTGAAGTGAAAAAACAAAACGGCAAAAACACCCGCATGTGGCCCGCAGGCCGTAGTTTGAGGACGCCTGGTGTAATGGCTTAAAATTCTATTTAAAATATAAGCAACAAAAGGCAATGTTAGTAAAAAAAAAAAAAAAAAAGTCATAATAAGAAAAACTTATTCTCTCTACCATGCTTGAAATGGTTCATGATTTCTGAAAGGCATTTTATCCTAAAATCTGAACTTTTAGGTTTCAAGTCACTATATGAGTAGTTGTCTCATAATAAAAAGACATCCACTTAAGTAAAATCTGAAGTTTAAAGGACCTGGGTAACATACATCATTTATTATGTGCAGACATACTGTCTACAGACATTTATGTCTACAGATTAGTTAGATAGCTATAACTAGTCAATTTAGCAAAGCTTGAGCCCTAAGCTATAAATAACAGCTGCAAAACTGACCCTAATGGCAGAGTTCGCCAGCTACCGAAAAGGCATAATTTTACCATCCAAGACATGGCATGCTTTAGGAAATCATTACAGTAGTTAATACTTTCCCCCCTAAAGGAACAGAGCCAGAACGCAGGAGGAGAAGCCTAACCAAATGCAGGGTACATCAGCTGGGAGACTTAGCTGTATACACACATGTAACCAAACAGTTCAGAGATACGAAGAATTTGATTTATATGGCAATATAAACCAATTTTAAAATATTCACTTAAAATCTACTTAACATGATATACAACACTGAGATTTAACTTCATGTGCTCAAAATTGTAACATATTTAGCAAGTGCATTTTGCACATTCGAAGCCACATATTTTTGCCAAGTGCTAAAATTAGTGAACACGAGGGGTGCATTTTCAAGAGAAGCATTTCTCACACTGATTCAACTGTTTGAGGCTACTTTGTAGCAACTACAATATTTTAATAAAGAAATGTGTTTAAATTTAAAACTGCACACTGATTACTGATTGAAAAAACGGCAGTTCTATAAAGGTTTAATACATAACATACATTCATTGAAAGCCAGTTATTTAACGAGTTCAAAATACAATTTACAATTGACGAATTTACAATTTCATCCAAACCAAGCTCTCATGCTGAGTAACACTTTAAAAATTATAAAAAAATAAACATGCATGCATTCAATGTATCATTTAATTCATACATTTTAAATGGAAGCTAACATCAAAAAGTATCCCCACACTAAATTATCCATTCCATCTCCAACAATAATGTACATTAAAATACTAAATATTTCAGCCCTAGCCGGTTTGGCTAAGTGGATAGAGCATCCGCCTGTGGACTAAAAGGTCCCAGGTTAGATTCCAGTCAAGGGCACATGCTCAGGTTTTGGGCTTGATCCCCAGTGTGGGGTGTGCAGGAGGCAGCCGATCAATGATTCTCTCTCATCACTGATATTTCTCTTTCTCTCCCTCTCCCTTCCTCTCTGAAATAAATAAAAATATATTTAAAAAAGAAAAAAATATTAAATAATTCAATCCTATAACGTACCAACAGAAAACATAAAACCAAACTCATTTAAATATGTTGAATATTGGGACTACTGGATACCATTAAGTCAACATTACTAAGGCAACCAAAAGTAGAGATTGTGTAAAAAACAAACAAACAAACAAACAAAAAAGAAAAACAACAACTGAAAGTAGAGATTGTGATTCATATTACTTCAACAGCCCTCCTGGAAAATGTCTTCAGAAAATACAGCAGTCTTTATTTTTAAAAGTCAACATAATACACATCCTCTTGCAAAATAAAGATGCCTAATGTTTTCTTTGAAATTGAAGATTTTTTTCAATGTGTAAATATGTTGAAATTTGTTTCCCCACCACCAACCATCCAGTTTGGTGACTCACCTGACCACAGGTAACGTTTAAAGGTTTCACCTTAAAAAAGGTAATTAGGAGCTTTCCAAGGAAAGCTCTACATGTTCAGCAGCACAAATCTCTCACATGTAAACTCAGCTAAAATGGTGTGAAATTAAAGTGTATTTATCCTATTTCTAAAGAGTAACGAATCCCATGAAAACCTTTAAATTACTTACAATTTTTAAATTTGACTGCACCTATTTGCAGGAAAGCCATACACATTTTGATAAATGTTAGTTCTGAAGCCATGCTTTAAAAACGTCATAATCTGATCAGCTACAGCTGCCTGAACTCACCAGAGACACGTGGAAGACAGGCTACCAAACAGGAGCAACAACTAGAGCACAGACCTCGCATGGGGAATACCCATGGATTCAACACAACCACTCAAGGGAAGCTACAGGCTTCCATCTGAACGGCTCCAATAAAACAAAAAGGTAGATATTACAGCCCTAAGCTTTACCCATTCCTCCACTTTCTCAACATCCTGAAAAGGCTCTCAATAGCCAGGAAAGAAATCCTCAAGGATGACTGCGTGGTTCCGTTACAAACTATATTAGAAGAGCATTTCAAACCCGAGATGATTTTCCTTACAAAACAGGACAAAGAACATCCCACACCTGACCAACATGAACAATATACGTAACCAAAAAGGCAACCGATGTTTCCATTTACTCCATTAACCACAGTTTAGGAAGTTCAGTGTTAATAAGCAAAGTATTTCATTTAGCTTTCAACCTACTTCCACATGCTTGATTCAAATTCTATGTACAGCCAGACCAGCCTTTTCTTGTCAGTAACTTCTAACCTGCAAGTTCAGCACACTTCTAAAACTTCCAATCCCATTCCAATGCCAATCATGAGAACGGAGAATGAAGTTAAATGTTATACTTCATTTTAAACAATTGGAGTTACAGAACCAAACAAGTAAGCTTCCTTAAATAAATGGCTCCTATTGTAAGTCTCCTCACTTCTCTGCCGATTTGGTAAATTCATCAAGTTTCCCACCTTGACTCAACAGTAAATAACAAAATGCGTCTTCTCAACAGAGATCAACAACCCTTTGAAAACTAGTATCAAACTGTTTTGAAACTGAACACACACACACTGTGTACAGTCTGAGGGAGCCGATGTTTGATGGGACTCTATGCTCTCGCAGTAGAGAGCATGAATAACATTAAGGCGGCAAAGCAATTTTCCAAGCCAACCTCACCCTTAATGACATATGAAAGATCCCGGATTAGACAAACGTACACCTTCATACTCACTTTACAGTTTTGTTTTATGGAAAAGTGTCCACTCCAAATAAATCTATTACTTCTCTTTAACGTAACACTGCGATCGTCAGAAGCTCATCAACACATTATACTCAGGTAAGTACATTTCAGCTGATACGAAACAAGCATTAACCAAAGTATAAAAGTTTATAATAATAACAAAGAAAAACCCAAGGAAAAAGTTGGAAGCAGCTTTAAAAGAAACCAGTTTGAAAGGAAGCTCACCTGCAGTTAGGCGGAGGGTCTAAAGTGATATCGGCCAGCTCCTTCTGA
This sequence comes from Eptesicus fuscus, assembly GCF_027574615.1. Lineage (NCBI taxonomy): Eukaryota > Metazoa > Chordata > Mammalia > Chiroptera > Vespertilionidae > Eptesicus > Eptesicus fuscus. The sequence goes on from NC_072490.1 coordinate 18,940,598, forward strand.
ATCCTGGAGTCGGGGGGGAGAGAGAAACACAGACACGTTTAGGGGGGCAGCCTCCCACCTGCAGGCCGGTCTGCAGGTGACCCTGACCTCCTGCCCCGTGAGCGGGTCTGATCTGCGGATCTTCGCGGAGGGAGGAGCAAACCCCACACCTAAAGCTCCGGGGCCCTCGTTTGGGGAAACACTCTGGCCCCGGCAGCGAGCTGGCAGGCCCAGTCTCTGCTCATCACCTCGGTCCGGGTTCGAGTCTGCCTCGCCGCCCTGAGTCTTGGCGTTCTCCATTTAGGAAATAACCTAACCGCTCCTCTGCGGACGGGCTTTCGGAACCGGGCTAGAAAGGGTCAGGACGCACTCACCCTTCCCCGGCACCCCCAGTCCCAGGACGGCAATGGGAGCCACCGCCTGGGTGGGCAGGGCGCGCCCCCCCCCCCCGTCTCCCCCCTCGGGGCCCGCCGGGTCACTCCGGGCACCTGAGACGTCCTCTTGGCACCCCCCCCTCCAGGCCGGCCTGTGTCCTCAGTGACGAAGCCAACATGGCCGCTCCCCGCGAGGCCCCTCGAGGCCCTCCGGGATCTGGGGTGACGCAGGCCTCTAGGGGGACCCCTCGGTGGCCGCCCCCGGCCGCCCCGGTGCCCTGCCCCCACCCCGCGCGCGCCCGACGGCGGGGGCCGCGCGGGCCAAGTTGCGGGCCGGGGTGGGGAGAGCAGCCGGGACGCCGGGGACTCCCCTGCTCGCCTCCGCCGCGAGCACCCCCGCCCGGCCCTGCACGGAGGCCGGGCTCCCGGGGCACCCGCGGCCGCACAGGTGCACCCGGGCCGGCCGCCCGCTCGGCCCCCCTTTCCGGACCTTCTTCCCGGACATCCTCGAACTTCCCTGGGGTCTGCCCCCTTCCTCCTCCGCCCCACCCTGAACGCAGCACCCGGGACTCCCCCCTTTTCTATCTGGGCACCAACCCCACGACTTCACAAAGGCCCAGCCCCCACGCCGAGGCCGACGCCGCCGGGCCGCGGCCCCGGAGCCCTGGCCTTTGTCTTCTGCTCACCTGGGCGCTTAGAGCATCAGTTAGGACGACCAAGTTTGAGGCCTCTAAGCCTCTCCCACCTTCCAGCGGGGCCCTCTGTTTTTTATAACTTTTTCTGCTCCTCTCATAGAAAGCCCTACAGGGCGATGGTTTAACTTAAAAATCTCACAGGGCAACACCGTAAAACACACACACACACACACACACACACACACAAAAAAAAACACCTAACACACACAGACAGACAGACACACTCTCTAAAGGCAATCTGAGTCATAATGGCCGCTTTTCTCTTCCCAAAGGTTTTCTGAGGGTAGGAAGGCAGGCCGGCTGGCAGGATGGGGCACAGGTTTTAGAAGGCACTGTTTTTTCCAGGTGTAAGTGAAGAGAATGTAAAGGTGGTGATTGGGGAAGTTCTTTAAACCTTCCTGTTGGAGAGCATTTCCTGCCCCCCTACAAATCCGGTCAACCTTGGAAAGGGGTTTGCTTACAATCTCTGCTGACATCTTTTTATCTGTGCCCCGCTAAATTCTACTGCTACCCGTAAGCGTTTGGGTTGAGATATTTGGATCCCTGCTGTTTGGCTCGTTAGTGTATGTGAGACTAAAAGTCTGGAATCCCGGTTTCCCGATGCTTTACCTGCCTGCGTATTAGAATGACTGTATGTGAAGACCTACACAGATAGGAAAAACTATCCACTCCCCTAGCACAACTGGTATAATATTACATATCGACTTCATTTCTCCTTGTCAACCCAACCTCTACTACAAAAGAGTCACGAAAAACTAGTTGCTTAAATACCTAAAAAGTGTCGTACCAGTCAGCTTTAGCCCCTTCATCTCTACCACAAGCACCTGCACGTGTTCCACAGAGTAATTCTTGTCCAGACCACCTCACTGGGGGCTTTCCTCCACCAGTGGCCTAGAAACCACTTCCCCAAATGCAGGTAAGTAACCTCTGTCAAACTTTCAAGATCCAGGTTCACTCATTGATTAGCCCTGTGCTGGTTCTCACTCTATCTCCTAGTATACGAGCTCCTTCCATCCTATGGGCAACACCTGCTCCCAAATCAATCTATTTCACAGAGTCGCTTCTATAGGGTCTAAGATCAATTTCCCTTATTCTTTTCCGGGACACACTGTCCCTCTCCATTTTTTACCTTTACTATTAACCTTAGCTCTACTTTAACACTATCAGCTAGTCTTTCAGCAAGATATCCAGAGAGCTAAAACCGACATTAACTTTATAGGTAATATTACTGTCTGTAGCTTCCCACCATTTTTTTTTTTTTTTTCCTATACCTACCATCTCTTTCCCAGGCATTTCCAAGTAAGTTTTTAACTCCCTTAGTATAAATCGACAAAACTGTCTAGTGACAAATCTGTAATTTGCTGACACAAAGCAGGCTGTTTTATATCTGAAACCTGTGCCTTTACCCCCAAACATACACATGTACAGCAGGGACAGTCGGCAAACTATAAAAACACTAGCGACCTAAAGCCAATATCCTGTCTTAGTCAAGTCAGGCCAAAAGCTGTGGATCGAGGAGCCCGGACCCGGGGAGGGTGATGGAGGAGAGGCAGTTTAAGGAAGGCCCCATCCAAAGTGGGCAGGGTGGGTGCCAGGTTCTGGGAGAACCAGCATATGGGCTCACCAGCGAGGGCCCGTTAGGACTCCTGGGGAGTGGATATGCAACCAAGCCAATCCCCTGAAAATGAGAACACTCTGCCCAAGGCATCTTGCCACTCAATTCTAGACCTCTACAGTCTACACTATCTAAAATAAGCTAAAGTCACGCCTTCATTTCAAATTTCAAGTCAGGGAAGATGACGGAACAAACTTTCAAGATCCAGGTTCACTCCTCAGTGGAGAGATCTAAAGCCTCGTGTTCCATTTTATTTCACATTCTCTCAAGAAAGATATCCCTCTCTAACCCACCATTCGGATTCTTTACGATCTTCCTGGTTTGCCACTTTAGAGTTTAATGACTGTCCACGTGAGAGCAGTAAGGATTTACGAAATGCATGGGGGTTCCCGGGAATCTGCTACAGATTCTTTTAAGGTCACGGGGATCAGAGGATATTACTGAAGGATGGTGGATGTAAGAGAGTAGCTTCTGTCTTCCAGAAACAGAAGAGGAAAAGAATAAAGAAAAAAGAGTCCACCCCTTGAATTCAACTTCGAAAAACACACACAAACTCAAGGTTTTACAGCACAGAAGAACATGGGAAAATTTAAGTCTCCCCGAAATTTGGCAAACTGAATCTCTTAAACAGAAGAGACTCCCCCCAAATAATCTAGAATTACCATTTTACATCATGTATCGATGGATTCATTCATTGGCCTCAACTCTCCAAATCAGAAAAATCTCTTTAAATTCCACACGAAAACTTGCGTCTCCACCTATTAAATTTTTTTTTTTTTTTTAGCCCACTACCATGAGTTCTTTATTCCTGATACGATGTCTGGGAGAAAGCTCTATTCAAAAAAAGATCTGATGTGCAACAGGTGAGGAGGATGTAAGATGGGGAATAGAATTCATTTTGATGGCGTTGTCTGGGCAGGTATTAGTAATTAAGTGCGATGACAGCCCTGGGGGAGGTGAAGAGGTCACAGATTGGTGATTAATAGCACAAGTAATTTGAAATCAAACTGAAGGGTCAGTAGTAGAAGTAATGAGGATTCTTACACACTTCAGGAAGCAATGTGAGAGGCAAGTCACAACAGCTGCAGGTGGACAATGATTAGAAGGAAAAAAAAAAAAACAACAACAGAAGAAGCGATAGGGAAAAAATAGTGAGGGCTTCCAAGGCCCTTTTTTTTTTTTTTTTTCCATTTTTTAAGAACACATAAATCGTGAGGAGCATTGAAGTCTACCCTCCTCGGGAGGGAGACCCGATAAACGCGGCGAGAGGCCGTTGGGGAAAGGGGAAGCCTGCGGATAAAAAGGACGCTACCTCTTGGCGCTGGTGGAGAGGAGTTTGGAGTTTTTGCTCATGCTGACTTTACTCTCCTTCTTCCTGGGGGTGTTCGTTTCTTTCTCGGTTGGCTGGTTGGAGGACGAAGATGAGGAAGAGCTGGTGCTGGCCCTCGAATCGTCATCCGACATAGCGAACCCCCCACCCCACCCCGCAAACAGCCCCTGCAGCGGGAGGGAGACAAAACAGAAAAAAAACACACCACCCTGCAGCCAGGGTCGGCACGGACGCGGGTGCCGTCGGAGGGGGGGGCGGGGAGCTGGGCCAGGGGAGCGCCCGGCCGCCCACCCACCGCCCTCCACTCGCCTCTCCAAGTCTCGGGGCCCATGAAGGCTTCTGCAAATCACACGCGCCTCGTTTGTTTATTTTTGGGCCCCAAGTGGGGGACACGGTAGGAAAAGGGTCGGGAGCGAAGCGTGCGGCCTCTCCCTCGCCCCCAACTCACCCCCTCGCTGGGCTCCCCTCGGGGCTGGGAGGGGAGCAGCCCAGCGGGCGGAGGAGCGGGGCGGGGGCGCGGGTGCCGGGAGGAGAGGGGTGGGGGTGGGGGGGGGGGGCGCGGAGGGAAGGTCCCGGCGGGCGCCGGCTTCGAGCGGCTTCCCGGGGGTCGCGGGGGATGGGGGGCCGGGAGCAGAGTTTGGCCGGGTCGGGAAGAGGAGGGGCGGAGAGGAGTAAGAGAGGAAGCCGAGACAGGGGGACGGAGGCGCGGAGCGGGGCCCCGTGGGGGAAGGGAGAGGCCCGCGGGGCCGGGGGGGCAGGGGCGACCGGGCTCAAGGTCCCCGGGCCGCGCCCCGACGCCCCTCCCGCCGGCCTGGCCCTCGCCTCCCGCCCGGGCAGCGCGGCCGCGGCGGGGGTTCCGAGCACACGCCCGGTCGCCACCCCGGGTGGGGGTGGGGGTGGGGGATCAGCGTCCTCGGCGGAGGAATAACAATGAGCCCGTCCGCCCCAAAGGGGGTTCATTCCCGTGGCCCCCCGCCCCGGGGGGAAACGGGGCTCCCCCAACTCCCCCTCCCCCGCTCCCGGCCCCCTGGGCGGCCAGTCGGGGGCTCCCGGGGCAGCGCTGACAGTTCCAGCCACGATGTCCGCCCCCCCCCCCCCGCGCTTGCCCCCGACGCGGGCGGCCCCCGCACCCCACGCGGCCCGGGGTCCCTGCCCATCCCCCGCGGGCTGGCCCCGGACCCCTGGGGCTCCCCGGCCCCGCTCCGCCCCCCCCCGCCCCCCTCCCCCGTCAGCCCCGTGCCCGGCGGCCCGGGCGGCGCGGGTCGGGGGAGGTGGCGAGGGGTGTCCCCGAGGCCCCGCGCCGCGGCCGGGGGGCGGCGGGCCGCGGGGGGATCCCCGTACCTCTCTTTGTGTCTGGCTGCTCCGTGCCGCCGCGGCGGCTGTGCTGCGGCTGCGGCTGGGCCTGGCCACTCGTGTCTCTCTCGCTGGGAGAGAAGCGGAAGTGCAGCAACAGCAACTATTAAACAGGCAATGGCTTCCCCCAGCCACACACGCTCCGCACACACTCCTCCTCCTCCTCCTCCCGCTCCTCCCGCTCCGCGCCCTCGTCCCCTCCCCCACCCGCCCGATCCCACCCACCCGCGCTCCCCGCCCCGGCACCTCTCCGGGCGGGGGGGGGAGAGGGGGGGCAGGGGGGGTGCGCGAGGGGACCCCGGGGGCTCCAGGAAACCCTGCCCCCTCCCCACTCTCACCCCCACCCAGCGCCCTTCGGGACGCCGGGGACGAGGGCGAAGGGTGTGAATCTTCTTCTCCCAAGTGGTTTGGGGACCTGGGTCTCGGGCCGGAGAGGGGAAGCCCTTCCGAGGGGCGGGGTGCGGGGCGGTGGGAGTGATTGGAACTGTAGGCGATCGGGGGGGGGGGGGGGGGGGTCACCAGAGGAAGTTCTTTCCAATAAAGGCTTTGGGAAAGGTAGGGGGTGGGGGGGTGTTGGTGGCAAATGGGCGAAAAGAAGATGGTAATCTGGTGGCAAGGACTTGAGCTAAGGCAGCGGGAACTCCTAAAAAGTGATCGGTTTAAGGGGGGAAAAGAGATCCCAGGGCAGGGCTTTCCTTTAGGCTTCTCTCCCTTTGGGCGTTTACCTTGGGAGAGCACCCCAAGCCGGGGAGAGCACCCCAAGCCGGGCTGGTGCTCCCGCACGTGCACTGTCACAATTTTGGATGCTTCCCGTCACTTCATTTAGAGGGTGGTGGCGTTCTGTAGAAGCGATACGAAGGATTTCGTGACAGGTCGAAAAAAACAACGTGTAACAGGCTCACAAATGTGAGAGATCCCCGGGAATAAACCTTTTACTACTGAATTGGACTGAATTTAGAACTTTTGGTGTCAGTTGACTTGACACAAGCAAGTCGGACGGTTTGGAAATTGGATTAAGCCTTTTGGTGGCTCCCGTGCCTTCTTCAGCTACCATATAAAGGCTAGTCAGATCATCATTTTAAAAACAATCAGTAATTCTTCTCAGTTGTTCCTAATTTAGTATTTTTACCAAGATTAATTTTTTTTTTTTTACGATGGAGGCATCAAAAGAAGATTAAGCCATCAAATTACCATGTAGTTTCTTCTTTGTTATTTCAGTTGGAGGAAACTGATGAGACATGTGTGCAATGCTACACATCCAAGGTCTGTACCTTAAGGAGACCGCCCAGTCACGTTTCCAGGGGCCACTCTCAAGGATCTCCTTCAAGTGGCCATCCTTTTCCATGGCAACAGTGGCTTCAGTTACCCGCAGGACAACACAAGACATAAAGCCTATGGCATACCCACTAACCAGGAAAACAAGCATTCTTACCACCTCCCTAAACCCCTCTTAGCCCTCAACACGAAACTCCCACGTTATCAAGATTCATAAAGTAATTGCGAAGGCTGCTTGCTCAATCCTTACCAGGAAACTGTATACTAGGAATTGTCAGAATCGAGTCCAATAGCTGGGGAAAATCTATTGATTATCAACTTTAGCTTCTAGCCTCCTGCCTGCAGACAGAGTTACCTACCCCTCAGTCACTCAAATACATAGGGAATTTGAAAAAAAAATCCCCAGACATAGTGTTTGCTTTCAGGAGTCCAGGTAGAATATATAAAAACAATGACATTCCCTGCTGTACGCTATTTGAAAACAAAACAAAACCTCCTTAAAACCAGATTGTAGATGTTTTGTACGTCTGATGAGAAAGATATAAGTTCAAGAGAAAACAATAAGCAAGCGTAAGTATGAAATACACTCAGTTGATGAAGAAAATAACCTAAAGACAGTTATTAAAATTGAGACTTTCTTACAAAAATTTGGATTTCTGGTACATTAAAATGCCAGTCTCCACTATGATTACAACCAGTAAAAAGAAAAAAAAATTCATATATATAGAGATGAGAGCTGACAAAGAACCCTGGAAAATAAAAAAGTTCCATTTGCTGATGTGATGAGGATGGTGGGTGAATTTCTTCTTCAGTTGGCTTACAGAAACTGTATGCTTGGATACTAACCACAATAATATTTTTGTAAAACAACTGAATATGGTACTTTGTGTTGCATTGTTGATGCTTGGGGTTGGACTGGTCCCTGGGGAAATAAATCATGGCATCAAGGGCCCCTCCACAATAGGGACGTGCTCCCAGCCACCGGTCTGGAAGGACACTAGCCTCTTGTGTGGACTGGCCTTTCTTATCCCTAACCCTGGGTAGTTCTTTATGGTTGGGGAATGACCTACTGAGGGGCAATAAAAACCTCAAAATGTTTAGGAAAGAACCCACTGCTCTCAAAAGACTAATCTTTATGTCAGCTTATTTTAAATACACAGTCGTCTCACTGTCTCAGTCACAAAAGAAAAAGAAAAACTCATTCACCACCTTCTAGCTTTTCTACTTATTAACTAACTACAAGGCCAAAGGAGCTAAACTGACCTGTCTTAGCTCCCGTTTCCTCATCTATAAATACCTGCGCAGAGTTGCTAAAGGGATCCAATGTGTCTCTGTAACGAAGGTGGCTTATGAATTGTTATGCAAAGTAAATCATTAACCCTCCCTGATCCTACATCTTGGGAATTTTGTTCAGACACGGGGTCTTTATGACAGAATGGATGAGAAACCACCGAGGAGAAAGGCAGCGTCAAGGAATCACAGGATTTTATCTACTAGAAGGTGCCTAAGATATCTCTGAGTTCAAAGTCCTCACGTTCCAGATAAAGAAATTAAGGCAAAGAAGCCAGTATGTCTTGTCCAAGGTCATGAGGTAAATCCATGACCAAATTTGGGCTATGGCCCTTGCGGCCCACAAATAATTTTGTCAGTTCTGGCAATATTGGGAGATGGGTGCAGCGGGGAGGGGAAGACTCAATTATAGTTTAAAAGACCCTTATTGTTTACTTCATATTTGGGGATATAGTTTTAATACATAGTACACGCTCATGCTGTATTCTCCTAAAGAAAGCGAAGGGCATGCCACAAAACTATCCCTCTGCCCCTCCCCCAACTCTGTAGTAGTCTCTGCTTCGGGAGCCAGTGCATGTATTTGATGTTTTGATAGGAATTTACACTTAAAAGATGCACCCAGTCATAGAAGCGCAAGTGGTGCAAAACTGTGCTAACCATGGGCTTTGAGAAAGCAGAATCGGTTTTTCCGATTCTCAGAACGATCCCACTCCCTTCTTCAAGCCATCTTTAGAGTATCTGAGCACTTCTAAGTAGAAGCACTTGACGGTCAAGGTGCTGCCTGATCCCTGGGAGGTGAAATAAGACAGTTGATTCAAAAGCAAGAGACCCAGTCTCACTTTTGAGCACTCCTATGTATGCCTTGCTGCTTACACTGAACTTCAACATTTCATAAAGGCCACCATTCTCTCTGGCCAATTTCACACCCACAAAAAATTGTCGAGCAGCCCTGCCCGGTGTGGCTCAATTGGTTGGAGCATCTTCCTGTGCATGGAGAGGTGGCCGGCGAGTTTGATTCATGATCAGGGCACATACTCCGGTTGGGGTGAGTACTGCAGGCAACTGATGTCTCTCTCTGTCTCTCTCCCCCCCCACGCCCTTCCTCACTCTAAAATCAGTTAAAAAACACACACGTATCCTTGGGCAAGGATTTTAAAAAATTGTCAAACAAATTAACATTTTTTCTTTCTTTTTTTTCCTCCTCTCTTTTTTTTAAAAAAATTAACATTTTTTAAATATGGATTTTAGGCTTACCTTATGGCTAAAACAGAAAGGATCTCCTTTTGGGTCAAAAGAAAAAAACATGTTTGGAATTTTAAAAGAATTTCTATAAAGCCTTTCTGAAAAGAGGGACTCACTGCGGAGTTTGGTCCACTTGGTCTTATTTTACGATGCTCCTTTGCCCGAAAAATCCATTCCTTATAGAGAAAGATAAGGAAGGTTCCCAAAGAAAGGTCAATTCCACGAAGCCTAATGAGATCTGGGGCTTTTATCTTCAATTCGGGTCATTTTCCATAGGCTTTCTTTAAAAACACTGGTCCCTTTGAAAATTCCCTAAGCACTGTCAGACTTTATTGGTCCTGCATGTTGCTATCACAGGAAGCGAGGGCAGCTACATTATTTTTTCTACCACATGGAGGCATTGAACAACCATGTGATTTTCAAAATTTACCAAGACTTGATAAAAATCTAATGCCTTCTCAGGCATGGACGAAAAGGCTTGTTTGATGTCAACAAATGGATAGCATTTAATATGAAAGCATTCTTTTAAATTTATAATTTAGCATCTCAACTGGATGGCCTATTCTCTCAACAAACTTCCTTCTTCAACCTCCTTGATATTGATAACATAAGGACAGACTATATCGGAATTTACTGGATTGCAGTTTGAGCTCTTTGGTTCATTAATCTCCGAAGCCTTTTCTTGAATTTAACACACTGTGGGGGGAGGGGTGTTGTTTTTCTTTTCTTTTTAAACTTAACACTTTTTTAGTTACTCAAATTTGGAGGAATAAAATAGTAGGGAAAATTACTTTTATTTCACATTCTTAATTATCTATTGTGAAACCTTTTTAAAAAACATCAACATCTCGTGTGGCTCAGTGGTTGGGTGTCGTCGACCTATGAACCTGGAGGTCACGGTTTGGATGGAGCACATGCCCGGATTGTGGACTGGGTCCTCAGTGTGGGGTGTGCAGGAGGCAGCTGATCCATGATTCTCTCTCATCAATGATGTTTCTATCTCTTTCTCCCTCTGCCTTCCTCTCTGAAATAAAAAAATATATATATATATATTTTAAAATAGATCCTTGACCAGATCCTTTACTGGATGGGAAAAATATTATAAAGAATATAATTAGGTCAATTGAAAAAAATTATGAGTGTGGAAGTTAGATTGGATTGACGTTCTAAATCAATGTTAAATTTCCTGAAGTTGATAACTACAGTATACTGAGGATATTCTTGCTTTGGGGAAATACACACTGAAACATTACAGGGTGAAGATCGTTGATGTCTGAAAATGATTTAAATAGCTTGGAAAAATAACTGACAATATGTGTGTGTGTGTAGGAAGGAGAGAGAGAGAAATGTTACAAACTGGCAAATCTGGGGAAAGGGTACATCAATGTTCTCTGTATTATTCTTGTGACTCTCCTGTAAATGGAGTCACCTCAAGAAGAGATGGCCGACTCATTACCTGTCTCTGTATTGTTTCCCTTCTTAAAAAAAGTGTGCACTAGGTTAGTACCTTTTAAAAATCTAACCACTAACTCTTTAAAGAACAAAATATATATGGAAGCACAAAATCTCAGGAAGTCACTGGGGAGACGGTGGGTAGATGAATTTATTGAAAGACTCAGAAAAGGGTGGAGAGAAGGATGAAAAGTAGGTACCTCGAGTTTACAGGGAGGCTCCACGGTGAGCTAAGAAGCCTGGATTTCATTAAAGGATAAAAGGTCCAAGGGAGAGACGTCAGAGGCATTTTAGCCTAAGGGGTGTTTTTAAAAGATTAGTTTGGTAGAAAAGCCAGAAAGGAGCGAAAGAAGTTAAGGAAACTCCAAAGACGCCATTGAGGAGTGTAGGCTTAGGGAAGCAGCTCCTAATTCCTAATTCTCTGCGCTTATTTAATGAATCACTGTGTAATGTTGAAGCTCTGGGAATTTAAGTCCCGTGATGGCAGAATATACGCCTGCTTAGAAGTATTCTAGAACAGTGCTTGGCACTTAGTAGGTACACAGTAAAAAATTAGCCTGGCTGTCATGGCTCAGTGGTTGATCCCCATCCCAGGTGCAGGTGGCAGCCAATCAATGATTCTCTCTCATCATTGATGTTCCTTTCTCTCTCTCCCTCTCCCTCTCCTTTTCTCTCTGAAATCAATATAACTATATAATTTTAAAAAATTAATGAAGGTAGGGAATGAAAACCGCACTTGTCTTTAATAGTCCCTTTTCCCTGTCCCCACCTCCTCTATGTCCCCGTATTCACACATGTGTGAGTGCACCATCATCAAGCAGTTGATAAGGGACATGTGGGGTCGTATGAGTGTCCCCAGGATGAGGCCTGGAGTGACACCCTACCCCCAGCATGGAAGGGGATTCCAGCCTAGCCCTCAGAGGTTCAGAATGCCCAATTAGAAGAGCTCTAGAGATCATCCAGGTACCCTGTTCTATTGACAGACGTGGAAGCTGAAGTCCAGAGAAGCGAGATGAGTTTTCTGAGGGCAGGCCTAGTTAGCAGCAGAACCAAGAGAAATCAAAGCAGACGATGAGGACTTGTGGAATCCACATCTTTTTTTTGGGGGGGGGGGGAGGGGGAGGCTGCATTCTAATGAAAATGTTTGAACTGGGAAGGTAAGTTCTGAGAATCCCAAAGAGCTGATAACCCAAACAGCAAAAATGAAACACCATCTATGTTGATTCCACCTTAAAAACAGAAGGAGAAGCAAAATCTATTTGAAGGTAGAATCTATGTTTTTATAGCTCAAGCATGCAGCAGCAGCCAGGGACTATGGAAGCCAGGTAACCTCCGTGGAGGTAAGCCTGCTCTATTCTATCCACCCAGCACTGCCTTCCACGGAGCTGGGCCCTGTCAGGGTCTTCTAGCACCTCAGCAGGGGGCATTGGCCTGGGCACAGATTCCTGCTCAGTCTCTCTCTCTCTCTCTCTCTCTCTCTCTCTCTCTCTCTCTCTCCCTTCCTTCCTTCCTCGAGAAGTCTTTTTAGATCTTGGCTAAGTAGAAAAATGAAGTCTTATGTGCTCTCCTCCCAGGAGCCTGCCTGAGCCTTTCCTTTCCCCTTCTTCTTCCCCCACCGGTTCACATCTCCTCAGCTCTGGGAGACCCCACGAGGCTTGCAACTAGAAGAACAATGGCCAGTGGCAGCCCCTCCAGGGCTAACCCCCTGAACCTGTCCCCAAGGCCCCCCCTTTTTATAAAAAAAATATTTTTATTGATTTCAGATAGGGAGAGAGAGGTAGAAACGTCAATGATGAGGGGGAATCATTGATTGGTTGCCTCCTGCACGCCCCCTACTGGGGATCGAGCCGGCAACCCGAGCATGTGCTCTTGACCAGAATTGAACCTGGGACCCTCAGTCCACAGGCTGATGCTCTCTATCCACTGAGCCAAACCAGCGAGGGTCCCAAGGCCCCCCTTTTTTTTTTTTTTTAAAATATATTTTTATTGATTTCAGAGAGGAAGAGAGAGAAACATCAATGATGAGAGAGAATCATTGATCGGCTGCCTCCTACACGCCCCCCACTGGGGATCGTGCCCACAACCCAGGCATGTGCCCTTGGCCGGAATCGAACCTGGGACCCTTTAGTCCGCAGGCCAACGCCCTATCCACTGAGCCAAACCGGCTAGGGCTCAAGGCCCCTTTTTATCTGACTTCTCAGTGAGCCAAAGCAACCCAGCCTAGGCTCATATTCCCACCGAGGCTCTCTCCTGTTGCTGCTTCTATTCTAGGCCCTTCCTTGTTTCAGTGTCCTCAGCTTTGATAAACGTAATAATAAAAAAGAAAAAAAAAAAGAAAAATGAAGTAAAAAAACAGGTGGGGCATGACCACTTTGGCTTGTGGCTAAGGTCAGACATCACCACTGGGCCCCCCAGTGGCTGTGGGAGGCTCACAGCTGGGGAGGCCCTTGCCCCCTTGCCCCACTGCCTCATTCTTCTCCACTCCCCCACCTTAGTGGGGAGCAGAGTTCAGGGCAGTTAGAGAATGAACAGAGCGGTGTCTATACCCACACTGCTCTCCTATCAGTCACCTCTCCAGCATCCGTCAACCTCTGAGCTTTTGTTGCTGCATATGCAAAACTGGGATAATAAAACTCACTTTATGAGATTTTTGAAGGTTAAATGAGAAATGCTTAGTCCAGTGCCTGGGATGGCTTAAGTGATAAATGGTAGCTATCCTCAGTTGAATCTAACATGTTATCTGGGCCTAATGTATTTTTCAGGACTTAATTCAGTGACCTCAAACTTTCTTCGGCTGTTCCAGAGTTAATAGATCAGAAGACTACATGCAGTCAAACCTCACTTAGATGCTGCTTGGCACTGTTTCTTGTCTGTTGAGAAATTGTAAGCGAAGAGATGGGAGGAGGACCACTGGCTTATTCCAGCTCCAGCCCAAAGCCCAGCTCTCGGGACTGAGTAACGCCTGCTGATTGGCTGTTCCAGTGGCAGGAGCCTCCAAGAGAACATGAACAAACAGGTAAGTCAGAAGACATGTGGGTTTTGCCCAGAAATGTTCCTCTCTCAATGAGTGAGTCAGAAGGACCCAAGTATGTGATGCTTCCGCTTAAATTGTTTGGAAAACTGTCAGGTGACGGATCGTTTCAGAGGATTTGTGTCTCCTACATGGAATCAATTCTCTCTCTCCTTAGATGGAACATTAGTTAGTCCAGCCTCTTAAAAGTGTTCAATCAAGAGATCCTTAAGGAAACCACAAGTGGGGATCTTCAGAGATATTGAAAACATATGGACCTTCTCTGGGAAATTTGTCAATCACAATATGGGCAAGTGTGGAAAACGTTGGTGACAATGTTTAGGTTCTTTAACAAGATTACTTTCCCCTATATGATTTGCACCTTGGATTCCCAGAAGCAATAAACCTGTCATAACGAGCACTTTCTGTTTGAAAAAGTCCTTTTCTGCAACATCTGCTCAGGTTGTTATGACAATCTAGGGGAGAGGTTTAGAACTTGGTAATTTGGGGGCAATATTTGTCCTCCTCTGAGAGTTCTTACTTTTTGCTAGATTTAGGGGCTGAGAGTCATAACTTTTCTTTGAAAACAGAGTTTTGTTTTGTTTTTCCATATAATTACATAAAGTAAAGATTTATATTCAGAAATGCTCGAATAGTGAAAAAGCCACTTACCCACAACTCTGGGTCACTCCTTGGCACTGCTGTCCTTGTATGATTTAAGCAGAGAGAGTAGAAGGATCCTTTCTAACACTGAGTTTTACATTCCAATATTTAGAGTTTATTTAGTTCCAGTTGTGTCTTTAAATCTTGGCGGGGGTAGAAGTGGGTGGGGGAGGGGTGGTGGTCTAGGAGGTATGTATTTAAGATGTTATTTTTGGAAACTACTAGAAAATGAAATGAAAACTTGTTATTTTCCTTGAACGTGGCATGAAAGTAAAATAAAGATTTTTATGAATGTGGAGGTGAGTATATTTGCTCTTCTCAAACTTTCTCACTTGGAAGTGAGTGGTTTAGAGCAGAGCCTGGAATAGGGCATTCAAATTCTATAGACTTTTCTTAGCTCTGTCCCTGGCTATGGACCTACCTTTTGTTTGTTTGTTTTTATATTTTTATTGATTTCAGAGGGGAAGGAAGAGGGAGAAAGAGATAGAAACATCAACGAGAGAGAATCATTGATTGGCTGCCTCCTGCATGCCTCCCACTGGGGATCGAGCCCACAACCCAGGCATGTGCCCTTGACCAGAATCAAATCTGGGACCCTTCAGTCCACAGGCTGATGCTCTATCTACTGAGCCAAACCAGCTAGGGCTATGGACCAATCTGTACCAAAATTATCAATCATCCTCTTAAAACAAAACAAAACAAAACAAAACAAAACAAAACAAAACACCTACCCTGACGTGTTTTTCTCAATGGTTAGAGCATCAGTCTTTGAACCTAAGGGTCAAGGGCAGGTACCTGGGTGGCAGGTTCCATCCCTGGCCCTAGGGCTGTGCAGGAGGCAACTAATGGATGTGTCTCACTCACATTGATGTTTTTTTTCTCTCTCTCTCCCTTCCTTCCACTCTCTCTAAAAATCAATGGAAAAAATATCCTCGACTGAGGAGCAAAACAAAACCCAAGAGACAAAAAAAAAAAAAACCAACTTGCTTAAAAAAACAAACAAAAAACTTGCTTAGAGCTCCAATGTGTTTACATTATAAACATATTATTCTTGACACCATCCCATCACTTATTTATTGCACATCTAAATGCTATGGTTTAAATGTGGCCCTTTATAGCCCAGACAGAGTGGCTCAGTGGCTAAGCGTCCACCTATGAACCAGGAGGTCACGGTTCAATTCTGGGCACATGCCTGGGTTGTGGGCTGGATCCCCAGTAGGGGGCATGCAGGAGGCAGCCAATCAATGATTCTTTCTCATCATTGATGTTTCTATCTCTCTCTCCCTCTCCCTTTCTCTCTGAAATCAATCAATCAATCAATAAATGTGGCCCTTTATAGGAATGGCTAGAGAGGTTTTCCTTAATAGTACAGAGTAGTTTTATTTTGTTTTTAGTGCAGGAATTTTGTGTCCTCTCTTTATGAAAGATGCATGAAACTCCCACCTGTGTAGATGTGGAAGGCAAAGCTGTGCTGTGTGTTACCATCATTGAGTGGCTATTTGGACATGGCACTGGGCTATCTCTGGATCAACTTTAATGCACAGCTTTTGCTTTCTAAAAAGACCCCTTTTTGCTTATTTATTTATATTTTATTATGAAAATTTTCAAACACTCATAAAAGTAGGAAGACTAGTACAAGGAGTCCCACATACCCACTCCAACACCGACATTCAAGAATTGATATTTGTCCTATCTGCTTCAACAATTTTTTCACTAAATCATTTCAATTATGAACATTGAGACAACTTACCCCTCAATTCTTCAACGTGCTTTTTCAAAAAACAACCACATACCATTATCACACCACATACCATTATCACAGTCCTGAATATGTATAGAACATTTAGACAATACTAGGGGAACTAGCAATAGTCCCCTAGTATTGTCTAAATGTTCTATACATATTCAATTCTCTAATTTTCTTTTAGGTTCAGATCGGTATTCTAGTTAAGACCCTGCACATTGCTTTTGTTTGTTTGGCTTCTTTTATCTAGAACCCCCTCCCAACCACCCCACCTCGCCCACTTTTTTTTTTTCAATCATGCCCTGGCTTATTGAAAAGACACTCCAATTTGTATGGCAGAATGACCCACATTCTGGATTTGCTTGGTTGTTTTTCCTCTTGCTGCCATTTAACATGACCTCCTATCTCTCTTATGTCCTGTAAGTTTGAAGTTTCATAGAAAGGTGTGATTTATTCCACTTAAAATTTTTTGGCAAGACGGTCAGTCATAGGTGACACTCTGAACTTCCCGTGGCATCACATCAGAGGCAGAGACTGTTTGTCCCTTAAAAGGCCTCTCTCGAGAAGCAGAAACATGTACCATTTCTCACTCGTCTTAAAAACACCACTGGGCCTGAAGCCAGAACTGTGAATGTCATTTAGCCTCTCTGATCCTCTGTCTTCTCGTGAGAGACAAAAGCAATTCTAACCTCTGTCACTTACTGGGTTGTGGTAAGGGCCACAGGAGAAATAATGGTAACGCCACCAATAACTACCATTGATTGGGCAATCACCGTGTCGAGCCCCAGGCAAGAGCTTTCCATTCACGATTTCAGTTAATCCTCACACTGACCATGAGAGACAGGTACTGGTATTATCCACTCCAGTGTACAGATGAGGAAACTGAGAGACAGAGTGTAAGCAACATGGCCAAGGTCAAACGGCTGGTAAGAGGGAGAGGCAGTGTGCGAACTCAACCAGCCTGATGGCAGAGCCGCGCAGGAGATCCTGGTGAGTCCTGAGCAAAAGTGAACTATGGACACAGAATCACCAGCTGTTGTGTTAGGGGACTGAGAGGATGGTTTTTCTGCGTTTGTTTTTTTCCTTTCTAGTTTTCAGACTGATGTTATTCTATTACTTTAACAGCCACGAAATGAATAGGCATTTACAGGGGAAGACATACAATATGGATATAAAATAACAATCAGAATCATTTATTACTTACCTGCGCTAGTGGTACTGACAACAGAATAAAAGGAATCACATCAACAATAATAAAAACCTTTGCCTAGAGGGAAACAGACATATGAAGTGACACCATAAACAGATATTTGGCATTTTCTTCTGCACATTTCTACTCCTTTCGTCCTGTTTTATTTGACATATGGCTCACTTCATAAAAATGTTTAAATATTGATTTCCAAATAGCTTCACTTGGTCCTAAAACAATATTAACAGACCATGTGGTTTCTGGAAGGATCTGTTCTGCTGTTTCTGTATTAAAAAAACACACGTTTTGGATGTTTGTTTGTGTTTTTTTTCCGCCCTTGGATTTCGAATCAAGAGAATTAAGTCAGTTAATTATCCCTAAACATGATGACCATGCGATTTCTTTTTAAAGGTCATGGTTAAGGCAAAGAAGCGAGACTGTCAGTGGGTCCTCTGGGTTAAACCTCTCAGATGAGCATCTGTCCCCCTCCAAGGTGTGAAGTCATACTTGGCGCCTGGCATCTAAACCCCCAGAATCCTCAGCCAGGCCATCGCACATTATGTCCACACAGAGTCAAGATAGCTGTGGCTGCTGCGTGCATTCAACCAAGATCTTTGCCACTGGAGTCACGAGGAGGTTTGCCCCACTGCCTTCCCATTCTGCTTCAAGTATCAGGCATGTAAATGTTTGCCCAGATGGCATGGCTCAGTGGCTGAGAGTCGACCTATGAACCAGGAGGTCAGGGTTCGATTCCCAGTCAGGGCACATGCCTGGGTTTTGGGCTCAATCCCCAGGGTGGGGCATGCAGGAGGCAGCCAATCAATGACTCTCATCATTGATGTTTCTATCTCTCTCTCCCTCTCTGAAATCAATTAAAAAAAAAAAGATTTAAAAAAATACAAAACACTTAATTTGCTAACTATAATAATCCTAACCCTGGAAATATTTATTATAACACATGAAAGCCAGTAAGATCTTTGAAATAGATTTAAAAATATATACATCAACCCATGAAGGGGGGGGGGAGGACCCAAATCTCCCCAGGATGTAAGGTATTCACAAAATTGAAAAATTATAATTATCTTTTATCACGACTGGATGGTTATTAAAAAAAATGGTTTCTTGAAAAATTTCCATAGCCTATTTCCTCTTTAAAGCTTCTAAAGATGATGGGGGGGAGGAGGGGGTTGTGCAGTTTTATTAATTATTACTAGCTGAAATGTACTGGTTACTTTCTATGTTCAAGCACGTCACCTGTCTTATTTCACATAATCTTTACCACAGCCCTTTCAGGTAACTGCATTTGTGACCCCCAATTTACAGACGAGAAGATTTAGCTCTAGAGAGGTTAAGGCAGGTCAGAGTCACACAGCTGTGAGGTGCCCAACCTCCCAGCTGCCTATGGATGACAATAAACAATGACTACGATTTTCATCCACTGAATTTCAATCCCCAAGAGGAGGCAAACTCATGATTTAGTAGAATGCCTTGTGGTGCACCGAGAGCAGTGGTCGGCAAACTCATTAGTCAACAGAGCGGCAAACCGCGGCTCACGAGCCGCATGTGGCTCGCGAGCCGCAGTTTGCCGACCACTGACCTAGAGCAAATCAAGGCAAGGAATCAAGTTGCAAGATGCAGCTTTAGAAACTGGGACTCAGACTCCCATTTCCTGCACGGTTCCCCTGGGCGGGGTTGGGGGTTGGGGGGTGGGGCCCTCCCCCACCCTACCTGGGGCAGCCGGTGGGGTTCTTCCTGAGGACTCTCCCAGCCGCCCCTGTAGCTGCAGTGGTTCTGGTGTCCCTCCCCTCCCGCCTCACAGCTCTGGCAGGCACCCTGCCTTCTTTCCCCTCCTCTCGGGTTTCACCCAGCAGCCAATCAATACGCAGTTGTTGAATGAATAAATGAATGAAAGCTGGAATGAACAAACAGCTGTCAAACCAGCAACAGATGGAAAAGTACACAAAGGTGCATAAATAGTAAGCGGTTTGCCTAAAATAGCCTCGGCCTGACCAGTGTATAAATGTCATCAAACTTCATGGTAAGTTGGGGAACATTTATTTGTCCTGTGTTAGAATATCATGTTTTGGAGTTCGCATTTCATACTTGGTTGCCTCGATATGATCCAGCACCTCACGTGCTGTGTGACTGGGCCCAGTCACTTCACCTCCGATCCTTGTTTCCACAGTTACAAAATGATGCCAGTCAGTCATACCTCGCAGGTTGTCCTAAGGATCAAATGAGGTCATGCCGGGTGGTGCTCTGTAAAGCACAGTGCCCTCGGATGCTGTCGTCGCCATGCATTTATTGCCCCCTGCTATCTGTAGCCTTTGTGCATCTAATTGGGGGGGAACCTAGGTGCACTGTTCAAGAAGGGTGGTGTTGCCCTGGCCAGTGTTGCTCAGTGGTTAGAGTGTTGCCCATGCACTGATGGGTCTTGGGTTCGATTCCTGGTCAAGGGCACATACCTGGATTGCGGGTTTGCTCCCTGTCCTGGGTCAGTGTGCATGCTGGAGGCAACTTGCTGATGTGTCTCTCTCACATCGATGTCTCTCTCTCTCTCTTTCCCTCCTTCCCTCCCTTCTACTCTCTCTGAAAAGCAATGGAAAAAATATCCTCAGGTGAGGATAACAAAAAAAACAAACAAAAATAAAACAAGAAAAAAGAAGGAAGGAAGCCGAGAAAAGGCCCCTGTAAGCCCCAGAAACCCTTGGACTCTTTTTTTTTTCTTCTTCTTTTTTTAAAATATATCTTACTGATTTTTTACAGAGAGGAAGGGAGAGGGACAGAGAGTTAGAAACATCGATGAGAGAGAAACTTCGATCAGCTGCTTCCTGCACACCCCCCACCGGGGATATGCCTGCAACCAAGCTACATGCCCCTGACTGGAATCGAACCCGGGACCCTTCAGTCTGCAGGCGGACGCTCCACCCACTGAGCCAAACCAGTCAGGGCGACCCTTGGACTCTTGCTCTTCCTTGTCTCAGTCTCACTTATAACCACTCTTCTGTCAGCAGGCTGTCCAGACTGACGGTCAACAACCAGACTGTAGAATGAAGCCAGGCAGTCCCCCTGGAGACCGTCATCGCTGAGACAAATGCCTGGCTTGAGCCCTGGCACCTGCCAGGGGGACGTGTCCCAATCCCCCCGGGGAGGCAGCACCCACCTTCCCTTCCCCACCACCCGCAACTGGAGCAAAAAAGGGGAAAAGAACACTCAGGTGCGTTGTCTTTGATGCATTCTCACTTGTTTCTCCTCCCTGTGGGAATCTCCCTGGGCTTGGGGAACAGTTAGCTGGGGAAGCCTGCTCCAGCGTTTGGATCTTAAAGAATGGACCCGGTGATCCAGAAAGTGTGTCAGTAAAAGGGGGGTCTTGCAGGGTCTTCTTGACTCTCCCTCCCCCTCCCCTTGGCTCCCAGTCACCGCCTTCTCCTGCCTTCTGTGTCAGAGGAAACCCTTTGAAGTGTCTGTGCAACAAACAAGAAACTGCTTCCTTTTCTTCCACCGACGTTCTGTGCGCTCAGTTTTTAAAACGGAAATCTTCACAGAAAATGGTTTTGGTGGGCTCGGGAACGTACGTTTTCATTCTCAGCCCCCAACGATCCCTTAACGTTTTCTAAAAAGTGCAAAGTAGAGTTTCTCCGGCAAAGAAAGACCTAGTATTTTCCTGGGCCTTCTTGCACACAGAGGCCCCTTAGACAATATTTACATCTACGTGTGGGTGAGTTGAGACTGTGCTCGGGGCAGCTGGAATAAGAGAGGCATTGATGGGTTCCAGTAAGGCTGGCCGACATGGAAGCGTAAGGATGGTGTAACCCGGAGAGCGAACGCTGGGTCTGCGAAAAGCATCGAACAGTCACCGAGCGCTCCTGCGCGGCAGGCGCTGTGCTGGATGCTCTACGGATACCTTCTCATCCTGTCCTCATGACCACCCCGCAAGGTACACACCGATGCTCCTGGCTTACAGAGACACAGACAAGGAGGGGATCTAAAGCCCCAGCCTGACTCCAGACCCTGCTACCTTTTTTTTTTCTTTTCTGTTAATCCTCACCTGAGGATATATTTTTTTCCCATTGATTTTTAGAGAGAGTGGAAGGGATGGGGGGAGACATAGAGAGAGAAACATTGATGTGAGAGAGTCACACCGATTGGTTGGACCCCAACTGTGCCTAGGACTGAGCCTGCAACCAAGGTACTCGTCCTTGACTGGAATCAAACTGGGGCCCTTCAGTCCGAGGGCCAACGCTCTATCCACTGAGCCAAACCAGCTAGGGCAAGACCCTGCCACGCTTGTGTGATCCGTGGGCCAGCAGCATCGGCCACACGTGGTTGCTGCTTAGAATCTGCATTTTACAAGACCCCCGGGGCAGCAGCCGGTGGACACATCTCACTGCTGCTGTTTATCTCTAAGGGTACTGCGGCTCGGAGCACATGTTCTAATTCTGACCTTCATAGGACACTGTTTTTTACCTTTCTGCACCTCCGTTGCTCATCTGTACAATGAGGGTGGCGCAAGATTGTCGCTAAGAATCCAGTGGAAATTACAGCAGCTTTCTCAGTGTCTCTACGGGGCTTTTTTCAAGTTGGAGTAAAAGTCACTGCATGAACGGTAGCAATGATAAAAAAATCGGGTTTCAAAGAGTTACTACTGAGTGACAATTAGAAGTAATAATACAGTCAGCATTGGAAATTTGAAAAAATGAAGAAAAGATAAGCCTCGCCGGTGTGGCTCAGTGGTTGAGCGTCAATTCATGCAGAAGGAAATCACTGGCTTGATTCCTGGTCAGGACACATGTCCAGGTTGCGGGCTCAATCCTCAGCAGGTAGCATGCAGGAGGCAGCCGATTAATGATGGTTCTCTCTCACCAATGTTTCTCTCTAGCTCTCCCTCTCCATTCCTCTCTCTCTCAAATCAATAAAAACATTAAAAAAAAGAAAGAAAGAAAGCATGAAAACCCTTCCATCAACCCACTATCCTGAGATAACAGCAGAAACATTTAGTTGCATTTCCTTCCAGTATTTTCTCCACACATATGTGCATGTGTGTAAATATATTATTTTTTACCAGATAGGGATCATTCTGTCTTATGCACATTTGCATCCTGGATTTTTTTTTTCTCTTCACATTTACATGATGAGCATTTTTTAAACACTTTAAACCACTGAATACACAAGCTGCCTCCCAGGGATCAGAAAGTTCTTTTCATGTAGTTTTAATTACGTCCGCTGCAATTTAGGAACTCTGCCCTGCGCTTGAGTATCTCAGGGGAGGACCCACTGTGTTTGGAGGGAGAGCATCCTGGGGACTAAGGCAGGCCCAGGACAGCCTCCGGGGTCCGTGGTGCTAGGGCCCTGCAGAAGCCCACGCTGGTTCTGGGCATCACGCCCCTTTCACCTGTGGGACAGAGAATGAGAGGTGGCGTTCCAACTGTGCAAGCTTCTCCACAGTGGGATCTGTCTGGTTTTTGTTTTTGCCTTTGTTCTTAAGTCTCAGTACCCCTGTGCTCAGAACTGTGCCTGGCCCTAACTGGTTTGGCTCAGTGGATAGAGCGTCGGCCTGCGGACTGAAGGGTCCCAGGTTTGATTCCGGTCAAGGGCATGTACCTTGGTTGCGGGCACATTCCCAGTGGGCAGTGTGCGGGAGGCAGCTGATCGATGTTTCTCTCCCATCGATGTTTCTAACTCTCTATCCCTCTCTGTAAAAAATCAATAAAATATATTTTAGAAAAAAAAAAAAGAACTGTGCCTGGCACATAGTAGGTATCTAATGAATCTGATGGATGAATGAATGGATCAATAAATGAGTGAATGAATAAATGAATGAAAAGAAGGTGGGCAGCTGCTAATCCTATATAATTAAAGCGTAATATGCTAAGTGTCCCACCGTTCATTTGACCATTCGTTCGACCGTTCGACCAGTCACTATGATGTGCACTGACCACCAGGGAGCAGATACTCCAACCGACCAGTAGGTTAGTTTGCTGCTGGGGTCCAGCCTATTGGGACTGGGTGAGATGGGCTGGACACGCCCTGGAGCCCTCCTGCGGTCCCTCCCCGGCCAGCCGACCCCATTGGCCCCAATCAGGACTAGGCGAGAGGGCCTCCGATAGGCCCCAATTGCTAGCCAGGCTGAGAGACCCCACTGGTGCACAAATTTGTGCACCGGGCCTCTAGTGATATATATTAGACATCTCCTCCCACTCCCACCTAGGCCTCAAACATCTCTCTGTGGCTCAGATCCTACCATGAGATGGTTTCTGTGCTGCAGTCTTCAGAGAATGATTTTAAAGAATGAACCTTCCTGGGAGGTCTACTTGTTTCATTGAATAGCCTCTGCAAACAGGCTAAGGCTGGCTGGGGCGGGGTGCCAGGTGGGCAGGCTAGAAGGAGCCAATGGGGGAAAAGGGGACATATGTAATACTTTCAACAATAAAGATTTAAATAAGAAAATAGGCTAAGGCTGGGATTTTAGAAAAGTGCTTTACTCCAGTTTGCCATAGTCAGTAATACTCTAGGTAAATCAGCTTCATGAGCTGAGTTCTCTGTCTTTTTGAATGTTTACAAATCGTGTCTTCATCGAGGGTGTTGTCTCCTAGGAGCAAGGAGACATTGCCTTTGAAAGCTCAAGAACTAGACAGGGATCTTCCCAATGGAAGGTCTTCGGGGGGTGACATTGTTTCACCTGGCAAGGCTGGAATAATCTGGAATGAGAAAGAGTGTGACTCCCCACAACGTGGGGACTCCTCTTGGAAAGGCAAGTGAAGAGCAGAATTAGGCAGGGCAGAGGGCACCCCGGAAAAGAAAGGTGGCTCAGTCAATGTGGGCTTGCTCCAGGTCATGTCTTTATAGAGAAATCTTTTCTTACTCAGCTCCTTTTTTTTTTTTTTTCAGAGAGGAAGGGAGAGGGAGAGAGAGATAGAAACATCCAGGATGAGAGAGAATCATTGATCGGTTGCCACCTCCACTCCCCCCATGGGGGATAGAACGTACAACCCAGGCATGTGCCCTGACTAGGAATTGAACCATGACCTCCTGGTTCATAGGTCAATCACTCAGCCACGATGGCAGGGCTCTCTCTCTCTCTCTTTTTTTTTTAAATCCTCACCTGAGGATATTTTTCCATTGATTTGAGAGAAACACATCGATTGGTTGCCTCCTGCATGAGCCCTGACCAGGGCTGGGGAGGAGCCTGTAATGGAGGTACGTGCCCATGGCCTGAATTGAACTCGGGTCCCTTTGGTCCGCAAGCCAACGTTCTATCCACTGAGCCAAACCGGCTAGGGCTTATTCAGCTTTTTAGTCGACAACCAAGAAGGAAGAGGGGAGTCCAACATTCCTCACGACCTTCAGCTGCCCCTTAGTCCAACTCGTTACCTCTCACCTGGATTCCTGCAGAGGCCTCCTAACTAGTCTCCCTTCTTCCACCTGGGGCCTCCTGCTGTTCTGTATCAGGTCACTGCTCTGCTCAGATCCCTCCAGCGGCTTTCCAGCTCTGAGCAGAATCTAAATCCAGATCTGTGAGGTCCTACTGGCATTCCCTGCCACCTTGCTGATTTCATCTCCTGTTACTTATCCCTGTGCTCACTCCACTCCAGGCACACTGATGTCCTAGCTGTTTCTTAAATGCACCAAGGACACTTCTGCCTCAGGGCCTTTGCCCCTGCTGATCCCTCTGCCAGAACAGATACATGCTACCCCCACCCTCCCGCCCCCACCCCCAATGTGGCTGCTTGCCTCACTCACTTCCTTGGGGTTTCTGCTCAAATGTCACCTTGGCCTCCCCTGACTGGCCCATCTAAAATAGTAACACCATCCCCCCCTTCCCCAAAAACCCCTCCTGCCCCACTCTACTTTCTAACCCTGCCTATTTTTCTTCACAGCATCTCTCACCACCTGGTATTCTATATATTTGTTGCTTTCCTTCCCAAGTAGAATAACAGCTCCATGAGAATAAGGATGCTTTCTTAGGGTCATTCATTGTTAAGTCCCTTGAATGCTGCCTGGATCTTTCTCCCTTTCCTTCCTTCCTTCCTTCCTTCCTTCCTTCCTTCCTTCCTTCCTTCCTTCTCCTCACCTGAGGACATACTTGGAGAGAGAGAGAGAGAGAGAGAGAGAGAGAGAGAGAGAGAGAGAGAGAGAGAGAAGAAACATCATTTGGTTGCCTTTTCATATGTGCCCCAACCAGGGATCGAACCCACACCCAGGCATGTGCCCTGACCAGGAATCGAACCAGCAACCTTTTGGTACACAGGACAATGCTCAACCAACTGAGCCACTCCGGCTGGTCCCTACTTTATTTTTGAAAAAGTGAATATTGAATGAATCTTAAAGAACAGCAATGGCATAATTTATTTTGATTTTTTTTCTACAGTTCTATTACCATTCTTCCAATATAGTATCCCTCTCTATTATTATTAATTTTTTTACAGGGTTTTCATTTCAAAGGAAAATCCAAACTCGGAATGACTAGGCAGTTGTAAATAGATTCTGAAATGCAATAAAACATGTAATGATTTTTTTCATTTGCTCCACAAACAAGGCTATGGAATAGCCGGGATCTGATTCTGCCTCCTGTCCCTGAGTTTTCTGCTTTATTTTAAGGCGGGACAAGTATCGTAAGTGTGTGTGTATAAGGGAACATTTGGTACTGTTCTTTCAGCTTTAGCCACTGGACTCTGGGACGGGTTACAAGGACCTGAAGGTTAAACACCAGGGTTTACAACATTCAGGCACTTGAGGGAGGACTTTAAAAAAATATTTGAAACTTCGTAATCTCATGTAAAACTTAACAGTTTTCAGTTTAGCTTACTTAAAACAAAACAAAACTGTGCAACTTCCAAAAACAAAACAAAACAAAACAAAACACTGCAACTTCAATAACAAAGCAGCGATGTCCTTAGTAATGATATAATTCCATTTCATGAATGGCTCTGTCAAGCTACATGCCCAAGAAAGGAGGGCATTTCATGAGCTGCACACATGCTGATGGCTCTGCCTCTGGAATGACCTTCACAATCTCAGTCAAGCCCTGTCTTCGGCGTTTCTCAGACTTGACCGCCAGAAGAATGACCTGGGGAAACTGGTTAGCCGGTCGGTAAACTGCGGCTCGCGAGCCACATGCGGCTCTTTGGCCCCTTGAGTGTGGCTCTTCCACAAAATACCACGGCCTGCCTGGGCGAGTCTATTTTGAAGAAGTGGCGTTAGAAGAAGTTTAAGTTTAAAAAATTTGGCCCTCAAAAGAAATTTCAATCGTTGTACTGTTGATATTTGGCTTTGTTGACTCATGAGTTTGCCGACCACTGGGTTAGCCAGTTTGGCTCAGTGGAGAGAGCATCGGCCCCTGTGGACTGAAGGGTCCCAGATTCGATTCCGGTCAAGGGCAGGCACATGCCTCGGTTTCGGGCTCAATCCCAGTAGGGAGTGTGCAGGAGGCAGCCGATCAATGATTCTCTCTCATCATTGATGTTTCTCTCTTTCTCCCTTCCTCTCTGAAATCAATAAAAATACATTTTTAAAAAAAGTATAGACTGGTGGTCCCACCTACAAGGATCCTGATTCAGTACAGTTGGGGAGGTTCCAAGAGCTGCCTTGGAAAGCCAGCGCCCTGGGCCTGTGACCCAGCCACCTGAGAAACGCTGCCAGATCAGGAGCCACACCCACCCCGAACCACAAACAACGCCTGGGGCGGCTCTGCTCAGGGAGCCGGCTCCTTCTTTCCCCTGGAATGCTGGCCTGGGAACTAACTGTGGAATCTCCCCAGAAAGGAGGACAGATTAGCAGAGGCAGACACCGATGATATTGCGCTCTGGCAGAGACTGACTCAAAAGCACCACGCATTTCACAAGTTCTTCTTTTTTTGATGATCAGCTTCAAAAGATAATTCTTTTTAATCTTGTCAAGATAAATTGTAGAATAACAGATGAGTAATGACACTTCCCTTTAAAGTTCCAGACTATCTGGGACTACCCAATCAATGACAATGGCCTCTCTGGACCCCTTGTGGTTTCATACTGCTCCTTTCTGGTATTAGAACAGTCACTGGGAAGATGAACATAGCTCCTCCGGCAGAGGAGATGAGTGGCCAATTTTACCAGATTGGGGTGGGGGGTGGCGGGGAGGAGGACCCTGCAATATTAACTCATATAGTCCAAGACCTGTTCCTGCCTATGAAAAGAATTCTATTCATAGTTGTGATGGGGTGGTATCTTGTTTATGTTGCCCACCCACCCCCATTCATCTTATTCTCCATTTCCATTGTTTCAAAAATCCATAAATCACCCATATACACTGTGAATGAAAAAGGGGTTCTGTTAACAACTCTGACAAGTGACTGAAAGTAACCTCACAGGGTAATCTGATCATAAATTCCTGACTGGGCAGGTCCCGGACGAGTAGTCATTTCCCAGACCTAGAACGTTTTTAGTAAAAAGGTGTATCTTTCTTTGTCTTAAGCAGGCCCTGTCTCTTGTTCTTGTGCCAGAGTAATTTTTTTTCAGATTCCCTAGGAAGCATAACCACCCCCAAGGGAGCACGTGACCTTGTTAACTAACCTGTAAGCCAATCACAGAGATTCCCCCGCCTTGCTTTCTCCCTCCTTCTTGTAATCGTCCTGACATTCTTTCCTTAATTCCAAACGTAGAAAAGAAACTGCAGAACTGTCATTCTCAGGAGCATTGGAGACCTTGCTTTCCGGCGTGTCATCAGTTTGGCTCAAATAAACTCCCATAAAAATTCCCTACAGGCTTGGATGCTCTTACATCAACAATACTCACTGTTAAAAACAGACAACAGACCAAACAGAAGTACTGGTATATCAGTCAAGGAGAAATTCTCCTTCAGTCCTTTCTCAATTCTGGTCCCACATCCAAAGCAGCTATGGTTTCCAGGTTGGTATATATCATTCCAGACCATTTTCTATGCCTTAAAAAAAGAAAAGAAAAAGCCAGGATCCAAGATGGCAGCAGCGTAGGTGGAAGTTACACTCACCTCCTCCCGGGACCACACTGGAATTACAACTAAAATATAGAACAATCAACCTGAATAACCAACTGAAGACTAGCTGAACAGAAGTCTTATAACCAAGGATTTACAGAAGTCACGTCGAGACTAAAACCGCCCCCCTCCCCCCGCCCCCAGAAACGTCCATTAGGGCCAAGAGGAGGAGGTGCTCAGTTTGGCTCACAGACCTGGGAAGCAGCTCCTCACTCAGCCTGAGCAGAGATGTCCTTCCCAGTTCTTTCTATCAGAACAGCCAACTTTTCTTAGAATGCTAGCCCTTTGACAGGCCTCCGCCTCCATGATCTCCAACCCTTGCAACCGTGCTACTAGGAGGTATTATGTCATCCCTTTAATCCAGCGATGGTGACATTGAGGCTGGGAGACTTGAAGTCAGAAGTCATGGAAGTCAGAAGTGGCAAAACCAGGATTCAAACAGGATACTGTTTCATAATAAAACCACTGTTCATTGCTGTTCACTTTGACAAGTTACCTAACGGCTCAGCCTCAGTTTCCCATTCATGAAAAAGGAATAGTGATAGTTCTCACCTTGCAGGGGGGATGAACTAAAGATGTGTTAGACCTGCGCTGTCCACGGTGACAGCCACTGTTCCCACGCCCCCTGGAAAGGTGGTTGGTCCAAAGCGGAGACATGCTCTGTGTGAAAGGCATGCGAGGTTCCACAGGCTTCATATGAAAAAAAGATTGTAAGCTATCTCCTCAACTTTTTTTTAAAAAAAAGATATTTTTATTGATTTCAGAGAGGGAGAGAGAGATAGAAATATCAATGATGAGAGAGAATCATTGATTGGCTGCCTCCTGCACGCCCCCTACTGGGATCGAACCTGCAACCCAGGCATGTGCCTTTGACTGGAAACGAACCCAGGACCTTTCAGTCCCCAGGCCGAAGCATCTCCTCAATTTTTGATATTGATTAGATGTTTAGATGATAATATTTGGTTAAAAAAAACACACAATTGTCCTGCTGGTGTGGCTCAGTGGTTGAGAGTCTACCTATGTATGAATCAGGAGGTCACTGCTCAATTC
The DNA here is from genome assembly GCF_027574615.1 of Eptesicus fuscus. Taxonomy (NCBI): domain Eukaryota; kingdom Metazoa; phylum Chordata; class Mammalia; order Chiroptera; family Vespertilionidae; genus Eptesicus; species Eptesicus fuscus. The sequence continues at coordinate 18,969,848 of NC_072490.1, forward strand.
CTAGTCAGGGCACATGCATGGGTTGTGGGCTCGATCCCCAGTAGGGGGTGTCCAGGAGGCGGCCAATTGATCATTCTTTCTCATCATTGATGTTTCTCTCTCTATCCCTTCCTCTCTGAAATGACTAAAAATATTATTTTAAAGAAGAAAAAACACTATTAAAATGAGTTTTCCCTGTTTGTTTTTACTTTTTTTTATAGCATTTAAAAAAATATATTTTTATTGATTTCAGAGAGGAAGGGAGAGGAAGAGAGAGATGGAAACATCAATGATAAGAGAGAATCATTGAATGGCTGCCTGCTGCATGCCCAATACTGGGGATCAAGCCCAAAACCTGGGCATGTGCCCTTGACCGGAATCAAACCCGGGACCCTTCAGTCTGCAGGCTGACGCTCTATCCACTGAGCCAAACCGGCTAGGGCTGTTTTTACTTGTTAATGTGGCTGCTAGAAATTTTATTACACAGTGGTTTGCATTGCATTTCTTGTGGACAGCCATGAATTAGACCCCGTAGTTAGACCCTTCCTGTGTGAACATGAAGAGGATGTCATTATTATTACCGAGACAGCTCAGCTTGGCGTGTCCCCTGTCAGGACTTGGCAATCCTACCATTTCTTTTATTTCTTGGGTCAGATACTCCTTCTATATGACCTCATTTAATCCTCACCACAGCCGCTCTGCAATTTTATGATTTTTTTTAAAAACTCTTTCCCTATCCTTGCTGATATTTTTTCTCTCCCAGTTGGACTCCCTGAAATGAGCGGTGAAAGCATCCTATGAAAAGAGCATGCGGTGAGGCATTCTCCAAGGGCAACGGGGAAAGGGAAGCAGGGAAGACAGGGCTGGATGCCCAGCCCTGGAGAGGACGGTGCTGGGGGCGCAGAGGAGAAAGGAAAGAGTCTAGTTGCTGAACCCTGGGGACCGGGTGAAGGAGAGCTAGCCTCTTCCCAAGGGGAAGGCCTGGGTACCCTTCAGCAGAAGGTTATCCTGAAGAGGGTTGGCCTTCGAACTGCCCAGCTGGCATGCTGCCCACACAGACCTGGCTCCTTCCTGCAAGTCCAGGCGAGCCCCCGTGGCAAGTAGCTGAAGCTACCTCCTGCTCACAACAGATTTCAGGTAACGGCCCACGTTGAAGAGAGACTGTGGGTCTCCTCACCGTCAGCAATGTGCAGACAGCTCTGGGTGCCTACCTCGTGGAGCCTTACCGGATTAGAGTCGTTTGAAGGTGATCACGGAGGATGTTCCT